>NC_081349.1:8272255-8309777 GCF_029784015.1 Lycium ferocissimum | reverse complement strand
AATAGCTTCTTCGGTGTTCGTGTTAGGATCCGTTAATCATGATTAACCCTCAAGAATTATTTTCAAGAGTGCAAAAAGGGCATCAAGGAAGAGAAAGGCAAGTGCAACATGGCATACGCACAAACTGAATATCAAAGAATCAGATAGACCACTAGTGCAGTGTTTTGAAAAAATGAAGCATTTTTAATAGTTTTAAACCTTCAAAGAATGAACAATCATGCATTACCCACAAATCCTTGCTCATTTTTACTCAAAGGGTCCCATGGGGCATGGCTTCTCATAGAGGAACCCCAGTAGCTTGGAGTGAACCTCGGACATCGTCCTTCTCACAATCAACGATTTAGGAATTGAACCTCGGACATCGTCCTTCTCACAATCACTCAAGTAAAAGAGCTATCAAATATCAGTTTCATACAATCAACGATTCCAGAATGGATCTTAGGACATTGGCCTTTTCACAATCACTCAAGTAAAAGAGTTATCAAAATATCAGTTTCGCTCAATCAACGATACGCATCATCACTAGGTATCGGCTATGCATCATGAGTATGAGAGAATGCGTGCAATGTGTACGTCAATCAATCAATCAAGTTCAATATCACAAGTACTACAATGGGGTACGCCAATAACGTATCATATCATAATACCAACAGTGAGTATGCCAACAATATATCAATAACTCGAGTACCAACAGTTGGTATGCCAACAATATATCCAAGTACAAATACTAGCAACGGTTATATCAATTCTTTCCTAATCAAGAGGATAAAACAGAATTCAATATCTACCAACTACTCATGACATCAAGTCAGGACAATAGAACAATTTAAGGTACACATAACGGGGTGGCTAGTCCCAACACACACATCAGATCAATCAGTCGATACACGCCATACCACTTTCTTACTTCAGCCTATTAGTTCAAGACAAGGATCTCACCCCACACTCGAAGTCATACGTCACATCTAATTTAGAACCCAATCCCAACCGTGGGTACATTTTATCCTCTCGTTTAACGGTTAGATTCACCATAAATAACATAACTCAATTAATCACGTATTATAGGAAATTTTCATCATTAGACACAAAATAGGTTCCGTCTGCTACTCCCAAGTCATATAAATCCACCAATAATCAAGAAAACCACATCAATACCTAAAGAATCTACAGGCCACAAGCCCAAACAAACAAGTCACACAACAATACCAACCTAGAATTCTATCCCAAATCTCCAATTTCCAAAACATGCATTCTCCGTTCCTTCTAACACAACAATATGGGAAACTAATCGGAGTCTACCGAAGTGAAGCCATAACCTACCTCATGGCTGAGTGGGTGCCACGAACATCCATTAACTCTTCAATTCAAGCACCACATCGAGGTCCGCACGAAAGAGCTTGGAGACTACCTTGCGGCCTAAAAATTAAAATACCCACTATAACCTTCATAAGAGACCTTGGGTTTACGAAGGAAGGTTTTGAATCTCAACCCACTTCTAGACTCCGTCCGCGATAAGGCTTGGTGATTTTCCAATTTCAAGCTTATTTGAGAAAGTACCCTTTCCAAATCCATATAGGAACTTATTTTTAAGGTGAAGAAATGTAGAGATCTAGGTTATTAATTTGTTCTAGATGAAGAATATGGAAGGTTTGTTTAGAGGGGACTATGTGGAAAATGTTGTTGACCCATCATCTCTCCAACTCTAGGTTACTTGGAACACCCACTTGTTAATTCTTTAGGAAACAAGATTTAAGTGGTTTAGGAGTAATCTACTAGGTGGAATGTGAATTTGAAGACTTTGGAAAGGTCTATCAAGACCAAGGAATCTGTTATTTCGTGGATTTCCTCGAACTGGGCGGCTGAAATTTAGGGTATGGAAAAATAGGACAATTACCGAAATGATTCCTTAAATAGGGGATTTTTCACTGCGTGCACCGCTTCAGCGTTTAAGGAACTGCTTCAGCTGCAGAGCTGTAATGCTTACAGGGCCGCTACAGCGGAATAGTGTTATCCCGACCCATCGCTTCAGCGGGATCGCCGCCGGAGCGCCACCGCCGTAATGCTCGATACGGGCGCCGGGCAGATCCAAATTGGGTCCCGACCTAGATTTCAATGCTTGATTATCTTCCATGCAAAGGGTACCACCAGGTTAGATGTCCGTCATAAATATTTTACCGAAAGGAAGGGTCTAAGCGGACACGTTTAGGGTATTTAGGAAATTTTTACAGTAACGACAAAACGAGTTGTTATAGGTCTACTTTAGCATAGACTCCGATAAGCAAGTCATATGTAGGAAGATAATGTTGACAGGGAAAGCATGATAGTCCTTCGGGTATGGCACGGAGGTTGACTCCAGTTAGGTCGGTTCAGTCTGCTTTATTTGGGATTGTCACCATATTTGTAAGTGAATGTGTTTAGAATTGAGGTATATATGGTGGGATATGGTCTTATCAACCTTGAATAGGACGGTAATATGTGTTGGTTCCATGAAACATGTTGAGTTATGGTTTGTGAATTTTCGCTTGACTTATGAATAGGGAGGAAATGGTACAATGATGTGTGGTCGAGTCCTGTATTCCTGATATGTGTTATGAATTCCATGATGGGAATTGTGATGAGTGACTATGCGTTAACTTACTTCTCGACCCTAGATTATCTCCCATTCCCCCTGTTATTGTGTAGTGATCGAATTAATTTCATGCATGGCATTGTATCTCATCTCATTATTTCATGATATAATTGTGGTTCTTTTATGATTATGTAACTAGAAATGATGAATAGTGAGAGAGTGTAGCTTCCGTGGTCTTCTCCAGGCAGCGTAAAGGTGAGATGAGAGAGCCCGTGATCCAAGGTCTTTACTGGAATGGAATGTATAACCGTGATCCGAGGTCTTTACCAGAGTGAAGAGAATGCTCATATCAGAGGTCATTTGCCGGAACGAGAGGTACATGGACTTCGTGTGTCCCCCATGGGTCATCGCTATGAGACTTTGTTCTTAGCATGTGTATATAGTAAGGAAAAGAGGCCTGAGGGGCATTGTATTGCATGGCATATTATTACATTCCATTACATCATTGCATCTCATTTAATATTGATTCTTGTGTGTGATATTAAGTTGTTGCTTGTGGTAAGGACTCCGTATTTATTTCACAGACTTGTGGATTAGATGGCTCCACCTAGGTTTATAACATGAGGTTGACGAGGCCTATGATTAGTATTGATGATGAGGGCCTATATGAATTGCTTATCTGATCTATCTGTCAATTATTGTTTATTATATATGTGTACTGATCATTGTTGGCCTATGATACCTACGAGTACGTGTGTTTGTACTCATTCTACTCTTGTTACACCTTTTTTTCGGGGTGTAGAGTTGTTCTAGATTGATGTTTGAGATATTGGGGTATATTTTTCAAGGATTTCATAGAGACGTTCTGGGTGAGCCACTAGCCGGTTCTGCATTCCGAAGTTTTATCTTATATACTCTGTCTATTCTATCCTTACGGACAGTGTTTACCTACTTTTGGAGTCTGTATGTTATCTCAGTTCTTGTAATTCATTATAGAAGATCTTGTACCGTGTAAGAATAGATTTTGGGAAATTTATTTATAAAAGTCTTGTTTCTTCATTTGTTAATGTCATTATGATGCTAGTTATGCTTCTGAATACTTAAATTCAGCACTTGTTTTGTAAAAGAAGTTAATGATTTGGGATGGTACGCCTGCCAGGAGGGATAGTGGAGGTGCCATGATGACCGTGACTTGGGTTGTGGCAAGTTGGTATCAGAGCCCTAGGTTTCCGGTTTCATGGGTACAAGAGCAATGTCTAGTAGAGTCTCGTGGAATGGTACGTAGACGTCCGTTCCCATCCACGAGAGGCTATAGGACATTTAGAAAACATCTATTCTTTCACTCCTATCGTGCCACTTCATTAAAATTGGTATCTGGTTGACTTGAATTGGTATTTAGTCGATTCCAATTGGTATCTAGTCGTAGTGTGCTTTAGGAGTGATGCGTATGCTTGGTTTGTGTTGGGGAGAGGTTTTGATGAGTTTTGAATGTCATGTTAAGGTTCTAGACTTGGCAGATTTTCCTTTCTGGTTTCAGTCGCCTCGCGTATGTGAGAAAAAGGGTCGCGTTTGTATAGCCGCATCTGCGGAAGATGGGCCGTAGATGGAAAGCCACAGGGGCCCTGCCCCTGGCCACTGCTGCAGCACCGCTTTTTCCTCTGGCACGGCCTCTCGCTTGGCCTCACCCTCGTGCTCCAGCCCTAGCAGCAGGCTCGAGCACCTCATCCCTCGCAATAGTCACACGTGTCCGCACCATCTATGAGAGAATAGAAGTGAAGTCAGATACCAATTTAAACCTTCTAGATACCAATTTAAAATAAACTTGCATGAAGGAATGAAAGAATTTAAAGTTTCCTAAATGTCCTATAGGCTCTCACAGATAAGTACGAAACTCGTCGTACCGACTAGCAAAACTTTGCTAGACATAGCTCTTGTACTTGTAAGACCGGTAACCTAGGGCACTAATACCAACTTTGTCACGACTCAACTCGTGATTCGAGCAGGCACCCATGCTCACCTTCCTGGTAGGCGAACCCTTTCATTACTTTATTTTATTTTAATAAGACATGTGGAAAATTAAGCTAAATGCACAAGCAGTCTCGATATCTAAATACTAAATAATTTGCAGAAATGCAAGACATAAACCCTAAAGATCTGGTCTGAACCATAGTATAAGAGCCACTAACACAAATACAAGTTTGATGGAATAGTAAAGTCTCAAAACTAAGCAATATTGTCTCAAGAGTGCAAAATGATAGATATAATTAGAATAAGGCTTCGGGCTGTGAATCTGGCAATGCTCACCCAGGAATATCCGGTAGGTAGGCCTCCGGATCACTCGTGAGGCTGGGACGTGGATCCAGTGACAAACTCTGCACTCAAAGAAAGAGTACAGCAAGAGTAGTATTAATACAACACTAGTACTGGTAAGCATCATAGGCCGTCAACGATTATTTTACATATATAAAGGAAAGAAACTAACAGGTAGGCGGATATGCAATCAAGTACAGTAAAAAAAAGTATCAAGTATAGAATCAGTCAAGCATACTATATCAGTAAATGTATGAGATCAGCCAAATGTATAAGATGTCACGTACACAGTCAAGATGATGAGAGAATGTATATGAGACGCAAAACAATGCAATGCACTGGCCAACCTTTGATGCGAACACACATGCTAAGGGCAATGCCTCGTAGCCATGACGCATGGGGACCTGCAAAGTCTATATACTCATACAGAAATATCCACTAGGTCTCACACAGAACGCCCCCACTAGATTCACTCAGAATACCAATATCCACTAGGGCTCACACAGAACGCCTCCGCTTGGTTCACACAGAATTCCTTTGTTACCTTTGCCAATTTGGGCCCACGCAGAGTATCCTTATTCCCGTGGTAACCATTGATGCATATGAATGGATGTAACCATTGAAGCCTATGAATGAATGTATTATAAATAATTGGATAAGTCTCAATCAACAACTTGAATCATAAATACGTAATAAGAATGCATGATGTAATATCAACAGTAAATCATATCAAATCTCATCAGTTACTTGCCACGAAGTACACATCACAATTCATATCATTTTTATATTCCTTCCTTTCCGAATGGTAAATGGGATATCAAGAGAGATGAATTCAACCACAATTCACAAATGTAGCATTTATGGCGACAAGCCCACATAACAGCTGATGGAACCAATCTAATTGGATTTCCATCTCCACGCCATGTCCGAAGGTCTATCATGCATTCCCCGTCAATGACTAAACTCTATATATACTTTACTAATCGAAGTCTAACTACACGGTAAGCCATAACCTACCTTAGTACCGAGTAGGTGCCACGAACTATCCAACTCGAGCCTTCCCTTTAAGAATAGCTTCCGAACGGTTGAAGTCTAATCAACAATTTAATCTACATTAGGATCTGAGACGAATGATACCCATATTGCTATAATACGATTCGAATAGAAAATAACCTTTAAAAGGAAAAAATCAGACCCGCAAGAGCAAAAACAGAAATTTAGAGTTGGATAAGGTCAACCCAAAGCTTAAGAAGTCCAAACACTAATTCTCAACACAAACTAGTCTCAATTTAGCATCTATTTCATCATTAATGGAAAACCCCCAATTTTAGAGAAAACCCTTATTTTCCATGATCAAATTCTTACACAAAAATTTTTTTAAAAAAAAATAAATCAAGATTAGCAACAAGTTATCCCAAAGATTAAATGATTAAAACAAAGAAAATTCCCCTACAAAACATGATTTACAAAGAAAACATGGTTCAACTCAACCTAGGGTTTACCACCCCAAAATCCCCTTACCTAACATGGTTTTCTACAAGATTTCTCCCACTTTAAATGATTACATAACAAGATAATAAAATAGAAGGCTTACCTAATGAAAGAATCCTCTCACAGCTCCTCAGAATCACCACCAAATATTCTTTACGTCTTCAATTTAGTGAATGGGGAGAAATGGTTCGAAACTGGGAATATAAGGTTCTGAACAGCGATTTTCACATCTGCGGGTCCCCATCCCGCATACACGACCTTGCATCCATAGAGAATTGTCTGCGGCTGCAGGCTCACTTATCACGTCAACATTTCGTAGATGCGGGTGACTTTACGCATGAGCGGTCACGTGCTTACGGAAAAGACCTCAGAAGTGTGGAACTGCTCGAAAGGGCAACCCTTCACATCTACACACCAAGCTTCATGGAGGCGGGCCTGCACATGATGCGGGCCGGCAGACGCGTGCTAAACCACAGCAAAAGCAGCACACCAGAAACCAGCAAAATCTAGTTTTCATCAAGTTCAACCCAAAACCCTACATCAATTTAAGACCTACCGGATATAAACCAAATATGCATATCAATGTAAAAACATGCTACGAACTCACTTGTGCCCTCAGAATTCCCAACAAAGGTCATCTTGACCCGGCCAACCCCAAAATCCCAAGAATAAGTTTCCAACCAAGTGGCCAAAATGCTCTCAGGAACTGAACTAATCACTCCACCAAGTTATAAACAACTCTCTGGACCTTAGGGAATCAATGAAATTCCCAAAAAGATTTGTTTACCCAAAAGTCAACTATTGGTCAAAGATTTTTTAATTTAAGCCTCTAATTTCCTCAATTTTGACCAAGGCTCGCCCGACTACCTCGGGAACTGCTTCACCCATCCACACAAGTCAAACATCCTCTAACGAAGCTAGGAGAAGGGTCAACAGGGGTAAAAGAGTCAAATTACCTAAACGACCAAACAAGTCGTTACAATTTTTCCTTTTTTTACTTTAGGTATTCACCTAATTTTGGTTCGTGAGTTTACCTAACCATATAATCCCTTTTTTTTTTAATTTTACCCATCGTTGAATTCATTAAATACTTTGACACTGGATCTTCCATTCGCCGTAAACCACTCCCGGGATGCACTCACCTCCATCCGATATCAAAAAATCTATCTTTTTGCCAAAACTGAAAGTACAGCCTTCGTATCACGAATCCACGGCCTCTCTAAAATGACTTTGCATTCCATGCTGCCATATACAACATAAAACATCATATTCTTCTCCCCACCTCCTATAACAACCGACAACTCTATCAGTCCCTTTGTTATTCCGTTCACTCTAACCAATCCACTGGATATTTATACGGATGGCTCCAACTCGCCCATCATCGCCAGTTTTTTTATGATCCCCCATTGACTGATGTTGGCCAAACTACCTGGATTAACTACAACATCATGTATCCTATAATGATTAATCATGACAAAGATTCGCTTCTTTATCAGTAACTGACAACATATTATTTCCCCTAAACCTTTAATTTCTTGATCATGTGACTCCGATAACCTAACCTTTTTAATTGGGTGAGGTTTTTTGGTGCCCATGGGTTCATCAATTATCACATTAATTATATGACGAGGCTCAACCTGAACATCCTGCTTGACTGGATCCTTATTTTTACCATAGTCATCCTTAGACCTATCACTCAAAAATTCCCTTAAATGACCCCTTTTCAACAACCTAGCCACTTCATCCCATATGTACCGATAGTCAGAGGTTTAGTGACGACGAGTCCCGTGATAATAGAAAAACAAATTTGGATCTCTCTGACCTGGGTCTAATCACATTGGTTTGGGCCATTTTCCACCCCCAGTCTTTCCTATTGCAATGACTAACCCGCTAGGTTAATGTTGAAACTATATTGTGACAACCACAAATTTTCAATGTTGCTCGTCACTGAATCTACATTCACGGGCTTTGTTTGCAAACTTCTCTTGCCTTGGATCAGGTCTCCCTTCTTATCAGGATTTGGGCTCTGGAATTGGCTGCTAACAACTTTGTTTCAGCTTGGAATGAGACCTTTCCTGTTGTCTATATGATTGATATTTCCTTCCAGGGTCTGAATCTGAATCTGCATTTCTGTTAGGTCTATCATGGCTCCGATTCCGACCAGCTGATCTGATTGGCAAACCAAACTTATCGTCTTCTACTCAAATTTTTTATTCGTACCTATTGTGAACATCCGACAATGTTGTGGTGGGGAATTCCAATAAGTTCTCCTTAAATTTTAATGAAGCGCTCAAACTTTTCAGGTTCAATCCCATGGCGAATGCGTCTGTTGGCCACTCATTTGGTACAGATTGTAGCATTATTCGCTCCATTTGGAATATTATAATAAATACGTAGCAGTTCTCTATCATCTTTTTCTATCTTGAAGATATCTTCCTTTCTTGCAGACACCTTCTTCGCACCAGCATGTGCTTTGATAAAAGCATTCGCAAGCATCTCAGAGGAATGAATCAAATGCTCCAGAAGTAGCGAATACCACATCATTTCCCCTTTGGACAATATTTCACCGAACTTCTTAAATAGAACTGAATCGATTTTGTCAGGTTGCATGTCATTGCCTTTAACAACACAAACTTATGCAGTCACATGTTCTTGAGGATCTGTGGTTCCATCATATTTGGGTAGATCTAGTATCTCGAATCTTTTTGGGATTAATTTAGGCACTAAACTTGGTGGGAATGGTAATTGAACGTATCTCTCTGAATCTAGTCCCTTCAGTACTGGTGGTGCTCTCGGGATTTGGTCTATCCTGGAATTAAAATGCCTTAAATTCCTTTTCATTTCGATCCAATCGGCTATTCAATTATTTTTCATTCTTTTCTAGTTGGCTAGAAAGATCCTTTAGATGGCGTTGCACTGCTGCCATGACCGCTGCTGCGTCCTTCTCTGTGCTCCATAACTGCATTTGCTAAATTTGCATCAGCGACACCTTTTCTTGCTTGCAAATCTGCAATCTCCTTTCGTTGTTTTTCCAGTAAATCAAAGATTTTTTCCAACCCTGGATCAGCAACTCTCGCCTCTTCCTCCACGTCATCATTATCATTGGGGCTCAAATCATTCCCTGTGTGTTTGGATCCCTGAGGGAAAATCATAGACTGATCATTTCTTGTCCTAACTTCTCCTGTTGCCGAATCTATCTCTTGTGCATTGTTATTGTTTAGCACACCATCAACTTGATCTTCATTGTTCGTCATGATCACGCTTTACCTGGTTTCAAAGAATTGAGAGTGCTTAGTAAAGTTATTAGAGCAACAAAACAATATCACAATTATCCTTAGCTCCACGGTGAGCGCCAAACTGTTTACCCAAAAAAAAAAGGTACAATTAAATTTGTTAATGGTTTAAAGGATACGTGATTTGATTTGTTATAAGTGAGTAACAAATAAATGCAGTTAGTGGTGAAATCAATCAAATATAAAATAAGAAAACAATAAAGTAAGCCTAGGCCGTATGAGCTTCGGAGAAGATTATTTGTTGAATTTTCCTCCGATGGGACACTTGGCCTAGAAGAACTTGTATTAGCTCGGACCAAAAAGAATAGTAAAAGAAAACTTTTGCTTCGAGTTATAATTGAATCGTGTAACTGTGTATGAGATATATATTTTTCCCTATGATCATTACACTGAGCTTAAGCTTCTTTTATAGTTGATAAATGTAAGCTTTGAGCTGTAAATCTAACCTAATAATGGGCAATAATTACCAATAAATGCTAACTTTAATAAAATGTAACGTTCCGCTTCAAATCTGGATAGGTAATGTCAACTGTCCATAAATGACCCGCATCAATTTCTCTGTAGCTTGATCCGAGGACCTATAAAATCATTCCTTCCAGACGGACCAAACTCCATTCCATCATTCGACTCCATTTGCCATGTTCCCTTCTTTCTTTATGCCACTTGTCAAGCTATATTTCCAATATATACACTTTCCTTTTCTTCACTGTTTTTGCTTTGGATGGGTAGAAACTTTTTATTATCGCATTTGAATGAATAACCAATGCATGTGCATATTCCACCAATGAAACAAGAAGAAAGAGGAACAACCAAATATGAATAAAACAGATCATTGAAAACACTAAACTAAAATAAAAAAAAAATAAAGCAAAAGGGAAAAAAAGGAAGTGACACAAAAATAAAACACTATTACTCTCCTGAACTATCCCGAAGTTCCAACGACACACTTTATCTTTACGGGGGTCCTATTACCCCCCCCCCCCCCCCCCCCCCCAATTTTTTTTTTTTTAAAGTGTAATAAATACATCCTTTGTGCTGACATGGCAAGAAGAGTGTGCTCACTCTCTTGAAGGCATGTGAGAGGCAAAAAAATAAGTTAAAATCTAATTAAGTTATACACATGTCATTTTTTTTAATTGGCTACTTCACATTTAATTACACCTAATTAATTATCATTGTAACTTAAAGTTTTTTTTTCAAATTTTACTTTCTTTTTCCAAAAGTTCTGTTAACACCGGAGAAGGCCACCAGAAAATTGATCGAAAAACTCCAAACCAGAAAAATAAAATCTAAGATCAGATTGAGAAGGAGAATGTGGGATCCATAAAATATCGAAAACCCCCCAAATTTTGTAAATCCTAAGATCGGAACACCACCGCCCCCCCCCCCCCCCCCCCGCGCCAATTTTGTAATTCCATGAAGTATTGTTCTCAACATTTTCAGCGAGCTTCAAACAACGTGGTTTAACAACAATATTTCCATGGTTGATCGTAGTGAAGAAGGAAAAATAAAAAAAAGAAAAGAGAAAAGAGGAAAAAAAGGTTCACAAGGTGGACTGACAACAACTATTGTTGGTTTGCACAGGAAAACTTGAAGAAAGAGAAGAAAAAAGAAAAAATAAGAAAAAAGAGAAAATAAGGAAAATAATTTTAAAAAAACAATTACCTATACATGTGGCAATCTGTGTATGTCACTCTCCCCATAAGAGTTTAGATATCCAGTTTTAGGGTGATAACTATTCCATTTTTAAAAAGTTCAGGGGGTAATAGGATTCCCATAAAGGTAAAGTGTCGCTGGAACTTCAGGTATAGTTTAGAGGGTAGTAGTGTCTTATCCCAAAAAACAACTACTTCATATTCCACTGAAGCACTCTTTTTGAACATACTAAAAAATAAAGTAAAACACTTTAGCCCATCAATTTTCTCCGCCCCTTCACTTTCTCATGACGTCAGATGGAAAGAACATCGAAGAGAAAAATCACATGAAAAAATAATGGAGAACCAATCGAGCCGTAGCCCCTAGTTCAAGAGCATATATTTGAGCCAGAAGATCATAGTGGGGCTTCTATGAGTCGATAGGTTAAAGAAAAGTATGTAGAAGCCAAATTCAACAGGTTAGGGAAACTGTTAGGAACTTTTACGTTAAACTTAATATATTAAAGTATTGAGCAATAACAAGATAGATTTAGTCCTTGGTTTTTTTGAACATGATAAATCTTAGTTAATCTGTAGCTTAATAACATGGGACAGCACCCCGGTCCAATTTGATCCATATCAGCAGATTTTTCATTGTACCGAAACAATGCACCTTAACTATCTCACTTTCAATTATGAACTTATCCACAATTAATTTCTTGGAAATATCAAATATTATTATTCAAATAGGAAATGGTCGGTAATATCACTAATTTTATGAATCTTCTTGAAAGTTCAAAATATTTAACCGATGCACAAGAAATAATATTTCAAATGGTCACTCAATTGAGGATAGTTCTCTTACAAAGTCACTCAACTTTCTAACCCAAAAGTCACTCATTATTGGTATTTCACTTAGAAAGTCACCCTAGCTAATTAAGTGATTTTTTTATTAAATTTTGCTAACATGCAATTATTATTTAAAGCCAAATTTTAAAAATAAAAAAGTATCCATTTTGACCATTTTATTTCCCTGTCCCACTTAATCTGACCTGCTAAAAATATCTTAACCAAGACCCTTCAAGTACTCAATTACCCATTGGAGGAGCAGAAGAGTTTGAATGTTCATTCAACTGTCGACACTCGACAACATATATTTCATAATATTTGCGAAGTAGAAAGAAAAAGAAAAAAAAACTATCAAATGTGGGAAATGATAAATTTGTACTAGTATGTTCGTTTTGATTTGGTATAAATCAGAAATTGATTTAATTGATTCGATTTTGTTGTAAATAAAAATGGACTAAATTGAACCACGAACAGCCAATGCACTGTTACTTCAAACACTTTAATTAGGAATCGTCTCGACATGGGGTTTTTTCTTTTCTAAAATAAGACAATTCAAAATATATTGTTTGGTTATACATTGGACTAATTTTTTGGTTACTTTTCAAAGACATGTTTTTCAGGTGAAGCATTTTTTCCTCATAATACTTCAATTTTTTTCTAAGTGAAATGCATGTCCAAATACAATTTCAATTTTCAAATACCATTTTATTGACCCAGTCCATGAAAACTGAAATAAGTGCGGAAGAAATCGAAAAAGAACCAAGGAAGAAACCCTAGTTCATACGAAGGTTCTAGAGAGAGGAGAGAGCATTTGTTTATTTATGTGTAAAAATTAAACTGGCAAAAGTGTATATTGATACAAAGAGGTCCTATTTATAGACAGGCTAAACTTAACTTAATAATGATGTGGGCCTGGTATACAGAGGCCCAATGTAAAATGCAATACAAAAACTAATCCTATACAAGTCCATTTCTAATAGGTCGCCTCAAGCTGGAATCCTAACCCAGCTTAGATATCAAAACTTTGTGTTGGACACCAGTCAAAGGCTTTGTTAAGGATTTCACCCAACTGAAGAGATGTAGGAACATATTTCAACGAGATCAGTCCTTCAGTGAGCCTCACGTACAAAGTGGCAATCGATCTCAACGTGTTTGATGCATTTGTGGAATACCGGATTCTTGGTTATGTGTAAAGCAGCTTGGTTACCACAAAACACATCAACAGGAGATAAATCATTCAATCCAAAATTAGCAGTAAACGAACTAGCTAAGAAATTTCAGCAATAGTCTTTCTAAGTGCCCTATATTCAGCCTCAACTGAAGAGAGAGCCATGGTGGGTTGTTTCTTGGACTTCCAGGAAATAGAAGAACCGCCCAAAAGCATGTAGAATCCAATAATGGAACGCCTAGTTTGAACACACGCAGCTCAATCCAAATCACAAAACCCAGTCACAGAGAAATCTGGAGCATCATTTAGAAGAATACCCAAACTCGGAGACCCATCCAAATATCGAAGGACATGAAGACCAGCCTCTAAGTGAGGCAACCGAGGATAGTGCAAAAACTGGCTGAGACGTTGTACAGCAAAAGAAATATCTGGTTGAGTGTGTTGAAGGAAATTTAGCTTGCCCACCAATTTTCTGTAAAGGGCTAGATCAGGACAGAGATCCCCATTATCAGATGAAAGCTTACCATATAATTCCAATGGACTAACCCTTTGGTGTAACAGTGGAGCAATTAAACTCAGACAAGAGATCTGAAGTGAATTTATGTTGAGTTACCAACAAACCATTGGATTGTTTTACTATTTCCAAGCCAAGAAAATAGTGTGCTTCACCCAAGTCTTTTATTTTGAAATATCATCAAGGAAATGTTTTAGAGAGGCAATTTCAGCAGTGTCAGCACCAACAAGAAGTTTGTCATCAACATAAACAGCCACAATAGTAATTGAAGAACCAGACAACTTGGTAAAAAGAGAGTAGTCATTCATACTAGGAAGGAACCCTTTTGGAATGCAAAGCTTCTAACAATTTGGCATGCCATTGTCTAGAAGTCTGCTTTAATCGATGCAAAGATTTTCTCAACTTACAAACCAAGGGACCAAAATCAGAAGAAGGAGCCTAAACCTCTAGACCTTGTGGCATTTTCATATATACTTCCTCTTGAAGGCCGCTACGGAGGAAAGCATTGTTGACATCTAATTGAAAAAAATTTCAATGTTTCTTAACAGCCACAACCAAGAGGCATTTGATGGTAGTCATTTTTACAACTCGGTAAAAGGTTTCATTATAATTCTCCCTCTCTTGTTGACTATCACCCGTAATAAGCAATCTAGCCTTGTACCTTTCAACAGTCCCATCAGCCTTTTGTTTAATTTTGTATGCCCACTTGGAAGGAATAGCCCTCTTACCTGGAGGTAAAGTCACAATATCCCAAGTCTGATTTACCTCTAAAGCATTAAATTCCTTCAACAAGGCTTCCTGCCAAGCAGTGTAGGCAGCAGCCTGCTGATAATACTGAGGTTCCAGCAGAGCAATCTCAACAGAAGTAGAACAAATTTGAGGAGGAGAGACAGAGGAGCAAACATAATCCTGAAGTTAGGTAGGAGGAATAATGAGTCCGGCAGATCTTGTAGGGGGAATAGGAGGAGGAACAGGAACAGGATAGGCTGGATCTATTAAAAAGGAAAAGGAGGAGAAAAAAGAGAAACTGAAGGAGGAAATGCATAAGGAAAAATTGACTCATGAAACAAAAATCTCTTGAAAAACAAATCTTGTGAGAAGACCAAGATAAAGTTTGTAGCCTTTCTTACCAGTGCAATATCCCAGAAAAATAGACTGAATAGACCTGGATTATAATTTGTCTGTAACGACCCGTTAGGTCGTTATAGCCTTTTCAGCATTTTCGCCCTTTCTGAGCATTGGTTAGCTCACTTTTGACCCGAGGGGACCATTGGCACGCTTCTCGAGGTGTCTAGACTTGAATCGGGTGACTTTTCATAAAATATAGGCTTAAAGCGAAAAGAATCGAATTAAAGTTGACTTTTGGGTAAATGGACCTTTTTTCAGAATTTCGCTGATTTCGAGAGGTCCGAATGGTCGTTTAGAACCGGTGTGTATATCTGGTTCGGCTCCCAATGCACTCGGATGCCTTTTAGGAGTTGGGTTGGGAAATTGAAAATAAGGTATCAGGGGTTGACTCGGTCAACGAGACCTCCGTTGGAAATTCTGAGGCTACGAGCGCGTTCGTAGCGTATTTTTGTGTGGATCTGTGTATGTGGTTTATGAGCAGATAGCCTTGGGAGTGGTTCGGGATCTCAGTTGAGACTTAAAAAAATAGTTGGGTTTCTGGTACCTGGTGTCCGCACTGGCGACACCAATGCCGCCCCAGTGGCATAGCTGTTGCGGTGGGATCGACCAAGTGTTATTTGGCCCAGACCGTCCCAGCGGTCTGTGGAGGCGCTGGGGTGGCATCGCTGTTGCGGCCCGGTTATTGTTGTGGCGGTAATGGGCCTGTTATTTCATTAAGTGTGCATTAAATAAGCCCTTAGTCTATCATTTATTTCCATTACGAAAATTGAGCTTTTGGGGACTGTTTTAGAAGATTATTGGAGAAAACTCTTGGTGGTAAGTCTTGCTAATCTCTTTGCAATTCGTTCTTCCTAATCATCATAGATTCCTATTTCCCTTAGTAATGGAAGATAAACATGGAGTTTATGCATGTTCTATCTAGGCTTATTAAAGATGAAATTGATAGAGTTTATGCTAGATTTTGATAAATCTAAGGTTGTTAATCATATATCTTCCATTATTAGAGTTGAATTCTTGAATCAAAGAATTAGGGTTATACCCAAAATTGGGGGTTTTACTTGAAATCCGAAATTAGGTGAATCCATGAGTTAAATCAGCAATTAGTTATTGGGTTTTGATCACCTGGTACTTAATTTGATATTTTACTCCCGAATTTCCCGTTTTGACCTTGTGGGCCCCGTTTCCCCAAATTCTAAGGTTGGATTTGACCTAAATTGAATGATAGCAATATTAGTATCGTTCTTCATGATTTCTAATCTAGATTTTGAATATGCCTAGACTTCTTTGGTTCTGAGGCTCAGTGGAAAGGCAAGGCAAAAGAGTGATTATTGGTGTTTGTTGTTTGGCCATCCAGGTAGGTTATGGCTTACCCTTGGTGAGACTTCGTATAGCGAGGCATATATTTAGATTATATTATCGGAGAAAGCATGTAAACTTTCGGGTATGAAGTTTGGTTGGATGTTGTCTTAGGTTGGGCCCTGTTGCGTGATTGGGCTAGCCACCTCGTTGTGTATGACTTGATTGACTTGTTGTGTTGGGCTGATACCACGTGTTGTTAATAGATATCGGGAATTGTTGTTCCTTCTTGATTGTGATGTTGTAGTATCTTACGGGTCACGTTGATATGAGGATAGAGATCTATATGACTTGTGTAGTTTTTAAGATATTGTTGGCGTACCTATGTTGGTACTTGTGACATTGATATATTGTTGGCGTATGCATGGTTGGTACTTGTGACATTGACTATATTGTTGGCGTACACATGTTGGTACTTGTGATATTGAGTTAATTCTTGATGTTGACACATGCATTTCACTCATTCTCATTTTCAGGACATATTGTTGAGACACTATTGGTACTTGGTGAAACATTGTGATGAGCTTGGCTCAATTTTTAAATGAGAGTGATGTGAGAGTCTGATATTTGATGTTAGTCCTGAAATCGTGGATAGAGTGAGTGCATGGACTCTACTGGTCCCCCAGGATGGTGCTTGTGAGAACCCCCGTGGGTAAAGATTCGAGTCTCGTCTGTCTGCTGGGCAAAAATTCGAGACGAGTGGCCCTTATACTTCGCGAGTCACCTTGGGTTGTGCTACCAAGATGTCGATATTTCTGTCCGGAGTACATGCGTACAGAGCATTTGCATGGCATTGCATTGCATTCATACATTATTGCATTGCATTACATCCATGGCTTACTTTGAGATGATTGATGTTTTTACTTATGATGTTGGTTTCAGATTGGACATATTGAGACTTGGCACATTTGGGATTAGATGCTCTACTTAGGTTATGACGTGTACTTGCTTTGATTATATTTGACTTATACTCATTGGTTTATTTGCCTATCTTGCTTTATTGTCTGAATTATGTTAGCTATATTTAGTCGGCCTATGATACCTACAAGTACTGTGATTTAGTACTGATCTGCACTTGTTGCATTCTTTTATGAATGTAGAGTATCAGGTTGGGTCATCCTCCGTCTCCTATGACTGATAGTCGCTTCAGCATTAGCACCGAGTTTCTAGGGTGAGCACTAGCTGTTCATTGCCTTGAAGACTCTTCCTAATTTATGTCTTATTATTCCTATTCTGAGACATAGACAGATTTATGTATTATTATTTCAGACTTGTATATTTTCATAGATGCTCTTGTATGACTTAGATCAGACCCTGGGGGTGTTTCCTTATTCCACACTATTTCCATTATATATATTATTGTGAGACTTATGTAATTATTCTTTCCACTTGCTTGATTTATTATTCACGTCTTTACTTATCGTTGGGTTGAGGGTTCGCTTACCGAGGTGGAAAAGGTAAGTGTCCGCACGACTTGGTCCAAATGGGTCGGGACATTGTCCCTTTGAGGGATGGGAACAGAGGTATAACATAAGCATCTAAAGGCTTTAAGATGAGTATAGGATGGAGCAGAACCATGACGGAGTTCAAATGGAGTTTTGTTGTGTAACAGGGGCGATTGAAATCTGTTGATAAGGTAAGTGGCAGTGAGAACACACTCACCCCAATACTTAACAGGCAATTTAGACTGAAAAAAGGAGAGCCCTGGATGTCTCAATTAAGTGTTTGTGTTACATCCCGAACTCTGGTATGTTGGATTTGTCATAAGCTAATCGACATAAGTTCAAGGACAAGATTATTTTTGAGGTTATAGATATAAAACCCCATAAGTTAGATGAATTTCGAAACTATTATACATTGCTTGGATATGTTATTATCTTTTAAGTGAAAGATTTTCTGTAAGAGGGTCCGACAAATATGATTTTATACAACTATGTATTTTACTACTTTTCGGATACGCTTTACATTATGTACATGATGTGATATTTATAAATGAGATTTTATTTGTTATAAGAATAGAAATTGTTGTCACATAAGAAAATTTATCTTTTCCCGATTTGAAAAATTATAGTATAAAAATTTGTACTCTTGTGATTAGATCGAACAAAATTAGAATTTTAATGAAATATATTTTATAAATATTTTACTCTTTATAGTATATGTATTAATTTCCCAAGATACCCGTGATTGATTAGTAGTTTAACGATAGGACCTTGAGAGAAGGACAAAATATTTACTTATTTAACTTGCGGCCATGTGCTAATGTCCCTTTAATAGATATATGCTTGTATTATATTAACTTTTCTCCATGTGTGGCCATGTGCCAATGTCCCTTTAATAGAAATGTAATCCCACCGCCTAAGTCTATGATTTTTCATGTACCATCAAGTTTCTCTTTTCTTTTTCATTCTTAAAAGAGTTCAACAAAGAGCTAAAAATAACTTCTTCCATTTTCAACGTTGATGAAGTACTATAAACATTGGTCCTTCTTTCAAATGTTCAACAAGGTGCTGCAACCATGGATTCAAGTTTTACTTTACGCAAAAGTGTTTCAAGAATTTTAATGGAACCCGAAGGTTTCTTCGTAATAAATAAAGGTGGTGGGAAGCTTTTACGAAGGTGACCCAAGTATGATCCTTAGTCTGCGACCTTCTACGAGCTCGTATGAGCAATTAAGGTATGTATTTGTTAAGAACTCATGGGACGGTGATCGGAAGCCGTGAGTTTAAGTCATAGTAATTGTATAAATAGGTTATGGGTTGTTTTCTTATGGTATGGAGATTGGTGGGGTGTGGTAGCTCGTGTAGTGCTTGTTTGTTGATAAAAGGAGGTCGGGTATGGAGTGAACCATTGTATATAGCCTCGGGAGCTCGTCGCTTCTTGATTGCTTGACGATAATGTTGGTACAGATATAGTATTTGGTCGTTCTAGTTGTTGTTATTGATATATGAAGTTGGAGGAAGTTAAGGTCATAGGAGAGATGCTGCCCAAATTTATCTAAACGAGTTGCTAGCGTGAAGATTCGACTAAGTCTTCGAATGGTATTAACCATATGCCTTGTTGTGCTTATGTAGATTAAACCCCATTGCGTGCTGCGTTGGGAAGGATTATAACTTGAGGAGATTGAGGTATGTTAAGGCTATCCCTTTCTTTCTTTTTGGCATAAATTACATAAAGTGAGTGAACGACGAACATACATGACTCCAATGAACGCTAATTCTCAGTGGTACTTGACATGATAGTTGTCTTTGATTCTCAAGTGTTGGTTCATTCTAATTATTCTGTTGAGTCCCAGATGATGATTTAGTTTTGTCTATGGTTGCTCCTGGTATTCTAATCGTGCATAACGTTATTACATCATTTCACGAGTCCCATTTAGGTACGTATTCGTGCACGGTTTCATTGCATTGTTCGCCGAGTCCCTCAGAGGAAGTAGGGTATGGTATATATATGATTATTTCACCGAGTCCCTTACTAAAGGGCCAGGTACGATATATATTTACATTTCACCGAGTCCCTTACTAAAGGGACAGGTACGGTATAATATATTTACATTCCTAGTCATTGCCTTCGGGGCTATTGACATCATTGTTCTCCCTCTCTAGGGCTATTCACCGTACAGGTTGTTACTAGTACTTTCATTATGATTTATGATTCATTCCTTGTGATTACTGCTACCTTACATACTCGGTACATTATTCGTACTGACGTCTCTTTGCCTGGGGGCGCTGTGTTCATGCCACACAGTCCCATATTATTTTGCAAGTAAAAGTATTCATCTAGGATGGTTGGCTATCAGCTGGGATTGGCAAACTCCATTTTCTCCCTGGAGCGATCTTGCCGAGTCATTATGGTTATTATATGTGCGTATGGGTATGTCGAGGGCCCTGTCCCGACTCATATGATTCAGGTGTTTACTCTTAGAGACTTTGCAGACTGTGTCCTGTGGTTAGTATGTTGAGATGTAATGCGTTGAGTAAAGCGATCATGTAGGCCGATATGTCAGTTTGACTTATTCAATTTTTGATTAATGGAGTATCATTCGCAAATTTCTATGGTTTGACTGAAAGTACTTTATTATATTTCCAAAAAAAATATATGTCCAGTTTCATTATGTGAATGCCAGAGGGTTCGGTCAGCTCTAAGTAAGAGTTGAGTGCCTATCATGCCCTATCAGGATTGGGGTGTGACAGTTTGTGTTTTCTTCCACTACTCCATTTTGTTATGGAGTATGCGGACAGGAAGTTTGGTGGAAAATGTTGTTGACACCTGATTTTTGACCTCTCTTAATTTATTTTGATTACTCAAAGTCCTTGGATAACAAATAAAATAATTTTGCACATTCGCAGAAAACCTGGATAATTTTGCATAATTATCCGGGCCATTATTTTACTGTTATAAATTAATAGTGGAACCCTCGAGGCTCTATTAACTACTCAATGATTTTATTTGCAATTTGCAGAACTATCGTCCACCACAAAACAACCCCCACAAGCCTATCAAACCTAGAATTACCAAAATCAGCCACCACCCCTAACATATAATGCACCACGTCCTGCTTTTGAGAAGAGACCTGTGAGGGAATTCACGTCGCTTCTCAAACCAAGGGCTAGACTGTTGGAAAGGCTGCTGACCATAGGGCTAATTCAGACAGCCCAGCCAAAGCTAGCATAACACAGCCAGTTCTACAGGGCCGATCAAACTTGTGCCTACCACTCAGGAGGGGTGGGGCACAGCACGGAGGATTGCATAAACCTGAAACACAAAATCTAGCATCTGGTCGACAAAAGGAAAATCGTCTTGGAAACTACCGCCCCTAATGTAAACACGAACCCGTTGCCGAATCATGGAAACGGCGAGGTCTACATGATAGAAAGGGATGAAGACTAGGAAGCTTGTGGAACGTTGTCTCGCAGAATCACCAAGCCTCTGGAGCAGACGGTCACTTCCCTCACCCTCCAAGAACAGCCCAAATTGAACGTCTTAGTCCCCAGTCCGGGAGTTCCCAAGGCTATACCCATGTTCAAGATTTTGGTCCAAGCAATTGTGGTAGCCCAAATAGCATAACAGATTGCGCCTGACCTCAAAAAGCCAATCACTGCAGGCATCAATAACCCAAGGCATGAATTGTTTAGGAAGGTGCTATACTTCTAAAGAACTAGCTCAGAACGCCACAAGGAAGGAGAATGCTCAAAAGAGGGCAATAACCGAAGGAGAGGCCGAAAATTTCTGGCGGCGCATGCAACCCAAAGATTATTCCATTGTTGAGCATTTGAAGAAGACGCCGGTACAAATCTCGGTGTTGTTGCTATTAGCTAGCTCACCATCTCATAGGCATGCCCTCATAAAGGTATTGGATGATGCACATGTACCAGCAGGAAGAACTACCCGTCGAAAGGACATCCCACAACAAAGTCCTCCATATCACCCTTGAATTTCGTGACAAGGCCTTAGGAAGGGTATTGGTGGATAATAGGTCAGGCCTCAACATTCCCCACAACCACCCTGAAACAGCTTAGCTACGACATAGGAAAGATCTGCCAGAGCCCAACGAACGTCAGGGGATTCGACGGATCCTTAAGTGATTCTTTAGGAGAGGTCGGTCTACAGATCCGAGTCGGGTCTGCCTCCTTTACAGCAGAGTTTCAGGTCATGGAAATCACTGCCAATTACAACATGCTCTTGGGAAGACCCCGAATCCACTCCGCTGGTGCGGTGCTATCAAGTCTGCACCAGGCTATAAAATTTGAATGCAAGGGCAAGAGATTGTAATAGCAGCTGAGAGGGATATTCACAAACATCCTGTCACGACCCGACTAGGGGCCATAACGGGTACCCGGGGCTAACCACCGAGCACCGCTCATTCTATTACTCTTTCTGCGGTCATTCATTAGTCTCATGCTTATAATCATAGGAGAACCATTTCCACTGGAAACATGTTTACATTATATACATAAGCCCTCCGGCTATCAAAATAATATATATATATATATATATATATATACACACACAAACATACGAGAAGGAACCGTAAGACCATACTACCCACACATGCGTATCTACGAGCCTCTACTGGAGTACTAGACATATGGACGGGACAGGACCCCGTCATGCCCAAAACATATATATATACACAAAAGAATAAATCAATGGCACCTCCGGAACAATGGAGTGCTCTCAAGTCAGCTAATAGCTCCTACGAGTCTGGATCACCTCCCTGTCTACCTGTGGGCATGAACACAGCGTCCAAAGAAAACGGACATCAGTACGAACATTGTACTGAGTATGTAAGGCATGAATGAAATGAACATAATAGAGAAATCATAAGACATAAGATGAAGATATAACCTGCGTAACTTTTAGGGGTGGATACATTTCACACATATATCTTATATAATCGTAGTACATGTATCATCATAGCGCATACATCATCGTATCATTTATATATGTCATCATCTTTAACCCTCATCCGGGTAGCCATCATATGTCGCCCACTAGTGGTGTCATGGCCGGCCCTCTAGGCTCGGTGTAAACATACCAGCCCGCCTTCGCGGTGACATGCCCGGCTAACTAGGCACGGTGGAATCGTATCGTCTTATAGTCAACATAAACTTATCATTATCACACATCTCATAGGAATATCATAACCTTATCATAACTTAGCATCATCATACATTCATCATTAATCGTACATTAAAGCTTGTAGGTAACCATGGCTATGTCGGGGTGACATGAGGTCGTGAACCCCCGACTACGTTATGGAGTAATCATAATCGTTATATCTCACCTTGGAGGGACTAACGTTTTAAGGTGAGTGCACAAAAAGAAAAGCATCAATGGAACTATACTTAGGGTCATTAGATTGTAGAAACATCATATCGTATCCATAGCAAGAACTTTATGAAATTAGCATGTCATGAACTTTAGAACTTTTAGGCTCAACTCATAGTCATCATCATCATACTCACATCGTATCTCTTTTCTCTATCTTATGAAAATCTCTTTATAACCATAGACTCATAATTTCCGATGTGTAGGAAAGTCATGGAAATATAGGGGAATTCATACCATAGGAGTCATGCCTTAGAAATAAGAGACTAGCCTTACATACCTCTTTCGTTTAGCTATTCTATCGTTTGATCGTTCCCCTTCGATGCTCGCGTTTCTACCTTCAAGAAAGTTCGTATTAACATTAGCTAATCGATTATAAGAACATGCTTACTAAGGCTAGAGAAAATTGGGCAGCATTTCCTTTATTTATACAACTTTTCTCATATTACATATCAACTCCCAAACATATATAACAACATTCACCATATTATAAGCAACAATCATCATTCATCTATATTATCCACATTTCACAATTTCACTTCAATTCCTCCATAATCATGGTCATAGTTCACTAATGCGTTTTCTCACATATAATACTTATCCCATTCTCTAGATGTCACTCATAGCATACTTACATTCACAACATATTAATATTCATGACTCATTCCAAGCTATTACTCAAAATCTCATTATTCCTATCTTTGTGACCCATTTTCTATCTCCTTCCATAATCTAAGTCTTTCAACCTCTCATTACCTTAAACAACATGAAAGATCATAAAACTTACCTTAGATAGTGTAGGAATAAGCCTTGAGTGAAAATACTTCTCTTGCACCAAAACCCTAGTTCCCTTCCATTGGAATTGCTTGGCTTGGATGAACTTTAATGTGTTTCATACACTTGATTTTGTTGGTTTGATGAAGTTGATCACAAATCCTCTTGAGTTCTTTTATGGATGAAGAGTGGAGAGGGTTCTAGAGTGTTCTTGAGGTGTGAGGTGAAAATGAAATGAAATAAATGAACTTGGGGTCTCTTATATTATTTTTAAAAACCTGGCCCGATACCAATCTACGGACCAACATACGGTCCTATAAATTATATGGACCATATGTCTGGCCATATATTTGGTCCAGTAGAGCTGCCATTCTGGGCAGGATATAAGGTTGAACATACGGCCCGTATGTTTTATACGGCCAGTATGTTTGGCCGTATAATGCCTGACTTTCGAAGTTCGTTCTCATCGACTCGTTTGACCTCAAATCCTTATGGAACCTTCTTGACACTTGTTTAACACCTCAATACCAATCTAAGGGACATTATAACTCTTCTCCAAAACATCATTAAGCCATCATTAATTCAATACTCGTAAATCTTACCCGACACATAACATATACCTTTTTTCCTTAACAACTTCCGCCTCCTATCTCGAATGTTTTTAAAATCTCATTTAGAATCATCAGATGCTATTTCTTACTTACCAAGACATCGTATACTTCGTGCCCTTCGTTAGTCTATTCACTGTACGTTAACGGGAAATTTTTCGAGGTGTAACACATCCTTACAACACCGTTCCCATGATTGAAGGGAATCCTCATTTCTCCAACTTCCATATAGTAGAATATGTGGGGGCCACACATACTGAAGAAGAGGTCGGCAGACCTATGTCGGCAGTCTACAAAATGATCGCCTCTACCATGCTGAGAAGCGACTTTGAAATGGGAAATGGCTTAGGAAGAACCCTCGGGGGGATAACAGAGCATGTGCCAATCCCAAAAGAGAACTACCACTTCGGTCTGGGGCATACCCCTAATGAAGACGAGCTCACAAGGGCAATTAGGAGAGAGCCCAGAATAGGAAAACTACCTCGTCCAATCCCGGGTCTGTACCAGTCATTCTCTAGAAAGATGCCGATACTAAATGAAGAGGAAGCTGGTGAAAGTCTCGAATCACTGCTCCAAGAAGAGGGATGCTACGCGGTCGTTGAAGAAAGTCAAGAGGCACCCAACATACGCAATCTAAGGCTGGAAGAACGGCTGAACAATTGGACATCCACCTCCTTCTTGGCTTCTCGGTGGAGAGATGGACTTTTCTTGAAAAAACCTTTTGCTAAAAACAGAGACGTCGGCTGAGGCCCGAATGATCAACCTTTTTCTAAAAAAAGTATTTTTTGCGTTGTTTTAAAATGGAAATGGCCGGACGTTGTTTCGGACTAGGACCACAGTTGTAATCGGTTGCCTTTTGAATTAATGAAAGCCTCACAAATCACTACTTTTTACTAATTAGTAATAGCTGTCTTTCTTACTAACTAGGTAATAACCGATAATAAGCCTAATGTTACTTCGCCTCGCTTTTTCAGTAATAATCATAACAAAACAATTAAAATTGTCATGACATGTCACCAAAGGAACGAGGAAAGCGACCACTAGGAGTATAAGGAGTACGATGAATCTACAATGATGCCAGAAGGGCTGGCAGAAGAGTTGGAAGAACTGAAAGAGAAAAAGAAGCCAAATATAGATGAAACTGAGGTAATCAACCTCAGTGGCAGAGAGGATGTCAAAGAGACATGAATCAATGCTCACTTGGGAGCCCCACAAAGGGGAGAGCTCGTAGCTTTGTTAAAGGAATATGTGGACGTATTCGCTTGGTCATATACGAATATACCAGGGCTAAGCACTGAAATAGTAGCCCACATATTGCCCATCAAGGAGTGTTTTGCCCTGCTCAAACAAAAGACCCGAACATTCAAACCAGACATGAGTATCAGGATAAAAGAGGAACTAGAAAATAGATAAAGTCGGGAATAGTGGAAGTAACATCCTACCCCACTTAGGTAGCCAACATAGTGCCGATGCCCAAGAAAGATGGAAAGATTCGAATCTACGTAGACTACCGAGATATCAATCGGGCCAGCCTAAAGGATAATTTTCCTCTCCTGAATATCCACATCCTGATAGATAACTGCACCAAGCACGAGCTGCAATCATTTGTGAACTATTTCGCCGGGTACCACCAGATACTCATGAGTGAAGAAGACGCCGAGAAGACCGCCTTCATCACCCCTTGGGGAGTCTATCATTACAGGGTAATGCCGTTCGGCCTCAAAAACACTAGCACCACATACATGAGAGCCATGACTACCCTATTCCATGATATGATGCATCGAGAGATTGAAGTCCTTGTGGATGATGTCATCATAAATTCAAAAGAAAGCTCGGACCACACCATACAATTACGCAAGTTCTTCGATAGGCTTGGCAAATTCAATCTGAAGCTGAACCCTGCTAAGTGCTCATTCGGAGTGTCTGCTAGAAAGTTGTCGGGATTCATAGTCAGCTGCAGGGGCATTGAACTGGATCCTACCAAAATCAAAGCGATTCAGGAATTGCCACTGCCCAAAACCAAGAAAGAGGGCATGAGTTTCTTGGGAAGGTTGAACTATATTGGGCGGTTCATAGCCCAGTCCACAGTGATCATGGAGCCAATCCTTAAATTACTCAAGAAAGACGCTCCCATGAACTGGAAGGAGGAATGCCAAGAGGCATTCGATAAAATCAAAAGATATCTCTCCAACACCCCTCCATCCCCCACCTCGTTCTGGTGCCACCCAGGTAAGGGAGTCCTCTCTTACTGTACCTGTCGGTATCAGAGAACGCTTTCGGTTGTATGCTGGCCTAGTATGACGAAAAAGGCAAAAAAGAACATGCCATCTACTATTTGAGTAAGAAGTTTACATCCTGCGAGGCACGGGACACGCTAGTAGAAAAGACCTGTTGTGCTCTGACTTGGATCGCTCAAAAGCTGAGGCATTACCTATCGGTGTTCACCACCCACCTCATATCCCGCAGGGATCCATTGAGATACATTTTTAGGCAACCGATGCCCGTGAGAAAGTTGGCTAAATGACAGATGTTGCTAAGTGAATTCGACATCATATACGTAGCACAAAAGGCAATCAAAAGACATGCCATGGCCGACCTGCTAGCAGAAAGCCCTTTCAACGACGAGCTTGAGCCTTTATAGACTTTCTTCCTAGATGAGGAGGTACTACCTATGGAGGAAGAGTTGACGGAACCATATAGGGTGGAGTCTGTTCTTTGACGGGGCGGTTAATTACAAAGGGTCAGGCATCGGGGCGGTATTGCTATCGGAGACAGGATAACTCTATCCGATGGCCGCGAAGCTCAACTTCAGGTGTACTAACAACATGGCAAAGTGCGAAGCATGCGTCCTCGGCCTCAGGATGGCATTGGACATGAACATACCAGAGCTGTTGGTAATCGAGGATTCTGATTTACTCATAAATCAGGTAAAAGAAAGCTAGGCGACCAAAAACGATAAGATACTCCCGTATGTGAATTTAGTGCAAAGACTATGTGGGAGATTTAAGAACATCGATTTCAGGTATACCTTGAGAGCCCAAAATGAGTTTGCGGACGCATTAGCTACGATAGCCTCCGTGATCAAGCACCCCGAAAGTGCTCACCCTCTGGAGATCATATTGAAAGAAGAACAGGCTCACTGCACCCACGTCGAGGCTGAGCTGGATGGCCAATCATGGTACGTTGACATCAATGAAATACTTATAGAAGGGAGGACACCCCCCGGAGAGTTCAAAAAATCAAATCAAGACCATCAAAAGGCTGGCTAATAGCTTCTTCCTGAACAAAGAAGTATTGTACAAAAGGACACCCGACCTCGGCTTACTCAGGTGTGTGGACGCTGAAGAGGCTACGAAACTGCTGGGGAAGGCGCACGCAGGGGCATGCGGTCCTCACATGAACGAATTCGTCGTTGCAAAGAAAATCCTAAGGACAGGATACTCTTTGGATGACCATGGAGCATGATTCGTGCAAATTCATGCAAAAATGCCATCAATGACATATACACTGAGATTTAATCAAGGTTTCTCCCACTGAGTTACACGCGATGAGCTCACCATTGCCCTTCGTGGCATGGGGGATGGACGTCATAGGACCAATCAGGCCCCAGCCTCCAATGGACCTTTGTTTCATTTTAGTCGCCATTGACTTCTTTACTAAATGGGTGGAAGCCACTTCCCACAAGTCAGTGACCAAGAAAGTCGTGGCCGACTTTGTCAAAAACAATCTGATATGCCACTTTGGTGTATCGGAATCCATCATCACGGACAATGGTGCCAATTTAAACAGTTATTTGATAAAGGATATCTGCGCACAATTCAAGATAACCCACAGGAACTCTACCGCCTACCTGCCACAAATGAATGGGGCCGTAGAGGCCACCAACAAAAACATCAAGAGAATCCTAAGGAAGATGATCGACAACTACAAGGATTGGCATGAACAGCTGCCTTAGGCCTTGTTGGGGTACTGAACGACGACCCGCACTTCCATCGGGGCAACTCCATATCTCCTTGTCTACGGTATAGAAGCGGTCATACCTGCCGAAGTGGAAATCCCCTCGCTCCGGATCATCCAAGAGGCGGAGCTGCAAGATGCAGAATGGGTTAGAAACCGTTATGAACAACTGGCCATGATAGACGAAAAGAGGATGGTGGCAGTATGCTACGGACAACTATACAGACAAAGAATGTCTCGAGCCTTCAACAAGCAGGTTAGAGCTCGACTCTTCCAGATCGGACAAGTCATGGTCAAGCGGGTCTTCCCTCACCAAGAGGAATATAAAGAAAATTCACGTTGAACTGGCAAGGGCCATACATGGTCAGGAAAGTACTCTCAGGAAGAGCCATAGTCCTACTCCGAGATGGACGGACAAGAGTGGCCCAAGGCCATCAATGCGAACGCGCTTAAGAGATACTACATTTAGAATGCCATTTGCTTGCAATCGCATTGTTATTTCCTTGTAATCATATCTTCTTCTTGTATTCGTACTAGAATAGGAAAACAAATCATCTATGTAATGAACTACGCAATGACCTGAATTCCCCACGGTGGGATACGTAAGCAGTCCATATCGGACCCGGTCACTTTATTAGTAAAAGCAAAGCTCAATCACTTTGTCTTGAACTACGTTCGACCTGAATTCCTGCTGCGATAGGATACGTAGGCGCTTTCGAGCTCGGTCATCACAAAAGAAAAACTCAGAAGCCATTAGGAAAAACCTAGAGGTGATAAAGAAATATGGAAACGAGGAGACCAAGCTACGAGGATGGACACAGGTCGCAATGTCAACCCCCCCTTGCAGGGCGGCATTTTGAGAGGATCTCAAAAATTCCTATCAGGAACAATCAACAGGCAGATAGCAAAATAAGACTCCATACAGGGGCATAATTTTTTAGGGAACCTCAAAAATTCCCGCATGATGAGAATTAGCAGGGCCCTCTCTAAGCAACCCCGAACTGAGACAAAATTTTTGAAAAATGTCTTAAGATTCTACCACCAAGTTTGAAAATCAGCAATCATACCTCCCGAGGGATCCAAAAGACCACACTCAAAGTCACACGTCATGACAAAAGATTTTTTTCAAAATAATAATAATAATAATAACAAACATCTATATATAGAACAATGCTCTTTACTAGTTTGTACTGTAGACTTCAAAAAAATATATACACCCGTTAGTGTAAGTACGCGCCAAAAATCATCTCTTGAAATACCGAGGCCAAGAGGGTTCACATGGACATCCAAAGGATCCACCAAACTGGAGGACAATAACGCTAATCGACCTTTTAGGAAACTCAATTTTTTGTGGACGCAGGTCTTAATAGGAGAGCGACGGAGCTGCGAAGGCCAAATCTGGCAAGAATAACTCGTTGGACTATCATGTACACTACAAGCGAATGGGAAAGGGTACGTCCGACCAAAAAGGTAAGAAGTGAATGAGCCTAAAGACATATCCGACAAGAAAGGTCGCACGAGAAAGAGAGACAGAGACATATCTGGTCGAGAGGATTAAAATAACAAAAAGCAAGGGAGCATATCTGGCCATAAGGGTCAACAGCCAACACAACGGATGAAAGAAAGATTATCCAGTCGAAAGAGGCCATATCTGTCATTTCCCTTATTTACTTTCGGCTGCCGAGAGGGCCATTGCACGTTTATTTTCTGCTGTCGAGAGGGCCATTACACGTTTATTTTCTGCTGCCAAGAGGGCCATTGCACGTTTATTTTTTGCTACCGAGAAGTCCATTGCACGTTTATTTTCTGCTGCCGAGAGGGCCATTACACGTTTATTTTCTGCTGCCAAGAGGGCCATTGCACGTTTATTTTTTGTTGCCGAGAAGGCCATTGCACGTTTATTTTCTGCTGTCGAGAGGGCCATTACACGTTTATTTTCTGTTGTCGAGAGGGCCATTGCACGTTTATTTTTTGTTGCCGAGAGGGCTATTCATTCATACTGCAGAGAGGGCCATTCATTCATACTGCCGAGAGGGTCATTCATTCATTCATACCACCAAAAGGGCCATCATATTTATTTCCTGTTGCCAAAAAGCCACAAAAGCCATCAGATTTACACTTTCCATGCACATATATCTGCAATATTTCTCATGTTTGGAAAAGCAGGTATAAAAAGGAGTAGCTCACTAGATCAATCCCAGATGAATTGCGGAGCAAACGTGGAACCTTTTCTTACGCGGCCGACGAAAAAAGGGTGCCCATGAGAGTCAAGAGTCAAGCTCTTCGGCTAGGACTTGGAGGACCCTACTCCCTGACTTAGCCCAAGTTTGCTTCCTTTTGATTTCTTTTACTAAAAATCGCGACCGGTCGGGTACACACCGGAAAATCTGAAGGTATTCCTGCATAAGGGACGTACTCCTCTCCAGTGAGTCGAACTACATGTGGCTTGATTCCCTAAGACCAGGGATACTAGGAAAACACAAGACCAGAGAGTCGATCACCCTCTAACAAGTCCCTGAGAAAACTGAGCACAACACGTGTAATCTCAGGACCTTTCAGTTATGCACATGAGATCTTCAGTAGAGTCGAATTACAAGTGGCCTGAATTCTCGTATAACCCGAGATATGTAGGAAATCCAAAGTCCAGGGTCCGGCCACATTTGTGTGATTTACAACAAAGTTGAAGGGTAGAATAAGCCGGCTCTGCTAAAAATCAGAGTTAGTCAAATTTCGTTGCTCAGGGATGGTCCCGCCATCCCCAAACACCGAAGGGGAAGTTGTCGACACCTGATTTTTAACCTCCCGTAATTTATTTTGATTACTCAAAGTCCTTGGATAACAAATAAAATTTAGCGCATTCACAGAAAACCTAGATAATTTTGCATAATTATCCGGGCCATTATTTACTGTTATAAATTAATAAGGGAACCCTCGAGGCACTATTAACTACTCAATGATTTTATTTTCAATTTGCAACATTTACAGCATTTTCTGTAAAATATTTTTAATTTATCAACCGCAGGAAAATTTTAAACAATTGTTCATTTAATTAATTCAGAAATTAAATAAGATAAGAAATTTATTTTATTTATCCAAGGAGTTTGATTAAATTAATAAAATTACTATTTTACCCCTCAAGCTTTGAATTTTTCTTGCTTATCAGTTTATTTTTATTATTGACAAAAATTGTATTGACAAAATACCATTTCATTTAATTTTTGAGTTCCATCATAAATGACCTCCCCGTAATTAACCAATTCATGGTTCAAGACAAGCCAGGGTCATCTTGCAATCCTAGCCTCCCAAATAACTTTAATTGCAATGCTCAATCAATTGGGAAACTAATAAAGGTTATTAATGCAAATTAGTTTTTAACTGGTAAAATTAATACCAAATTGAGACTATATTTGCAATAATTAAATTGTTTAGCAATAACTAAATAGTTTAATAACTGGGTATAAGGGTTGTTCCTTCCTTTTTTTTTTAAAAAAAAAAACTATATTTAATACTTAGTGTTTACCTTTCCATTTGAGTCTTATTGTTCATGTTGAAGCTCTGGTCCCTCCCTCATGAATCTGTTGTTCATATTGAGTGGATTTTTGGGAATTGCCTTAATATGGACCTGTAGTTTGAACTGGATAGGTGTATTTCTAGTTAATAAATATTTCCTTGTTTTTTTTTTTTGTTGTCTGTTGACTTCTCTTTCCCCAAAATGATTTACTTAGAATTCACCTATGTGTGTGACTCATTCATGATGTGTTTTGGCCTCTCCATGTGGCCTGGAATGTTTTACTTATAAGAAAAGACTATTTTTTCTATCTAAATTTACTTCACCTAGATATAAGATAAGATAAAACTAAGGAAAAGTGCTTGGAAATGTAGATTGGACTCTATTTGTGACTGCATTTATTTATTTGATTGGGCTGCTCATTTTGTTCAAGAGGTGAAGTATCAAACCTGCTTTTGAATCATCACTTTACTAAGTGTTAAGGAGTTTAATAATAGTTAGTCCGGGTCTAGTACTTAATCCTTTCTATTTTTTCTAAACCAGTGTGGTGTAAAGTGGTAATTGGCTTAAAGAAGGAAGATCTTTGCTAATCTGTGTCATGATCACTTATAGTAGGCATTTTTTCTTAAAGATTAAGCTATGTGTGGTCTGTGAAGCTTGTTTGATGTTGTCTTGCTTGTCCTCTTCTAATTGTCTTTCCTAACTTGTCTAAATCTGATAAAGCCCATCATTTGATAGACAATCATTTAGTATGTTTTGATTATGTAAGCAACTTGGAATTAAGGTGAGGTCTTAGTTCACCTTGCTTGGCTTTCTTTTGTGTGATCACCTAGCTAGGAGAAATACTAGAGGTTAAGAAAATAGGCAGCTTGTGCCATGTCTGTTTTATTGTTTCTTCTTGCCTTTTCCTTTGTGTCCTCCCCTTTAGTCTGTACTTATAATATGATCCTGTTTTGAATCAAAAGTTTTGATTAAGTTTGAAGATATAAGAATCAGTTCTAAATGTTTGCTTTGCCACTGAATTTCCAAAAAGAGTTTGTTCTTTGAGCTTGTGTTTGGTTTACAGATCCTCTTATGATGTCTGTATTTTGTTGAATCTACATGTGAATTGATTTTTAAGCTACAAAACTGATTTCTTCATTCTTATAAAATCTCAATAAAGATAGATAAGTTTCAGTGTCCAAGGCTTCACATAGACCATGATCTTTTTTTCTCTCTCTGAAAACCTGCAAAATCTTGTACAGTGTGACTTAGCTTGTGCTTGTTCCGTGTCATGCAAGCCTTATATTCTTCCTTTCATACTTATGTGACTTTGCTGTCTTAAGGAACTAGCTAATTCAACTAAGGTTTCTTGTTGTTTTTTCTTTCCTGGAATTTGGTAAAGTCCCATGGATGTGTTTCTGTGTGCACCCTAGATTTGGAAACTATTTGGCCTCAGAAAATTGTGTGGTTGTCTCTATATTTACTTTAATGCAATTCTGTGCTTTCTCCTACTTTACTTGTTCTCATTCTGAAATTTCTCCTGTGTTACATGGATTCATACTTTCAAACTGGGAACCACTTTTGTTTTGATTCCTTTTATCCTTAAAATCTTCTTTTTTCTCTTCAAACTGTCTTGTGGACTCCATGTTTGCTTGGTATTGCAATTTGTGTTCTTCTTATTTCAAAACCTGAAAACTACATTGTCCAAGATGAAGGTCCTAAGAGTTGTTCTTTTCTTGAGAATGTGCTAAAACTTATTGGATCCTCACTTAATCTTTTTACTTGGCATATCCTTGCCTTACCTCTAGGCCACATTAGTGACAAGGAACCCCTGCCTATCTCTTTTAGAGATACATGCACTACAAACTAATCTTTGTCCTGCATTCTATTCATTTGAATTGGTTTTTCTTTCTTTGCATTACCTGGAGAATGTTGATATGAAATTCTAAAAAAATAACTTAACTGGATGTGTGTTTCCTGTGTATGAAGTGATTTCTAGCTTAACTTTTGCTTGTCCCAGTCTGAGGTTAGAGTGAGTATACTCCTTTAGAGGGGTCATGTCAACTTGAAATTTTGTTAATATCATAAGAAGATGTCCCTATAATTATAGGCTCATATCTATACTTGCCTTGCATCTTTTGATAATTGGAATTGCTTGTTATGTTCTTTGCTTCCCCCCCCCCCCCCCCCCCCCACACACACACACTCTCTTCTGATTGTGGGGCATTTTTTTGACACCAGTGGGACTCTGTTATATGTCAATTTAGCTTTTTCCTAAACTCTCCTCCAACCTGCACTTTGTGAACCTGTATATATGTGCTGACTGGTGACACATTGAGAATCTATTTTGTACCTTGGTTGAGAGTATAATGTGAGACAGTCTCCTCTTAGAATAAGGGCTGTCTAAATAGCCAAGTGAAGCTTTTTTTACCATTACCTTTGAGCTTTTCATATTTGTACTCACCCTTTTTTAAGATTGTCCTGGAATTTGCAAACTACCATTTGCTCTTTGAGTTTTACACTGAGATGGCTTGTATCTAGAGGTTAGGCCTTAATTGGGAGTGTTGATACTGGGATGTTTGCAGTTCAGGCCAGTGTTTTGCAATTTGGGCCTGGCCCTAGAGTATAAGTTGTTACTGTATGTGTGTATTGAAAAGCTACTTCTCTTATTTAGCAAACATTATACCTTGTAATTTTGAGTTTCCTTAAATTGATTTTTTTCTTTTAGCAGCAGCTATCATCACCATGTATGTATTCGTAATTGTTCTTTTTAGTCGTATACTCTTTTGTGTAATAGGCTGCCATGGTTATATTTTGAGATAGGTTTGGTAATTCGGGGTTAGTCTAAGTCTCCCCGGTGTTAGCCATGCCTGGGGTTCTCAAAAACACCTTGGAACTTGTGCGACATCGGGAATATGAGATTAGGACCCAGTCCCCATGCCATGTCAAATCTCGAAATTAGACCAATATGTTAGTCTAGTACACAGAGGGGCAAGTATACACTTTTGTGTGATTTGTATCATTATGTGTTTGTATATATGTATGCTTAATTATCATAGTTATAAGGACAGTTAAATATAAACTAACCGTTTTTCCCTTTTCCTTTTCATCCTCTACTTGCATGACCACTCGTGTCCAAACCAGCCCCTGTTGGGCCAACGGCCCAATAGGACTTCTCATTCGCATTATGATTGATTGTATGGTGAAAAATGATAGTGAGGCATGCAGAAGGCCCAGCCATGGGTGAAAATGGCCACAAGGGGCTTGGTACGCCCCTAGTTTAAATTTATTCCCATATATGTATGATTTTATCTGTATGTATTTGTAAATGTATGCAACTCATATTATAGTGGAACTTATGGATTAGACGTCTTAGGATAACGGTTCCTACGCCGTTTAGACGACCTTAGGTCCCCAACGATTTCCAAAACCACGACAAATCTCTATAACATTTTTTCGCTAAGTTAAAATTGGGTTCGCAGGCTGTTTTTTTTTACCTAAATAAGTCTTAAATCAACTTTGCGTTTTCAAACTAAAATGGCAATTGGATCCAGTGCTAGCGAGTTTTAAGCTATTGTAGAAAAAAAGGATTTCTGATAAACTCTTACCATTTTCTAGAAAAGGGAAATGAAATGTTCAACAAAGTTTTAAGCCACAATTCAGTCTAGTACATAAAAAGTTGGGCCCAATGCCCATGAGACTTTATTAAATCAGAAGGCATGTACTCCTTTTATGTAAATTTTCCAGAAACATAGCGTTTTAAAATAAGGCAAGTAAGTTTTCACCAGAATTGGGCTTATGATTTTCAATAAAGCAAAAGGATGTTGTTTTTAAAACTCACCATGCCCTCTCTTTTTTTTAAAAAAAAAAACCTTATCCCCTTAATAAATTTGGGTCAAATAAAAAGCCAAACGATGAGTATATACAACCAGTATATACCACCTCTTAAAATAGAAAAACGCCTTTTCATATAAAAACCGTCATAATATAAAGAATTCCGGATAAGACTGAACGTATTAAGATAGATCAACCCGAGACAGAGTGTGAGTATAAGCATGAATCATAACCACTTTCTTTATAAACCCCCCCCCCCCCCCAAAAAAAATATTCCTTGTATAAAGGAAGACTATTTGTATTCGGATATTATAAATCCAAAATTATGATACCCTGTATATAAAGGGGATATGTTCAAACTTCTTTAAAAAAAAAATGATATGCAAATCACAAAAAATGACAGTTTCTTTGCGAGAATAAACAAAATAGACAGATTAGGCAAATACTCATACTTTGGAATTCGAAAGTCAGCTGTATAGTATGGATCCTTAATACTGGGGTGTCTAACACCTTCCCCAAGGGATCATCAGAACCCTTACCTAGAACTCTGGATTATGAAGGTTTTTTCACGGTATTTGAATAAACCCTTCAAAACTGATTTTCCTAATTTCCTAAAAATTAGATGACGACTCTTTTAAAACAAAGTCTGAAAGAGCACCAACAAGTTCGTAGTAGCCTTTTACGCCCTAAACCCACGTAAAAAGCGAGCCGTAACAAATGCCTTAAGAGGAAAAGAATTGAATGGCTTTATTGCTAGAACCCAACTCAAAAGCATTATCTGACCTAACAATTTGAATAGTAGCAGAAAACTTATTCTTAACAAAGAAGAAAAATGTGTTGATCAAAGTAAAGGCATGGGATTTGGTGGACAAACAATGCATCCAAGTAAATCTGGTGTAATCATCTACATTGTGAGGAAGTACCTATGTCCATTATATGTTTGAGTATGGTATGAACCCCATAAATCTAGGTGAATTAGTTGGAACGGTTTAGTGGAATGGACGGTGTTGATACCTAATTTTTGACCTCCCATAGTTTATTTTGGTTACTCAGAGTCCTTGGATAATAAATAAAATGAGCTATGTATCTTAAAGGGTTTAAATAATTTTTATAAAAATTGTTCAGGTTAATATTTTAGGAATTTAAATTGATAAAGAGATTTTATGACATTACAAATCATTTAGGAATTAATTGGTATTTTATGACATTAGGAAATATTTTGTTAGAATTAATCAAAGGCAAACCATTATTTACTTAATGGCTAAATTGTTAAAAGTCAAATTGACAAATGATTTATCCCCTCTAAATCCAAGGAATTTGAGTAATCAAGGGAATTGACCATTTTACCCCTCAAACTTTAATTCAGTGTGTTTGCATAATTGTTTGAAATCAATAAATTGTTTTAGTGTTTAATTAGATTAATTAATCAATTAGAGGGTCATTATGGCAAATTGGTTTAATTACTAATTGTTTACATTATGGCCACATTTGGATTAACCAAATTCATGGTTTAAGGTAATTGGGGCCATTTTTCTTTTTTAGGCCTCTTAATGATTTAATTGATTTGATTATGACCTTAATTAAAATAACCAAATTTATTGGCTTAAATTAATTAAATTCATTATTAACTTTAAATTGGCTAATTAGGCCAAATATGGCCATAATTAAAATAATCAATTAAGGCTGTATTTGCAAAGATAAGCCCATTTTCATAAT
>NC_081349.1:8265057-8272155 GCF_029784015.1 Lycium ferocissimum | reverse complement strand
GGGAAAACCATCACTTTGTGTGTATGGTATTGTATATATATATATATATATGTACATATTTGATAAGATTAGTACTATTTTTTTTGACTGGTCCTTTTTCTTTTTCCTATTCTTCACCGCATCGCCATTAGGGCCGAGTCAAAACCCATCGGTTGGGCCAAGGCCCAACAGGCAATTCTTTTGAAATATGATCGAGTCCAACGAAGAAAGCTAATATTATAAACACATAGAAGGCCTAGCCATGGGTGAAAATGGCCAACTAGGGGCTTGGTACGCCCCTAGCCTGCCCCTCCTCTTTATTTATTCGGCATTTTTATCATTCTTGAGTTTGTTGTATTTGTATTTACATTACTTGTAAAAAACTCATATATGTTATTGGAATCTGTATTGTTTGAACTAGTCATCTTAGGACAATGGTGCTTACGCCATTTAGTAGACCTCCAAGTCCCCCAAACGAATTTCAAAACCCGGATTTAGTATAACAATTTCTTAAAACCCGAATTGCCAACTAACAAAACAACTTCGATGCAAGTTAAAACGGGAGGACAAAAGGGATTTTCAAGATCATAAATATTACGACATTTTCCTTTAGCAAATTGGATCAGTTTTTACTCAAGGAATGCCTTTTACAATTAAATTAAGTTTCTGGATCAAATACTAAATCAAAATAAAAGTTAGGGTCACACCCCATTGTAGGAAATAAAGATTTTGGACCAAAACCCGCCTGGAATAAATAAGTGATTTTTTAGGCCAAGCCCAACATAAAGCAAAGGTTCTTTGGACTAACCCTCAAACGGATTTTCAGACAGGAAACAAAAATACAAATAAGAATTTGGGCCAAGCCCAAACTGAAAATGCCCTTTCTAACAAAGTCATATTTTTTGGGCTTCAAGCTCAACTAAAAAAAAAAAAAAATCAATTTTGTGTATTCGCATATCCATGGATTCATGACAAAGTCAAACCACTTTATGAGTTAAACATGTTCAAATAAGTAAAATATGTTCATGAATACGAGGTTTTTATGTTAAGATGTTCTAACTATACGGATTGACCCGAAGCTCAGTGTGAGGATTAAGCATGAATGAAAAGGGACATATATTCTTATATATAATACAAAAACCAAAACATTTTGTACCTTTTATAAACAAAATATACTATCCTTGTACGTAAAAGGAGACTATTCTTATCCGGATATTATAGGTCTGAGCCTAAAGTACCCATATGTACGGGGAACATATTCAACTCATTTCCAAAACTAAATGATATGCAATAATGACAGTCTTTCATAAATGCAAAAAGTTAAACACAAAATAAACAGCTCATGCAAATACTCATACATTGAAATTTGAAGGTCAACGGTATAGTACGGATCCTTAATACTAGGGTGCCTAACACCATTCCTAGGGGATTACCAGAACCCTTACCTAGAACTTTGGATTACGAAGGCTTTTTCACTGTATATGAATAAACCCTTCAAAACTGGTTTTCCTAATTTCCTAAAAATTAGGTGGTGACTCTTTTAAAACAAAGTTCAAAAGAGCACAGACAAGTTCGAAGTAGCTTTCTAAACGCTAACCCCGCCCGCGAAATGCGTACCATAACAAATGGAGACTCTGCTGGTGACTTAAAGGTTCTAACCATAAGGATTCTAATATAATATGAGCATATGTGCCTTAACTATTTATGTGCTTACTTTCCGGCAATTATTAACTGTCATTGCATGCATATCATAACTCTGCCACTCGTGGCATTTATTTTATACTTTGTTCGAAAGGCGACTTCACGAAGCACGCGGTTGTTCCTTTAGTATAAAACCAAAATATTTCTTTTAGAACCATTATGAGGTGGGGTTGGTTCGCGGTCATCCAACAGCCCTAACAGTTCATCCTCAGTTGTCCGCTCGGGTTTTCGATCTTTCGTGAACAGCCCACTCTAATGAAAACTAGGATAGAGCTAAGCCAAATCCCTACTAAACTAGGGCATTCATACTTAGACGAGCTTTGGGTATCCTAAACCTACCTAAGGCTCATTAAAGAGACTACCTTGTGTTCGGACGGTTTATGACCCAAAAAGCACCGCATTTCATTTATGTGCTATGTGGAAGCATGTTTGTGCCTATGTGATAAACCATTGATCCTGTGGGGATGGGTTAATCTTAACCGTGTTTTGTTTTGGAGATGGAATGTAGAATCCGTTTCGACATAGTTATCGAGGCTCCAGACTTATTGAGAGCTTGGTGGTAATGGTTGGGTGATGCTCATCGAAGAATAATAAGATGTACTCTAGGTCATCAACCCTCTATCATTACAATGAAGGATCGCCTGGAGGTAATAGAGGTATTAGCCGGGCATTGGGACAACAAGAAAATTTTGTTCCGTTTTGGTGCTATCAAAATGACTCCGATCCTAGAGGAATTTAAGGATGCCATAGATAGTAATGGAGCCTTTCTAAAGATGTGACACAAGCCAGATTATAATCTGTTATTCCCACAAAGGCCCATCATCGGCCAAATTATGAAGTTTTTTGCCTTAACAGAGGTGCCTTGGACACAAGGACCCACTGTAGCCTTTAGGGATCTGTATCGGAGGTTCAGGGACGTCACCAGGTATAACCTATATCAGAGGGAGTTCAAGAGTAGAGAAGAATGGGAAGCTGTTAGACCTTTGGCGTTTGTTGTAGCCCCACTAGGCACTATGGTATTCTCGAAGAATGAGTCACTGGTCGTAAACACTCGAGTGATCTACTTGGCCCATGCTATCTTCTATGATATAACTAAGGATCAAGAAACCAAGTATTTTGACCTGGCATCCATCATCCTAGTGGACATTTTTCGGGCTTTAGACAAATACCAGAATCATTTCCGATACTTCCAAGGGTATAACATGTTGCTACAATGGTGGATCGTCAAACACATCAACATGGCTGAAGGAATCCGATGTAGCTGACAAGATAAAACGTCAATAGGATAGACCGCCGTACAAATTACTGTACGAAGGATCCAATGGATGTTCCCTAACTTCATTTCTGAGAGCATAGTAGTTCGGGGCAAAAATTTCCCATTTGTGCCATTAGTCGGGGTTCGAGGAATCCGTCCTTATTATCCATCTCGAGTTTTAAGGAAATTTGGTAGAAGGCAAGTGATACCCCAGATGGGGAACCCCGAGCAATTTATTATCGAGCATACCAAGCAGAAAGTCAAGAACGCTGGTGTAATCCTCAGGGAGTGGAATGGTCGTGTAAGTTAGGGTCCAAATAATTTAGCTCCAGACGGGTTCGAAGCAGGGTGTTACCTAGGGTATTATGAGTGGTTACAAAGACACTTGGCTCGTACATCCGTCCTAGGGCCCACACTTCATCACGATGCCCGAGAAGAGAAGCTTTTGAAAAAATGTCTGGAAAGCACAGATAGGCACTTGGCCAAGATCTTAGAATAAACAGACCTGATGATAGTCAGAATGGAGATGTATCAAGCAGGACTTCGGATTCAGACCACCTTTCAGAAGGTCAAGAAAGCCAAGACAAGCCAAGCCTCGACATCAGTCGCTGAAGGAGGACCCTGCTAATTTATTGCTTTATTATAAGCCCCATGCCGGCTTCATCATCTTTGTAATCCCTTCGGGGAAGATATTTTTATTATTATTTATTGACTAATGATGATTTTTCGGGGCAATGGTTCATCTTCACAAATGGCACTTACATCTTTCAAACGATTAAGAAAACCTTAGCTCAAAAAGGCCTTAGGAACGTGAGTAGTATAAATATCTGCAAATTACATAATTACTTGCTACGTGCTTCACATGCTTACATATTATGTGTGTTGTCATATATTAAAGCTTGAGTACAATTGGACCGATGATCTAAACTACCTACCTAAAAGAAAAAACACAAGACTTAAAACTTACCCGAATTTATCTCCACTAAAGGTGGACTTACAATAGCGAATCAAGGAGAGCAGAAGCACGAACTTTAGGAGAGATCGAGATGCTGCGGGATAAGGCGCTACAAATGGAAAAGCACCTCTAGGAAATAGGAAAGAAAATTGAGGAGGTAGACAGATTACTGGGTATGGTTGGGAATCTGCCAAAAGGCATACCCCAAGAACAATATTATGGAAATGTCCTGGAAGAAGTGAGAGAATTGGTGTTGAATTATATACCCTTAGAGCGAAGGCATGTGATGCCTAGAGAAGGGACTCCAAGAGGAGTGAATGAAGACCAAGGAGCTAGGTTAGACCCGTGGGTGATGGAATCAGACACACAAGAAGAGTCGGAGCCTTAATAGGAAGCCTCTGAACTCATTGAGGAGGAAGAAGAGCCTCAAGATATGGATGAAGAAGAGTTGGAGCCTATCGACATAGAGGTTAAGGAAGAAGAGGAACCATTTGAGATATTTCTCGAGTTTCAAGAAGAAGAGAATGATATAAATGGTGAATCTGACTATTATGCCCCAACCGACGAGGGATCTGACTTCTATGCATCGTCACCCATGCTAATACCTGTGGTCTCTACTATGGTGTCAGAGAATTTTGGGAGAGCAGACCCTCCCGAACCTTCTTGGCGGGGCATAGCCTTCAAATCTTATTCCTCCCCATTCAGAGTGGCCCCACGGCTCGTCATCTGTAAAGAAGTATTCGAAAGGATGATCGCCACGGGAGTGTCTTGCACCACTAGGGGCAGGTTGCCACCGCCCGAGTTGGTGTATACCTATAAAGTTCCCCATTTCACCGCAATCAGGGGGGTCATACCTTGAATGAGTGTCTGGGATTAAGGAAGAGAATTTGTAGCTTGGTCGATGATAGGTTTATCGGGACTTTATGGGGACCACACACCCTACTAGTCCATGACCCTATTATCCCCGGAAAAGGGTTTACCGCTGGAACACAAATTTGGCGATATGATTTCACGTCTTCGAGGAATCATATGCTCGCATCTTCTCAACTCTAGCTACGCTAAAGAAGATCAAACCCGTGGAAACTGTCCACGAACCTGTCCCATTAGGGCCCAACATGGTCAAATGTTGCTTGTACCATACTGGAGCTATGGGACATGACATAGAAGAATGCTATGCGTTCAAGCTCAAGCTCGAGCATAAGATCAGTACGGGGGAGATTTTGGTCACCCTCCCACCACAGCACTAAGAAGAAAGGAAAGATAAGAGAGCAAGTTTGTAAGGACTGCAACTCGCAGAGTTATATTTTTGGGTAGATATTAGGTGTCCCCCACTTTTGCATATAAAATGTTACCTCCCTCCCCCATAAATATTGTAAGGAACCGTGCCGACCTGACGTCCCCATGGAGGGATACGCGGGAATCCCTAGTCGGGCCTAGTCTGGGGATCTCTTTAGTTAGGGTTAGCCCAAAGGATTTTTAGGGAAAATGTATATCTTTCTTTTGTAAATGAACTACGATAGGGCCTAATTTTCCCTGGTGGGATACGTAGGCAGTCTACGTAAGACTCGACCTTTATATACTATAAATTATAATTTCCCCACCCCTATTTGTTTGTTTTTTGTAACAGGCAAAGAGTTTGCCAAAGTAAGTCAACCATAAAGCCCATTGAACCAAGATCCACCCAAACATAAAAGGCCCATAATGTCCGAACCTTTAAAATGAAGAACCAAAAAATTTTCAAGCTTTAATATATGACTTTATGTGCTATGTGCTCTTTAAATACCAATATGTGATATTTGCTTTTATATTCATATCCAAGTAACTAACTTTGTCTACCGTTGAGCTATTCTTATATTATAGAACGGGGACGATTACTGTATTACCGAAAGCTGGCATACTTCACGAGATCTAAAGCCGTGTTAGCATCCCTCTCAGATAAAAGAAAAGAGAAAATGACTGGTACACCCAATAATGGTGGAAATGAGCTCGTTCTCCGCGAGAGAGATAACCAAGACCCACAGGAAGTATCATCTCAAGAAGATGTGATCGCGACATTACTAATGTCACGACCCAACCCCGTAGGCCGTGACTAATGCCCGAGCTGGGCACTCATATACATATCTGTTAGACATAATCAACTGAAGCTAAACATAATAAAGAAGCTTTGTGAAAACATACGTCATCTCAAAACGTCACATGCATACATCATGGTAATCTGTCTCCTGAGGAGTCATAACCAATCAAAAGATATCATAATACACGAGCCGACAAGGCTGTCACTACATACAACATCCCAAAATGTACATATACGCAAGCCGACAAGGCTGCCACCACATACGGGAACGTCCCAAAATAAATCATATAGACACAACTGAACCACATATACAACCCACACATATGTCTAGAGACCTCTAAGAATATCAACAGTAACATATGATGGGACAGGGCCCCGCCGTACCCCTGGATAAACATATACATATACATCAAAGATCTGTATCGAAAGTCTAGGCTCCCGAACAATGGAGCACTTCAAGACAACTGAATAGAAGTCCTAACCTGGCGGATCACCAAAGTGAGTATCTGCACACGCGGGCAGAAAGCACCCCAGAAGAAAGGGGTCGACGATATGTCTTGGTATATGAAGCATGAAATATAATAAAGGAGATCATATACGAAGTAGAGATTTCAAGAGACAAATATGATAATCAAGAAATCACGTCAGACTGTGCCTTGCGAATGATATCATACATATCATTATCATATACCATACCCGGCCTATTATGGGACTCGGTGAATAAAGTCGTGTACACGTATACCATACCCGGCCCATCATGGGACTCGGTGCCATAATCATATCATCATATCATAGCATCATATAACGTACCCGGCCACGGGCGTGGGACTCAGTGAATAATGTAGTGAACGTGCGATAACATACCGGCCGGGACTCGGTGAAAGATGTAACAACAGTATGCACGAGCAGAGTAGTGAGCAACCATATGCAAACTAAATTATCATCTGAGACTCAATAGAATAAGTAGAATGAGCTAACACTTGAGTATCAAAGGCGACAGTCATGTCAAGTACCTTTCGAATATCATTATGGATTATATCAACAGGACACGGAATCATAGACACGTATCAAGATAACATGAAATAGTTTATGAAAATCAGGACATTAGTCACGGGGTTTTTAAGGGGAATTTTT
>NC_081349.1:8238057-8264957 GCF_029784015.1 Lycium ferocissimum | reverse complement strand
AAATAAATTTCGAACCTCGACAAAACTAATTTTCTTAGATTTGTTTAACTTCAAATATCACATTTGTACCATCACTACAACCACCCATAAGCTTGGGAGGATAACCTCATTTTCGTTACTAATATCATTCAATTCGCACGCTTTCCAACACATGAAAATACGGGATGTAACAACTAACCACCGTAATGGCCCTCCAAGAAAAGGTGGCTAGGAATGAGGCAGCAAATGCCAACAAGGATGACTCGACGAAAGAAAGAAGGCCTCCTCTTCCCTTTCCTTCACTAAGCTCCCCAATGCCTGATCATTTTCCTATATACCCACCAGGAACCATCCGACCTCCGCTAAACTCCACCAACCCAAACCACGCTGGTCCTTCTTACCGACCCCACTACCAAAAAAATACACCCAAATCCCAAGGACCACTCACTCGGTCCAATCTACCAGGTTCCACAGTAGATATTCATCAATCTGGCAAACCAACTACGTGTTCCAGGCCCACCAACTGGGCAAACCACCACTGCCCGCTCAACTATCCCACCCGCCAAGTATCTTTCTTCATTCCCAACATCCCAAGTGAATCCTCCCCAGGGCATAAAGAGTTAGATCATTACGATAAAATGAAGAAGGCCTGGAGGGCCGAACAGGATAAGCATGAGAGAGCTATGGAAAAGAAGATGGAGGAGTTACTAGAAAGATCCAATAGGTTCGCAAAGAAGGCTACGGGCCTAAGATATGATGACTTGTGCATGCATCCGGATTTGGACTTACCAGAAGGGTTCAAAATCCCAAAATTTGAAATGTTTAATGGGACAGGGAATCCCAAGGCACACCTCCCATCTTACTGTGACTAATTGATTGGGGTTAAGAAAAATGAACCTCTGATTATGCGACTGTTTAGTCGTAGTCGAACTGGGGAAACTACTGAGCGGTTTGCAACCCAAGACATGCTCCAATGGCTCACTTGGGAGGACATGGCAGAATCTTTCATGGAGAGATTTCGCTTTAATGTCGAAATAGTACCCGACCGCTACTACCTCGAAAAGTTCAAACAGAAGTACACAAAAAATTATAGGGAGTTTTTCAGTAGGTGGAGGGCTGAGGCAGCCCGTGTGCATCTACCGATGTATGAGGGAGAGCTAGTCTCTGTGTTTATTAGGTCCCAGGAGCCTAATTTCTATGATAGAATGCTGTCCATGGCTGGGAGGCCATTTGCCGAGTTGGTCAAAATAGGAGAAGCCATAGAAGATGGTCTCAAATCTAGGAAAATAGTCAGCGTCTTCAACAAAGCATCCGGACAAACTACTGCAGGAATCTTCCACAAGAAGAAAGAGGACGTGGCAAGCATATCCCACATTCCGAACCCAAGCCCAAAAGAACCACAATCCTCCCATTTAACTCCGCCTCTCATTAGTTACTCTACACCTGCCTACAATCCAACATCTGTATATTACGTACAGCCAAGCTTCACCACCACTATACCAGCTTACACAGCTCCGCCTAGTGTCCGTGTGTCCACTCCTGCTTACCAAACACCATCACAACAAACATATCAACCACCAGCTCAGCAAAACTACCATCCACCGTAAAATAAACCCACACAAGCGTATCCACCTTCAAATTATCAATATCAACCACCGCCCCAAACATATAATACTCCATGTCCTGCTTTTGAGAGAAAGCCAGCAAGAGAATTCACAACACTTCTCGATACTAGGGCTCGGCTCTTCGAAAAGCTATTGGTCGCGGGCCTAATCTAGAAGGTCCCTCCAAAACCAGCACAGTCGGGGAACAAATTCTATAGGGCTGATCAGACTTGTGCCTACCATTCAGGAGGAAATAGGCATAGCACAGAAGACTGCATAAATCTCAAGCATAAAATCCAGGATCTTATCGACAAAAGGGGAATCATTTTGGAAATCGCAGCTCTCAATATGAGCACGAACCCGCTACCGAACCATGAAAACAATGGGGTCCACATGATTGATAGGGACGAGGACTGGGAAGCTTGCAAAGCATTGGTCCCCAAGGCGGTTAAATCTCTAAAACAACCTATAGCCTCTCTCACACTCCAAGAGCACCCCAACTTCAAAGTTTTGGTCCCGACATCAGGAGCTTCAAAGCCTATACCAGGGTTCAAGACTCTGGTGCCAGCACCCGTGGTAACCCAGACGGCACAACAAATTGTGCCTACACCCAAAGAGCTAATCATTGTGCAAGCAGTCATGGCTTAAGGCATGACCCGCTTAGGAAGATGTTACACTCCTGAAGAGCTGGCTCAGAATAACGCCAGGAAAGAAAACACCCGAAAGAGAGAAATAACAGAAGGAGAAGTTGAAGATTTTTGGCGGCGTATGCAACCAAAAAACTACTCCATTTTTGAGCATTTGAAAAAGATACTGGCTTAAATATCGGTGCTATCATTACTGGCCAGCTGCCCATCACACAGGCAAGCCCTTATGAGAGCGTTAGATAATGCACACGTACCAGCTGGTACAAGCAATGAATACTTGGATGGGTTGGTAGCCCACAACATCGGAGAACATAAAATCTACTTCTCTAAAGAAGAACTGCCAACGGAAGGAACCTCCCACAATAGAGCTCTTAACATCATCATAGAATATTGTGGCAAGGCAATAGGGAGAGTGCTCGTGGACAATGGATCGGGCCTCAACATCTGCCCTGTCACTACATTAACACAGCTTGGCTATGACACAGGCACAATTCGCCAGAGCGGAACAAACGTCAGGGGATTTGATGGATCCTAAAAGTGATTTCTTGGGAGAAGTAGACCTACATATCCAAGTTAGGCCTGCCTCTTTCACAACGAAATTCCAAGTCATGGCAATCACAGCCAACTACAACATGCTCTTTGGAAGACCCTGGATACATTCTGCCGAGGCAGTACCATCAACTCTGCAGAGCCATAAAATTTGAATGGCAGGGACAGAAAATTACGGTCGTAGCTGAGAAAGTTACCCAGAAATATCCTTACAACATCGTACCTGTAATCAAGGGGAGTCCCTACAGATCAAACTTCCATGTGGTGGAATACGCTAGGGCCACCCATTCAGAAGGGGAGGTCAACCAACCAATGCCAGCAGACTACAAGATAATTGCCTTCACCATGTTGAGAAATAATTTTAAAATAGAAAAAAGCCTGAGAAGGGACCTTGAAGGGATAATAGAGAATGTACCAAACCCAAAAGAAAATTATCACTTCGGTCTAGGGTATTGTCAAGCACTGAACCATGGCCTAAGTGAAACACGGCACTCAGTGCCTTACTGTATGTGGCCGAGCGAACCACACAGCTTGCTGAATCATTATGAGGCATATCATAAGCGGAATATAATGTGAATGCATGATGAGCCTTTATAAAACCTAATAATTCATAATACTTAATAAAAATACTTATTTGAACATGAGTGCGAATTAACATGCATGGGCCAAATATGGCTATACGACTCCGAATATCTGACATGACATAACTAACTAGTCTATGAAACCTCTAACATGAGTCTGAATTGGAAATCGTAACTGCCCGACCGGCCGCAACACGGCGTGAATCGCCCGACCGCGTAGTCCGGTGGTAATAATATATATATATATATATATATATATATATATATATATATATATATATATATATATATATATATATGCCTATAGCTATATATATCTATATATATATCTGCCCAACCGGTCGTAGCTCGGTAGTAAATACATAACTGCCCAACTGGTCGTAGACCAGTGGTAAATACATACCTGCCCAACCGGACTTAGCCCGGTGGTAACATCTGCCCGACTGGTCGTAGACCAGTGGTAACTATAATCAACATCATGATCAAACCTCTACGAGTAACCTCTATGCACTTCTCATGGCCTCCACTTATTCGCTAATGTCCACATAATCACATAAGACTGGTAACACATCTCTGGCCATAACATATAGATACATGTGCTGCGGAACGTGCAGCCCGATCCAATCTCTCATATAGAATCCCTTATATAATTCTAGTACTCATTCCTTATCTATTCACTTTTAAGTTCTTCTCGTGACCATCATTTATCCGTCAACACTTATATTGTCATATAAAACTCATAAGCATGTTTCTAGGCCCTTAAGACTTCTTCCCGCTTAACGAAACATTAGTCAAATCCTGAGATACATCATAAGTCTCTCTTCTAGCATCAAATACCTCATTAGGGATCCTTCGCTAGTGCCCTATTCATGTCCCACAAAATATTCCTTAAGACACATTCCTAAACCCATTGGATTGTTATTACTATGAAACTATCATCATCGCTATATCTCACCTTGAAAGAACAAGTATCATAAGGTGAGATCAATCACAATCAATAATTTCAAAGGTCATGAATGAGCTCAATAATATCATAAGGATCATGAGATTCATAGGCTTCTAGCATTTGTGGAAACAATGATATTTTGGATATAGTACAAAGGTTTATAACAAGGAATCATGCCTTTAGAAAGAAAGGGTTTAGCCTTACATACACGTTGATCTCCTACGAATTAACGCTTATTCTCCCGAACTTGCAAATCTACACTCAAGAGAAATTATATTACCGTTAGACTTATCGTCATATACCTATCTCAAGTCCTTAAACCAAACTCCTTTAGAATCACAAAATTCGAGGGCGGCGTCTCCCCGTTTATATGCCTAGCCCAAAATTTCAATTCGGAACCAACAACAACAACAACAATACCAACATCAACAACAATATTATCAACACCAAAATATTCCATAAACATCTCACACGATATTTTATCCAATTTCTCGACCCATAAATTCATTATACGCTCATTTAGTAACTTTTCCTTCGTAGATAAGCTTAAATCAATACTAATAAGGAAAGATTCATACTTTTCACCTGCTAGAATTGCAATATCTTCGATTATCACCTTGAATCCAAGCCAAGTTTCGCGTAATTCGATATTATAATCGCAGCTATGTGTTGTCCGAACTTAAATTCGGGGATTTCATTTAATTTGCGTTAAAATCTAGTGGACAGAAGTTGGGAGAATTTTCTAGAAGATTTGGGAAATATTTGGAGTGTTCTTGGCTGAAAAATGAGGTTTAGGATCAGATTTGATCCTTAAATAGTGGGTCAAATTCTGGTTGGATCACTCTAGCAGTACTGTAGCAGTGTTTCTGCTCTGTCAGCCCAACTTGTAACGTTCATAATTCTCCACCTCGATGTTGTATCGACAAGCGATTTATTGCACTGGAAACTAGACACGACGAACTTTATTTTAGGCTTTTACTTTGCTTCAAAACTCCTCATCTACTAAAAGATATTCTTTCTCTAAGTTGGGCCAAAATTGCCCCTCATATTTTCTTCCAAGTTCCAACAAATTTTATTTTCTTAATTCACTTGACCTTCAATCCTTTCAGAGCTTACTATATGAACTTAAATCCTTATAACCATAAGTTAAACACATATAAGCTCACATACCTCCTGAGGTAGCTCGAATCTCAACGTGAGAAACTACGGGGTGTAATAAGAAGACTCTCCATTATTCCCTGAACTTGACCCAGATTCCTGACGCTGGGCCTGAGCTGCTACCAACTGAGTGAGCATGTTAATAGCAATTCTACCATTAGTATTATTAGTTCCGAGTGGAGGAATTGGAGTCTCTGTAGTAGTAGTCATTGGGGGCGTGGTCTCTGGCAGAGGTGCCTGATCCGAAGTGGCTCGAATAGCCTCTGTCCTTGCAACATTAGCAGCTGCTCTTTGGCTGTTAGAAGTCTTTAACTTTGCAGGAATGATTCTGAAAATACGTACACGCACAAATTATAAAGGCATTCTGAGAGTACTTCTCTAACCGCACGATCTAGAGTATGAAAGAAGTGAGACAATCCTAAATGTCTTGGTAGTCAACTGTTTATATGTGTAGGGCCCTCACCCATATAAAAGTGACCCCACTGGACACAGTTTCATAGAATCCCTAAAGACACTTGAACCTAGGCACTGATACCAAGCTTTGTCATGCCCCGAACCATTGCCTAGGTGAAACACAGCACTCGGTGCCTTACTGCATGTAACCGAGTGAACCACATGGCTTGTTGAATCAGTATAAGGCATATCATAAGCAAAATATAACGTGAATTCATGATGAGCCTTTATAAAACGTAATCAGTCATAACACTTAATAAAAATACTTTTTTAAACATGAGTTCGGAATTAACATGAATGGGCCAAAGATGGCTATACGACTCTGAATATCTGACATGAAATAACTGACTAGTCTATGAGACCTATAACATGAGTGTGAATTGGAAATCATACTTGCTGGGACAAGGCCGCCAGCATACCTTTAATGTATAACTAATAAGACATAGATAAATGACTAAACTCCGAATGAGATAGGGCTCACCAATAAGCTGATACAAGCATGTCCTACTGAGCATATGCGCTGTTCTGTAAATCTATACCTGCATCGTGAAATGTAGGCCCCCAGGCAAATAAAAGGGGAAGTCAGCACATTGAATATATTGGTATGTAAAGCGATTGAAAGAATAAGCATGGCACATGAAATCACAATGATAAAACTGAACTGAAATTGGCACTGAAACCGAAACCTGGCTGTGAGCATGAACATGGATATATATAAATATATATAACATGAGTAAAATATCAATGGGAGAGAATTAGTATGACCGACATGTAACCACCACGTTAGCATGTGGCATCTGATCTCTGCCCGATCAGCTAAGCCATCTTGTACCTTGCCGGGGTACAAGACATGAACATGGCAAGAATGGATCCAAATCTCTCAATGGGGAAATATAAAGGAATCGTCCTAAACATGGGCAGAGCGATCCTTATCCTACGGTGGCACACGTAGTTTCAGGCTATCTGAGCCTTCTCGATAACCTGTGCAACTCCCAAAACATGAACATGGAAAATAGGTGGCACTTGCTGCCCATGGCTTTCATAAATCATAATTTGCATTTACATGAATATCATCTCAAAGTATTCTTGCATGAAAATGTGTAAAGAATGTAGAGTATTTTCTTGAAAATAAACATAATAGATTATAACTTGCATGTAAGGACCCATGGAATGCAAAGTATGGGTTTTTCATGGATTATGGACAGATTCTCAATAATCATAATGATGTATCAAGAACACAATGAAGAATTTATAACAATTTAATACATAATATAACATGGGGCATGGACCTTGAGTTATCATGAACGTGGTTAAAAACCTTAATTTTCGTAAGACTTCATACATTATGGAAGAAGAAGCGTGGGGAAGAACAATGATGTTCCCACACTTAGATAGAAACCCTACATACCTATTAATGCTCCAAACTTGAAATAAAAATCTAAACTTGGAAGAAGAATTCCAAGGTTTGAGTCTTGAGTCCTTTAAATGGGTTTTCTTGAAAACCCGATGTTAAGAACAATGATTTCATGGTTATATTATGAGAACACATGTTAGAATTGATTTGGAAGGGCTTGGATTGACTTACCTTGATGTTCTTAGTGTTGGAGGAGAGGAACAGGTCATTCTCGGGTTTAGGGACTTGTAAAAATAAAAATTAGAATTGAAACCAGGTATTTATAGTTTTACGGTGCGATGTGGGAAATACGAACCAAAATACGGTCCGTATTCTGAATTACGGTCCGTAAACCTGGACCGTAATTAAGCATATTTCAAAACAGAAACACTGTAGCACCTCCTTCCCAAATACAACCATCAAATACGGGCCATATTTCAAAAATACGGTCTGTTTTTAATAATATACATTCCCCAAGCCCAATTCCAGGATGCACAGTGATTTAGATGCCAAATCACGAGTTGAAATACGAGTTGTATACTAAAATACGGCCCGTATTCTGGGGTGTAAATCCTCATCTGACAACTGAAGAGAAATTTCTAATTTCCACATTCTCTATCTAGTTTTCTATGTCTACAATCATGGTCAAAGCTTAAGTTAAAGGTACGGGGTATTAAAGGTATACTCCTAGCGAGGATGAGCTCACAAAGGATATCAAGAGAAAACCTAGAATAGGGAGTCTATCTCTTCCATCTTGTCCAATTCCAGGTTTATGCCAATCATTTCCCAGAAAGATATCAATGCAGAATGGAGAAGGAGTCGATAGGGGTCTCGAATTGGAGTTTTAAGAAGAGCGATGTTATGCGATCATTGAGGAAAGCCAAGAGACACTCTCCATACACAGTCTGAGGCCAGGACAACGCTTGAACAATTGGACATCCACTCCCCTCTTAGCTCCTTAGTAGAGAGATGTATTTTGCTTAAAATATTTTGCTAAAACCGGAGACATTGGCTAAGGACCTAATGATTGCTTCTTCTTTTTTAAAATTACTTCGTGATGTTGAAAAATGGAAATGGTCTGACGTTGTTTCAAACCACGACTCCAGTTTGTAACCAATTACTCTTAAATTAATGAAAAGCCTCGGTCTACGTAAAACTCCCATCCTTATCAGATAATAATAATGAAAGTTTTCTAATTAACCACGCATAACGAACAATGATAAACCTAACTTTACTTTGCCTCGCCTTTTCAGGAGTAACCGTAATAGAAAATGTCATGACGTGTTGTGAAACGAATGAGGGAAATAGTCAGCAGGAATACTAGGACTATGACGAAGCGACAATAATGCCCAAGGGACTGGTAGAAGAGTTAGAAGAATTAGAAGATAAGAAGAAGCAAAATATGGATGAAACTGAGGTGATCAACCTCGGTGATGAAGAGGATGTCAAAGAGACACGAATCAATGCTCACTTAGAAGCTCTACAGAAAGAAGATCTTATAGCTATATTAAAGGAATAGGTGGAAATCTTCGCCTAGTCATACGCAGATATGTCAGGGTTGAGCACTGAAATAGTGGCCCACATATAACCCATCAATGAGGGTTTTGTCCCGGTCAAACAAAAGATGCGAACGTTTAATCTAGACATGTGTATCAAGATAAAGGATGAAGTAGAGAAACAAATCAAGTCTGGAATAGTGGAGGTGACATCCTACCCCACTTGGGTGGCCAACAGAGTGGCAGTACCTAAGAAGGATGGAAAGATTCGAATCTATGTGAACTAACGAGATCTCAACCGGGCCAGTCCAAAAGACAACTTTCCTCTCCCAAACATCCACATTCTAATAAACAACTGCACCAAACACGAGCTGCAGTCATTCGTGGATTTTTTTTGCCGGGTACCATCAGATACTCATGAGTGGAGGAGATGCAGAAAAGACACCCTTCATCACCCCTTGGGGAGTCTACCATTACATGTAATGTCGTTCTGCCTCAAAAACACCGGCGCTATATACATAAAAGCTATGACTACCCTATTTCACGATGCATCGAGAGATTGAAGTCTACATGGACGATGTCATCATAAAATCAAGGGAAAGCTCAAAACATACCATGTACTTGTGCAAGTTCTTTGACAGACTTCGCAAGTTCAATCTGAGGCTGAACCCAGAAAAATGTCCATTTGGAGTGCCTGTAGGTAAGTTACTAGGATTCATAGTCAGCTGCAGGGGTATTAAACTAGATCCTACCAAAATCAAAGCAATTTGGGAATTGCCGCCTCCCAAGACTAAGAAGGAAGTCATGAGCTTCTTGGGAAGGTTAAACTACATTGGGCAGTTCATGGCCCAGTCAATTGTGATTGTGGAGCCAATCCTTAAATTGCTCAAGAAAGACGCTTCCCCAAATTGGACGGAAGAATGCCAAGAGGCATTTGACAAAATCAAGAGATATCTTTCAAATCCTCCCATCCCAGGCAAGGGAGCCCTCTATTATTGTACCTGTCTGTATCAGAAAATGCTTACGGGTGCATGCTCGCCCAGCATAATGAAGAGGGAAAAAAGGAACATACCATATACTATTTGAGCAAGAAGTTCACATCTTGCGAGGCACGGTATACGCTCGTAGAGAAAACCTGTTGTGCTCTGACTGATTGCTCAAAATCTGAGACATTACCTGTCGGTGTTTACTACCCACCTCATATCCAGAATGGATCTATTGAGATACATTTTTCGGCAACTGATGTCCGTAGCAAAATTGGCTAAATAGTAGATGCTACTAAGCGAATTCAACATCATATACGTATCACGAAAGGCAATCAAAGGACAAGCCCTAGCTGACTTGCTGGTGGGAAGTCCCGTTAATGACAAACTTGAACCATTACGGACTTTCATCCTAGATAAGGAAGTGATGGTTATGGAAGAAGAGGTGGCAGAACTATACTCAGGTTGGAGATTATTCTTTAATGGAGCAGTCAATTACAAAGGATCAGGCATCGGGGCAGTGTTAATATCAGAAACAAGACAACACTACCCGATGGCCACAAAGCTCAACTTTAATATCAGAAACAGGACAACACTATCCGATGGCCGCCAAGCTCAACTTTAGATGTACTAACAATATGGTGGAATATGAAGCTTGTATCCTCGACCTCAGCATGGAATTGGACATGAACATACAAGAGGTGTTAGTAATCGGGGACTCTGATTTGCTCATAAATAAAGTGAAAGGAAATTGGGCTACCAAAAATGATAAGATACTTCCATATGTGAATCTGGTACAAAGGTTGTGCGGGAGATTCAAGAGTATCGACTTCAGGCATACTCCGAAGGCTCAAAATGAGTTTGCGGAAGCATTGGCTACGATAGCCTCCATAATCCAGCACCCTGAGAGTACTCACATTGATCCACTAGGGATCACACTGAGAAAAGAACATGCTCACTGCACCCACGTCGAGGCCGAGCCGGATGGCTAACCATAGTATGTCGACATCAAGGCATACTTGGAGAAAGGAGAGTCCCCCCCAGAAAGTTCAGCGAACCAGAAGAAGACCATCAGAAGGTTGGCCAATGGATTCTTCTTGAACAAAGAAGTGTTGTACAAAAGGACACCCAACCTTGGGTTACTCAAGTGTGTGGATGCCGAAGAGGCTACGAAACTGCTGAAAGATGTGCACGCAGGGGCATGCAGACCCCACATGAATGGATTCATCCTTGCTAAGAAAATCCTGAGAACAGGATATTACTGGATGACCATGGAACATGGCTCATGAAAATTCATGCAAAAGTGCCATCAGTGTTAGATACACGGAGATTTGATCAAGGCCCCCTCTATTGATACCTAATTTTTGGCCTCCCGTAATTTATTTTAACCGCTCAGAGTCCTTGAATAATAAATAAAATGAGCTATGCACCTTAAAGGGTTTAAATAATTTTTATAAATTGTTCAGTTCAATATTTTACTCCTTTAAACTGACGAAAAAGGTTTTTCATGAAATCACAAATTATTTAGAAATTAATTAGTACTTTTTATGACATTTATGAGATACTTGTTAGATTTAATCAAAGAAAAAGGCATTTTGTTCAAAAATAATAATCATTTATTTAATTTTTTAAATTGTCAAAAATCAAAATTAGCAAATACTTTATTCCCTTCAATTCAAGGAGTTTGAGTAATCAAAATAATTAACCATTTCACCCCTTAATATTTAATTTTGTATAATTTCATAATTTGTCAAAATTATGTATAATTATCTATAAATGTGTTAATTAGGCTAATTAATCAATTAGGTGGCCATTATTGCAAATTGATTTTTAGTTGCTTAATTATTTTTTGTTATGAACACAATTAAATTAATCAATTCATGGTTTAAGGAAATTGGGGTCATTTTAGTAAAATTAGCCTCTTAATGGCCTTAATTGAAATAACCAAATTCATTGGCTCAAATTAATTTAGGTCATTAATGCAATTTAATTTTAAAACTTGCTAATTAGGCCAAATATGGCCATAATTGATCAATTATATTAAAAAAAACAATTAGGGCCATCTTCACAAATTTAAATCCATTTACACATTTGGCAACTTTTAAATTGTTTAATAGGCTAATTATGTCCTAATGTGATTATAATTAAAATATTATGACTAATAATTAATATTCTGGTTTTTGTCTGTTTATTAAATTACCTACTTTATTTTATATATACATGTATATGTTAGGTATACACACACACACACATATATATATATACATTATATATTAAAAGGGCCATTTTTTTTCTTTTACAACTTGGACCGAGTCTAGTCCAAAAATGGACCGAGACCCGGCCCAAAATCCAAGCCCAGACGGCTTAAAGGGGTTAATACCCCCTTAAACGTTTTCATTCATACCAAACAACCCTTTTCCCTTCACCCCCTTCTCTCTCTTCCTTTTCTATGAAAACCCTAGGCGCCGCACTGTTCTTCTCTTCTCTCTCTCCGCCAAAAATGTCAAAAATGCAAAGTTAGCAGAGAAATCACAGCTTTTTCATGGCTATTATGGTGAAACAAATAGGCCTCATTTGTTTGCACTTATTGAAGATCTGAATCTGAATGGTTCAGACCTTAAGCCATCAAGTGCATTTGTTTTCATTAAGATCTGAGCACTTATTGGGTCTGAATAGGTCATAATCATTAAGATCTTGAACCAAGTCTTAATATCATTAAGAGGTATTTTGTATGGACCTTTTTTATGACCAGCTCCAACCCCAATCCTCAACCCTCCACCAGAACCCCACCCCACCAGCTCTCCACTCCAACCCCACCCCACCACCCACCCACCCCTCCACTCCAACCCCCCACTCCCCACCACCCCCACCCCACCACCAACCCTAATCCCACGCCACACCACCTACCCTCACTCCCTACCACCAACCCTACGCCACACGGCCACCCTCACTCCCCACTACCCCCACTTCCCACCAACAACCCTACCCCCACTCCTCACTAACCCCACCATCAAACCGTACCCCACACCACCCACCCCCACTCCAACTCCTCACTCCCCACTACCCTCTATCTCCCACCAACAACCCAACCCCAACTCCCGGCCAACCCCACCATCAATCCCACCCCACTACCTCCCACCCCTCACCCACTCACCTCTCCAACACCACCCACCACGACTACAAAACATCTTCACCATTACTAGTGAGCATAAATATTTCATTTTTTTTTATCAAATAATTTTTAAAAAATATTAAATTTGTATTTATTTTCTACTATTTAGTTACTTTTTAATTTGAATTATATATTTATTATGTTTAAATAAATACATTATGCATATTCAGATATTGAAAAACAAACAGCCTTAATCATTCGGTGTTCGGACCTGAGACAACACCTTAATGATTCGGATGACAATCTTAATGAAAACTAATGAGGCCTTAATGTTTCACTTGATTTCGCGATAACATATTCCAAACACACAATAAATCGCTCTTTTGCTCTATTTTTTTTAATCATTCAAGTTAAATCTTTCATTTTGTTATGCATTATTGTTGTACCTCTTAATCTTCAATGAAAACTAATGAATCTTACCGTTCGTTATTGATTTGATGTTTCACTGAAGGCTTAGAAAGGATAATTGTAGGGAAATTTCCCACATCGCGTGTTTAACTCCGATAAATATTCCAAACACAAACAATAAATCGCATTTAAACTTTTTGCTATTTTGACCCTCGGGGAGTTTAAGTACACATTTTTTTTCTTAATCATTCAATTAAATCTTTCATTTTGTTATGCATTATTGTTGTACCTTACTTGAGCCTCTCGGAGAAGGTGGAGGTGACCTCATTGGTTGAACAAGAATGGATCAAATTCTTATATGATCGTCGAACAAGAATAATAAGAATTATTAAAGAGATCAATCTGACCATTAACTATCTTCTTGACATGTTTGAAAACCGTATGAATTCCTACAAAGGATAATTGTAGGGAAATTTGGTTTGTCCCACATGTGTGTTTAACTCTCTTTTGAACTATTGTCTTCTATAAATATTAACCTTGCTCTAAATCCTTTACTTAAAGAGGTTTTGGAAGTTAAAAAAGTTCTTGACAAACCTCAGAGCCTTAATTTGAGCATTTAAACTCAAAGCCTAGGTTCACAGTAGTTGCATAAATGAGAGTTTTTTATCCTTATTCTTGTAGAATATTGATACACTGATGATATGGTAAAATCATGATATGCAATGGTTCCTGGTTCTGATAATGAACATAGTGGAAGGGAGGGTATTGAGTGTTAATCAATTAAGGTAAAAATAAGTATGATATGGTTAATCCATGATAGTGTCCCTTCTGATAAATATGATTTCAGATTGCTAAAATAGGTCTAAATGATTTTATTTAATCAGTAAGTGAACTGGGAAAATGTTTTGAAAGTTCATATGGTCTGAACTAGGACTCTATGATATCTGAGTTCCTCAAATGGCTTTAAGCATGTAATTGAGGTCTAAGGTAGGCTATCATAAGACATTGATATGACATTTGTGCTAATGGTGTCTCACTAAAGCCAATCACTTACTCTTAAAGGATCAAGAAGTGCAAAAGGGGAGCTTGGTATGAAATCTGTCTAGATCTTTCTTTGCTAAACTGTTTGCATCATTTTAAGTGTTAGGGTCCAAATGATAATGTTTGTGGTGGTCCTGGTTAAGAATGAAATTAAGGGTAGTGTTTGGCTTTCTCTCTCTAGGTTAGAATATGTAGTGTGTGGCCTTGTCTTGTACTGTTATGTCAAATTAGGCTTAAAGTGAGATGGGCAGACCTGTCTTGAACTCTGTCATTATCAAAAAGGGATTAAAAGTCATACCATAATTAGAATTCTAGGCTAAATAACTAAAAATACTCATCTGAGTCCATGTTAATCAAGTGTTTGGTTGGTAATTGATTTAATAATGGTGTTTGTGGGGATATAACTGTTCATGGGCAAGCTATGAGCCCCTTGACAATAGAGGAGCCTTTTTAAAGGGATCTTAGAGAGAGGATTGGGAAGAACCAAGTCCAACTTGGTTCATAGTGCCTTTCTCCAAATAAAAGATGCCATGGCATAATCTATAAGTCTATGGAGGTGTGTTTTCCATATGAATACATTTGACCCTACAATTCTGTCATAGAGTCCAGTTATGCCAAAAGTCTTAAAGGAAGATTAGATCAACTATTTAGAAGATCACCATCAACCCAAGTTTGTTTGATCACCTGTTCACATGAGTTGTCTCTGAATACTGTCTAAAGATCCTGAGTGCTTTAAATGAAGTTGACACTGGTCATTGTTAATATGTGTGATTGTCTCATGCCCAAAGTCTAAAAGAAAGAAAAAGAGAAAGTGTGAGTCAAAGTCACTATCCTGGATTTATGCTTAAGTCATTAAATTCCTACATGATCCTACTTAAAGCAAGCTGATTCAAGGCTCAAGAGGAAAACCTTCCTGTCATGTTCTTTTTCTTCTTTTTTTTTTTTTTTTTTTTTTTTGAAATCTTTGAGTCCTGGCCTAGGCCTTAACACTTCGTCCATGTGTTTAATGGTCATTACTTGACTGTTTGCCTTATAGAAGTCTCTGTGACTTGGCTAGATAGAGCCTACAAAATGACATGACCAGCTGGATATTCAGGCTAGTATATAATGATTTTGTGAGGATTAAAATGACTTAATGAACCCTCTAACGATAAATTGACTCAAGTTAAAACTCAATTCAAAAGAATGTGGGAATCACTCTTAGATATACTTAGATTGACATACCCCTGTATTATTGCCATCATTAGTTGTTTGTTTTCCTTTTTGAATACCACTATGTCCTGAAATAGATAATTAGATTCAAAGAGGCTTGGTTCTATTCTGCTTTGCCATGCTTGTCCAGATTCCTAATTGGTTTTATTACACTATAATGTGATCTTGCACATGCCCTTTTGTAAAAAAATGAATGCTCTGGTTCAGTTGTATAGATAACCTACTCAGTTGTGTATGAGGTCTTCATATGTATATTTGTTGGTTTCCATTTATGTGAATTGTCCTAGGCTCTCCCATGAATATGGAGGCTTGCAGCTAGCTTCCATCTACACCATGTTTACTTAATTCAAGACTGTTTTGAACTATGCCACCTCCATGTACCTGTTTATGTTATGATTGTTTGGTTCAGCCTAAATTTGGTCACATTGTGTCCATATATGCTATTACATCCTAGTCTGAGTCATATTCAGTTGTCTTGGTCTTGGTCTATTAGAGTATTACACCTACATGGACCATTAATCTTTTCTCTTCATACTCTTCACCTGTTCCTATTAGTTTATGGCCCTCCGATAACTATGTGCATTAGACTTGCTCTATTTATTTCAAGCCTGTATGTAAGTCTGTGTCCTCCATGGCTGAATTGGTAGGGAGAACAAAGCAGTTTAGGGGGGACTTGGTCTGAACCTTCCCCTGGTGACCAGCCATGTCAGAGGTTCATGAAACCTCTTGGAAATTATGCGGCATCAAGAGTAAGGATGGCAATGACTTTTTCTCCCCACCACCCAAGTCTTCTCCAATAAAGTCTAAAGGCATGGAAGTGCATATGCAAACTACAGGGACTTGTGAATAAATAATATAATATGTATGTCTGTGTGTACAGCTATGTATATGATAAGATCAGTAAAATACTAAACTAACTGGGGTCTTTGTTTCTTTCCCTCTTCACTGCATGGCCAATTGGGTCAAGGTGCAACCACCCTATTGGGCCTTGAAAAAAAATTCAAAATTATTGAGTCCGAGAAAAAGAAAGGGAAGCTAGTATATATATTGAAAGCCCAGTCATGGGTGAAAATGACATGAAGGCCCAACCAAGAGTAAAAATGGTTAAATAGGGGTTTGGTACACCCCTAGTCGATCCTTCCTATATTATTTATGTTGTTCCATTTTTCTTAAAATGTTGTATTATTTTCATCCTGTAAAAAACAACATTATTATTGGAATCGGTTATGGTTTGAACTAGGCATCTTAGGCAAACGGTACATACACCGTTTAGTTGACTCTAGATCCTTAAAACAATTTTTTAAAACCTGGATTATGCGTACTGATTTTTGAACTTAAATGCGGATTAACCACGTTTTCAATAAATTTAAAAAAAATAAGGGGACTAAGATATTTTTTGAGGTTAAAATGGCATGATATCTTTAATTAAAACAAAAGAGGAGAAACAATTGAACAAATTCTTTCAAGGTAGACACGTTTTTTGGGTTTGAATTAGCAAAAGACTAAAGTACATTGGGCCAGAGCCCACATGATTTTTCTTTTAGAGATAGACGGTACAAGTATTTTGGACTAGAGCCCACCTAACTTTATCTTTTAGAAACAGACGGTTAAAAAAATTTTGGGCCAGAGCCCACATGACTTTTTTCTTTTAGAAAACAAGCCGTTAAAGTATTTGGGCCAGAGCCCACAAGGCTTTTCGAAATAGAAGGCTAATAAAATGGATAAACCTCAAAACTAGATTTTCAAAAATAAGGAAAGGGGATCTGGGGCTTATCCAAAAAAATTGCAAATTCCTTTTATAAATGAAAAATCATTTTTCCTCTAAAAGACTAATTCATTTTTTCAAAAGAACGTAATTCAGTATATCTAATTCATGAAAACCCCTTTAAAAAACTATGAATGGCCAAAACGTATCCGTAATTATAAAAGTTTTAAGGGAGACGTTCTAATAGTATTATAAGTTGACCTAAGCCAAGTATGAGTTAAGCATGAATGGAGTTATATTCGCTTATTATTAAAAACATAACAAATCATATACTTTTTATAAATAACATATATTTTCCTTGTATATAAAAGGAAATTATTTATCCGGACATTACAAGTCCAAACCGAAATACCATATATGTAAAGGGGATATATTCAATTCTTTTCAAAATGATATGCAAATGACAAATAAATGTGGGAATAAACACTAAATAAACAGTTCATGCAAATACTCATACATTGGAAGTCGAAGGTCAACCGTATAGTATGGATCCTTATTACTAGGGTGCCTAACACCTTTCCTAGGGGATCACCAGAACCCTTACCTAGAACTTTAGATTAAGAAGGATTTTTCACGGTGTATGAATAAACCCTTCAAAACAGGTTTTTCTAATTTCCTAAAAATTAGGTGACGACTCTTTTAAAATAAAGTCTGAAAGAGTACCAACGAGTTCGAAGTAGCTTTCCGAGCGCTAACCCGCTCACGAAATGTGAACCGTTATGGATGGCGACTCCGCTGGGGACTTAAAGGTTCTAACCATTATGGACTTTCTTCCCAGATGAGGAAGTGATAATGATGGAAGAAGAGGTGGCAAAACCATACCCAGGCTGGAGACTGTTCTTCAATGAAGCAGTCAATTATAAAGGATCAGACATCGGGGCAATGTTAATATCAGAAACAGGACAACACTATCTGATGGCCGCAAAGCTCAACTTCAGATGTACTAACAACATGGCGGAATATGAAGCATGCATCCTCGGCCTCAGGATGATGTTGGACAAGAACATGCAAGAGCTTTTGATAATCGGGGATTCCGATTTGCTCATAAATCAAGTGAAAGGAAATTGGGCCACCAAAAATGATAAGATACTCTTATATGTGAACCTGGTACAGAGATTGTACGGAAGATTCAAAAACCTCGACGTCAGGCATACTCCAAGGGCTCAAAATGAGTTTGCAGACGCATTGGCTATGATAGCGTCTATGATCCAGCACCCCGAGAGTACTCACATTGATCCGCTAGAGATCACACTGAGAAAAGAACATGCTCACTGCGCCCATGTCGAGACCGAGCCAGATGGCCAACTATGGTATGCCGACATCAAAGTCTACCTATAAAAATGAGAGTATCCCCCAGAAAGTTCAACGAATTAAAAGAAGAACATTAGGAGGTTGGCTAATGGGTTCTTCTTGATCAAAGAAGTGTTGCAAAAAGGACCATGACCTTGGTTTACTCGGGTGCATGGACGCCGAAGAGGCTACAAATTTGCTAAAAAGAGATGCACGCAGAGGCATGCGGACCCCACATGAATGGATTCGTCCTTGCCAAGAAAATCCTGAGCATAGGATATTACTGGATGAACATAGAACACGACTCCTCCAAATTCGTGCAAAGGTATCATCAGTGGAAAATACATAGGGATCTGATCAAGGTTCCCCCGACAGAGTTACATGCAATGAGCTCGACTTGACCATTCGTGGCATGGGGAATGGACGCCGTAGGACTCATCGAGCCTTCGGCCTCCAACGGACATTGTTTCATCTTAGTCGCCATCGACTACTTCACTAAATTGGTAGAGGAGACTACCCACAAATCAGTGACTAAGAAAGTCCTGGTTGACTTCATTAAAAATAATCTGATATGTCGTTTCGGTGTACCGAAATCCATCATCACTGACAATGGTGCCAATTTGAACAGCCATTTGATGAAGGACATCTGCGAACAATTCAAGGTCACCCACAGAAACTCCACTGCTTACCGACCACAGATGAATGGAGTCATAGAGGCTGCCAACAAGAACATCAAAAGAATCCTTAAAAAAGATGGTCGACAACTACAAGAATTGGCACGAGCGGTTGGCTTATGCTTTGTTTGGGTACAAAACGACAACCCGAATTTCCACTGGGGCAACCCCATACCTCCTTGTCTACGGTACAGAAGCAATCATACCCGCAGAAGTGGACATCCTTTCACTCAGGATCATCCAAGAGGCAGAGCTAAAAGATGCAGAATGGATAAGAAACTGTTACGAACAACTGGCCATGATAGAGGAAAAGAGAATGATGGCGGTATGCCACAGACAGCAGCACAAGAAAATGATGTCTTGAGCCTTCAACAAGCGGGTCAAAACCCAACTTTTCCAGATCGGGCAACTCGTGCTCAAGCAAGTCTTCCCTCCTGAAGAGGAATATAAAGGAAAATTCGCGCCAAACTGGCAAGGACCATACATGGTCAGTAAAGTACTCTCAAGAGGAGCCATAGTCCTAGCCGAGATGGATGGGCAAAAGTGGCCTAAAGACATCAATAAAGACGCGCTCAAGAGATGCTACATCTAGGATTCCATTTGCTTGTAATCGCACTATTGTTTCCTTATAATCATACCTTTTGCTTATAATCGTACTTTGCAATAAAATAGGAGAAAACAAATCATCTATGTAATGAACTACACAATGACCGGACTTCCCCATAGTGGGATACGTAGGCAGTCCATATAGGACTCGATCACATTATTAGCAGAAACCAAAACTCAATTACTTTATTTTGAACTACGTTCGACTTGAATTCCTACTGCGAAAGGATACGTAGGCGCTTTCGAGCTCGGTCATCACAAAAGAAAAAACTCTGGAAACCTCAGAGACAATAAAGCAGGAGAAATCAACAAGAACAAGCTATAAGGGTCAGCACAAGAATCAGCCAGCATCAGCCCTACACAGGGGCAGATATTTTGAGGAAACCTCAAAATCGGAGGTCAACAAAGAAGAGGACGGAGTAAAGCCATACACCGGGGCAGAATTTTTTCCCTCAAAAATTCTGGCATGACAAGACAATGACAAGGGTCGATCAGAGCAAAACCCAAAACTGGGCCAGAATATTTGAGAAAAATCTTAAAAATTCTACCAGTTCAGAACTCAGAAATCGCATCTCCGGAAGAATCGAAAACACCTCGTTCGAAGAAGACACACACCATGACATATAAAAATGAAACAAACATTTATTTTAAGAAAAAACAGCGTCCATTTTATAAAAACTTTACTTTGGATTTTCAAAAAAAAAAAAAAGCATAATTACATCCTAGAAACATCTCTCGAAATACCGAGCCCAAGAGGGTTCGAAGGAGCATTAAGAGGAGACACCAAATGGGAAGACAACGACACTAATCAGCTTCTTAGGAAACTCACAATTTTTCTGTGGATGCAGGTTTCTTTTTTTAACACGATAGCAGGCATGCCACCAAGCGATTTACTCACAACAAAGGCGAAAGGTAAAACTCAGCCCAGCATGTGATCCTGCACATGCCTTTTTGTAAATAAAATGAATGTTTTGGTTCAGTTGTATAGATAAACCTACTCAGTTGTGTATGAGGTCTTGATATGTATTTTTATTTGTTGCCATTTATGTGAATTGCCCTGGGCTCTCCCATTAATATGGAGGCTTACAGCTAGCTTCCATCTGCACCATGTTTACTTAATTCAAGACTATTTTGAACTATGCCACCTCCATGTACATGTTTATGTTATGATTGTTTGGTTCAACCTAAATTTGGTCACATTGTGTCCAAATATGCTATTTCATCCTAGTCTGAGTCATATTCAGTTGTCTTGGTCGTGGTCTATTAGAGTATTACATTTTCTTGGACTATTAAGCTTTTCTCTTCGTACTTTTCTCCTGTTCCTATTAGTTTATGGCTATCCTATAACTGTGTGCATTAGACTTGCTCTATTTTATTCAAGCCTGTTTATGGATATGTAAGTTTGTGTCCTCCATGGCTGAATTGGTTGGGAGAACAAAGCAGTTTAGGGGGGGACTTAGTCTGAACCTTCCCCTAGTGACCAGCCATGCCCGAGGTCATGAAAGCTCTTGGAACTTGTGCGGCATCAGGAATAAGGATGGCAATGACTTTTCCTCCCCACCACCCAAGTCTTCTTCAATAAATTCTAAAGGAATGGAAGTGCATATGCATACTAAATGGACTTGTGAATAAATAAGATAATATGTATGTATGTGTGTACATCCATGTATATGATAAGATCAGTAAAATATTAAACTAACCGGGGTCTTTGTTTCTTTTCCTTTTCACTGCATGGCCATTTGGGTCGAGGTGCAGCCACCCTATTGGGCCAAGGCCCAATAGAAAAATTCTTTTGAAATTATTGAGTCCGAGTAAAAGAAAGGGAAGCTAGATTATCTATTGAAGGCCTAGTCATGGGTGAAAATGACATGAAGGCCCAACCATGGGTAAAAATGGTTAACTAGGTGTTTGGTACGCCCCTAGTCTATCCTTCCTATCTTATTTATGTTGTTCCATTTTTCTTAAAATGTTGTATTATATTAATACCTGTAAAAAACCACATTATTATTGGAATCGGTTATGGTTTGAACTAGGCATCTTAGGCAAACGGTACATACGCTGTTTAGTTGACTCTAGATCCTTAAAACAATTTTTTGAAACCTGAATTATGCATACTGATTTTTGAACTTAAATGGGGATTAACCACCTTTTCAATAAATTAAAACAATCAGGGGACTAAGAGATTTTTTGAGGTCAAAATGGCATGATATTTTTATTTAAAACAGAAGAGGAGAAACAAATTGAACAAATTCTTTCAAGGTAGACACTTTTTCTGGGTTTGAATTGGTAAAAAAATGAAGTATCTTGGGCTAGAGCCCACATGATTTTTCCTTTAGAAACAGATGGTTAAAGTATTTTGGGCCAGAGCCCACATTGTTTTTTCAAAAACAGACCGTTAAATTATTTTTGGGCCAGAGCCCACATGACTTTTTTCTTTTAGAAAACAGGTCGTTCAAGTATTTGGACCAGAGCCCACATGACTTTTAGAAACAAACGGTTAATAAAATGAATAAACCTCAAAACTAGACTTTTAAAAATAAAGAAAAGGAATCTGGGCCTTACCCAGAAAAACCGGCAAACTCCTTTTATAATGAAAACTCATTTTTGCTCTAAAAGCCCAATTAATTTTTTCAAAAGAACGTTATTCGGTATATCTAATTCATGAAAACCCCTTTAAAAAACTATGAATGGAGAAAATGTATCCATAATTATAAAAATTTTAAGGGAGACGTTCTAAAAGTATTATAAGTTGACCCGAGCCAAGTATGAGTTAAGCATGAATGGAGCTATATTCGCTTGTTATTGAAAACATAACAAATCTTATACTCTTTATAAATAACATATACTCTCCTTGTATATAAAAGGAAATTATTTATCCGGACATTACAAGTCCAAACCTAAATACCCTATATGTAAATGGGATATATTCAAAAAAAAAAAAAAAAAAAATCAAAATGATATGCAAATGACAAATGCTATAAATGCGGGAATAGACACTAAATAAACAGTTCATGCAAATACTCATACATTGAAATTCGAAGATCAACCGTATAGTACGGATCCTTATTACTAGAGTGCCTAACACCTTTCATAGGGGGTTCACTAAAACCTTTACCTAAAACTTTGGATTAAGAAGGATTTTTCTCGGTGTATGAATAAACCCTTCAAAACTGATTTTCTGATTTCCTAAAAATTAGGTGGCGACTCTTTTAAAACAAAGTCCGAAAGAGTAGCAACGAGTTCGAAGTAGCTTTCTGAGCTCTAATCCCGCCCGCAAAATGTGAACCGTTACACCCCCGAGCCCCGAGCCCCACAAAGTTACATGCGATGAGCTCGCCCTGGCCATTCGTGGCATGGGGAATGGACATCATAGGACCCATCGAACCTCCATCCTCCAATAGACATCGCTTCATTTTAGTCGCCATCAACTACTTTACTAAATAGGTGGAGGCGACTTCCCACAAATCAATGACCAAGAAAGTCGTGGCTGACTTCATCAAAACAATCTAATATGTCATTTCAGTGTACCGGAATCCGTCATCATGGACAATGGTGCCAATCTGAATAGCCATTTGATGAAGGACATCTATGAACAATTTAAGATCACCCACAAAAACTCTACCGCTTACAGGCCACAGATGAATGGGGTCGTAGAGGCTGCCAACAAGAACATTAAGAGAATCTTGAGAAAAATGGTTAACAACTACAAGAATCGGCACGAGCAGTTTCCTTATGCTTTGTTGGTGTACAGAATGACAACCCGAACTTCCACCGGAGCAACACCGTACCTCCTTGTCTATAGTACAGAAGCGATCATACCCGCTGAAGTGTAGATCCCTTCACTCAGAATCATCCAAGAGGCAAAGCTAAATGATGCAGAATGGGTCAGAAATCGCTACGAGCATCTGGCCACGATAGATGAAAAGAGAATGGTGGTGGTATACCACGGACAGCAGTACAAACAAAGAATGTCTCGAGCCTTCAACAAGCGGGTCAGAGCGCGACTTTTCCAAATTGGACAACTCGTGCTCAAGCGAGTCTTTCCCCACCAAGAAGAATAGAAAGGAAAATTTGCGCCAAACTGGCAAGGGTCGTACATGGTCAGAAAAGTACTCTCAAGAAGAGTCGTAATCCTGGTTGAGATGGACGGATAAGAGTGGCCCAAAGCTATCAATGCAGAGATACTATGTTTAGGATTCTATTTACTTGTAATTGCATTATCATTTCCTTGTAATCGTATCTTTTGCTTGTAATCATATTTTGTAATAGAATTTTTTTTAAGAAAAAAAAAGTCATCCATGTAATGAACTACACAATGACCTGATTTCACCACAGTAGGATACGTAGGCAGTCCATACCGGACCCGATCGCATTATTAGTAAAAAACAAAACTCAATTACTTTATTCCGAACTACGTTCGGCCTGAATTCCTGCTGCGACAGGATATGTAGGCGCTTTTAAGCTCGGTCGTCATAAAAGAAAAACCCAAGAAACCCTTAGGAAACCTCGAAACGAAGAAAGGTGCAGAAATCAAGCAAGATCGAAGCTATAAGGTCGGCACAAGAATCGGTCGGCAAAGACGCCCTACTGACCGCGGTAGAATTTTTTAGGGAACCTCAAAAATTCTTGCATGACAGGACAATACAAGAGTCGATCAGAGCAAGACCCAAAACTGGGGCAGAAATTTTGAGAAATATCTCAAAAATTCTACCAGTTCAGAACTCAGCATTCGGATCTTCGAGAAGAATCAGAAGATCTCGTTAAAAAAAAAAACACACGCCATGACACAAAATGAAATATATACTTCTTTTAAGGAAAAACAACACATATTTTATAGATTTTAATCTAGATTTTCAAAACTAGCATAAGTACATCCTAAAACCATCTCTCGAAATACCGAGCCCAAGAGGGTTCAAAGGAGTAACAAGAGGAGACACCGGACGGGAAGGCAAAGACGCTAATTGGCCTCTTAGGAAACTCACGATTTTTCTGTGGATGCAGGTTTTAACAGGACAGCAGGCACGTCATCGACCGTTTTACTCACAGCAAGTCGAAAAGCAAACTCAGCCAAGCGGTAAAAGTACCAGGAGGCCACAAACGAGAGAATGGGCGATAAAGACACATCTGACCACAAGGGTCACAAAACAAATGGACAAAAGCATATCCGACCATGAGAAGAGAATGAATGATAAAAACACAGCTGACCAAGGGTCATAATGAATAAGCACAAAGATACATACGACCAAAAGGGTCATGACAAGGGCGAAGGGCATATCCGACCATAAGGGTCAACAGCTAATACAACGGATGAAAGAAAAATCATCCAGCCACAAGGGCTATATCTGTCATCTACATACCAAAAGGGCCATTCATTTATTTAACTACCGAGAGGGCCATTCATACAAATTGCTGAGAGGGACATTCATAGAAATTGACGAGAGGGCCATTCATACAAGTTGCCGAGAGGGCCATTCATACAGGGAAGCAGAGAGGGTCATTCATACAAACAGCTGAGAGGGCCATTCATACAAACTGCCGAGAGGGCCATTCATTTCAAAATGCCGAAAGGGCCATTCATACAAACAGTCGAGAAGGCCATTCTTTCAAACAAGCCAAAAGGGACATTCATTCAAAAATCCAAAAGGGTCATTCATATCAAACAAGCCAAAAGGGTCATTCATACAAGCAGCCAAAAGGGCTATTTATGCAAACACCACGAAGAATATCTGCAATGCTATCAAATCCAGGAGATAGGCACACAGCTGCCAGAAAGGAGCCAGCTCACTGAACCATATCCGAATAAATTGTGGAGCAAACGTAGAACTTCTTCTTACACAACCAGTCAAGATAGGGTGCCTATGAGAGTCAAGCTCTCCAGCCAGGTTTTGGAAGCCATCCAACCTCAGACTCTGCCACAATTTTGTTTTTATTTTTCTTATTAAAAATCGGAACCAATCAGACACACACCGGGAAATCTGAAGGTGTTCCCACATAAGGGATATACTCTTCTCCAACAAGTCAAACTACATGTGACCAGATTCCCAGAGATCCGGGATATGTAGGCAGGCTCAAGACTAGAGAGTCGGTCAGATTTCAACAACTATTCAAAGAAACCCCGATCACAACATAAAGGTCCTTAGTTAGGTCGAACTACAAGTGGCCTGAATTCTCGCATAGCCCGAGATATGTAGGAAACGCAGAAAGCAGAGTGGCCACATATGTGGAAATTGCATAAAATGAGAGGTAGAGTGAGTCGAGATAGTCAAACATTAGGGTTAGTCAAATTTCACTGCTCAGAGATGGTCCCGCCATCCCCACACACCGAAGGGGCAGTTGTTGACACTTAATTTTTAACGTCCCATAGTTTATTTTGGTTACTCAGAGTCCTTGGATAATAAATAAAATGAGTTATGCATCTTAAAGGGTTTAAATAATTTTTATAAAAATTATTCAGGTCAATATTTTAGGAATTTAAATTGATAAAGAGATTTTATGACATTACAAATCATGTAGGAATTAATTGGTATTTTATGAAATTAGGAAATATTTTGTTTGAACTAATCAAAGGCAAAACATTATATTCTTAATGGCTAAATTGTTAAATGTCAAATTGACAAATGATTTATCCCCCCTAAATCCAAGGGAATTGACCATTTTACCCCTCAATCTTTAATTCTATGTGCTTACATAATTGTTTGAAATCAATAAATTGTTTTAGTGTTTAATTAGATTAATTAATCAATTAGAGGGTCATTATGGAAAATTGGTTTAATTACTAATTGTTTACATTATGGCCACATTTGGATTAACCAAATTCATCGTTTAAGGTAATTGGGGTCATTTTTCTTTTTTAGGCCTCTTAATGATTTAATTGATTTGATTATGGCCTTAATTAAAATAAACAAATTCATTGGCTTAAATTAATTAAGGTCATTATTAACTTTAAATTGGCCAATTAGAACAAATATGGCCATAATTGAAATAATCAATTAAATTAAATCAA
>NC_081349.1:8213287-8237957 GCF_029784015.1 Lycium ferocissimum | reverse complement strand
TGAAAGATATACATACGAGCCTATTCTGATATTCCCTTATATGCGGAGATAATGTACTTAGAATCAACGTGGTTACGAATGTCTTCACTTAAAGACAAAGGGGTAAAACGGGGATTAAACCTTTGTCTGCTCTTATAATTGGAGTCACTCATATAGCCTCTATTACCTTTCAGAGAGTCATTATGGCAATTCTAAATAAGAAAGAGCATGAAACAAGATTGAAAAGGATCCCAAATAGTTTGACCTATTTAAATAAAACAAGGGTAATTTGTAGTTGTATTTGTCTTGCTTTTTTTTTTTTTTTTTTTTTTTTGGGGGGGGGGGGAGGGGGTGTATTGGAGTTTGTTTTAATGAAGGGAAAGGGAAAGTATGGACATAGGAGTTGAAACCTGTTTTATTTTGTGCATTTCTCTGATCTTGCTAAATGAATATAGTTAGGATTTGTTCTAACTGTGAATAACACTACTTGTCATCTGCCTGGTTGTAATGGGATGCGAAGAAAGGCGAAAAACAGGACACACACACATACTTAGCTAGAATTAATCAAGGAATATGATATACATCCCTGTCTAAGTTTAAAGGATCAAAAGTAGGATTGTGGTAATTCAGTAATGATAATCTAATGGCAAACCGGATAAGCTAGCCATCTGCATCTATACTGTCTAAACATGAGATAGGCAATGGTTTTAATGATAGGATCTTTGTAGTCACAAGGGTTTATGAGTAAGCTAAAGACTCCATGGCACAGAAGAGCCTTTTTAAAAGGTGCCCTGGGAGAGGATCAAGGGGAATCAAGCCTTGCTTGGTTCACAACACCTTTTCTCTATATAAAGGACACCATGGCATTTCTGTAAGTCCATGGGGGTGCTTGTTTACTGAGAAAACACCTCATGATCCTACAAGTCCTATCATTAGGCCAAGGGGGTCTTAGGTTAAAATCAAAGCTATTTTGTCACAATGATCTACTGAAACTAAAAAATGAATCTATGTGTATAACTGATTGGTTTAGACACAAAAAGGGATATATTTGACTAGAAAGGAGTTCTAAGTCATGAAAGTTGAACCATTAAGATCATTAGAACTACTTGAATCTTTTCTTTAATAGCATAATTGTTCTCTGTCTCTCTCCCTATTATCTGAGTTATAGTGTATGCAAGTTCTGTGTGCCTATTTGTGCATTTCTCTCATTTTATCAAACTGAACTAAGGCTTAAAGACTGCTCATGTGCCATCTCTGAATATTTGGGCTCATTTATGCTTTGCCCAGCCATGTTTAAACTATAGTCCCTGTGCTTTGCATTTTGAATGTCTTGATTGGTATGATCAATTCTTCTCCTTGTCCCTTCCCTGTTGTGAACACATCTTCCCTATCTGGTTAAGAATATAAGTAGTTAAGCTGATTCATTTACTCATCCTTGCATTAGTCATAAGAGTTTCCAAAGGCCTGAATTTGATATTGAATCTATGTGAATAGCCTGGCCTATATCTAGTTTAGTTGGGTTGGGTTTGAGCTTAGTTTGGTTTGAAGGTGATAACTTTGATTTGCTAAATGTAAGTATGGGACTTAGAACCTGTTCTGAGGCTTAGTATACATAGAATATACCCCAGGTCATTAATAAAGAAGAAGGTATACATTTGATATACACCTGATATACATCTGATAAACACATCATGATGTGTATATCCTGGGTATATTGTGTTAGGGATAAAACAGGTAGTAACATATAGGGCATGTCTATTAAGTGGGTAAAGAAATAGGAAGGATCTCATTAGGACTTAACTTTGACTTAGCTTTATTGTAAGGAGGTAAATGGGCCAAGCCCAATCTGGATTCAGTAAAGAATAGCCCAGCTTTCAGAAAACCCAAGGTGGGAAAAGGACTCGATCACTTTGCTTCTGTATTTTATCTTGGGTTGTCAAAGCCCAGTGGTGCACATGTGAGTGTGTGCATGTATATATATATATATATATACACATTTGATAAGATCAGTAGTATTTTTTCTAACCGGGTCCTTTTTCTTTTTCCTCTTCTTCATCGCATGGCCATTCGGGCCGAGTCAAAACCCACTGGTTGGGCCAAGGCCTAACAGGAAATTCTTTTGCAATATGATCGAGTCCAATGAGAAAGGGAAGCTATTATTATAAATATACACATAATGCCCAGCTATGGGTGAAAATGGCCAACTAAGGGCTTGGTACGCCCCTAACCTGCCCCTCCTTTTTATTTATTCTCCACTTTTATCATTCTTGAGTTTGTTATATTTGTATTTACATTACTTGTAAAAACTCATATATGTTATTGGAATCCTTATTGTTTGGAGAGGGTCTGTTGGGCCCGAAAAAGCTCTCAACGTAAACCCTAGTTCCATGCAAAACCCTAAATTCTAAACCTTTACCGCCGACAGTATGGCCGTCGTGGCCACTGGTCAGTCATCTCTGGTGGCTGGCCAGACCTCGACATCTACCCTTACACCTACTATAACTATGAAAGACTCCCATAATGAACCTACAACATCTAAGATGGATTATAGACACATACTTCAGCCACAAAACCCTAATCTCATGCAAAATGGTACGTCCAAACTCTCTGTTAAAAAGGTGGAATACCGCAATGGTGTTCATGTATTGCGATGGACTGAGAGGGAAGTGGATCAGATGGAGCAATTGGAAGATTTGAAGCATGCAGTCGTTCGAAAATTTTCATATGGATGGCCATCATTGGAGGAACTAAGATCTATCATCCTGCTCAATGTGGGATGAAAGGGAAGTGCACCATTGGCTTGTTTCGTGATAGACATGTGCTTATTAGACTTTCAACAAAGGAGGACTTTGTTAATCTTTGTTCAAAAGGTGTGTATTACTTACAATCTAGAGATGGATACTCATACCAAATGAGACCATTGATATATGATTCTAAGTTTAAAGTTGATCAAGAAACATCAAAGGTTATTTCTTGGATCTCTTTTCCATACTTGTTGCCTACTTTCTTTGTCAAGGAGGCATTATTTTCACTGGCATCTGCTGTTGGTATACCTCTTCACGTGGATCTTGCCACTGTTAATCGCACAAGGCCAAGTTGTGCAAAAGTCAAAGTGCTTATAGACCTACTGGCAGATCTACCTGATTTTGTTAATATGGAAATTGAATATGAGGACTCTAAGGAGGTTAGAGTTGAAAAAGTGAAGATACAGTATGATTATCTTCCAAAATATTGTAAAGCATGCAAGTTACAAGGGCATAATGAGGCTGAATGCAGGAGACTTCATCCAGAACTAGCAATATTTGAGGAGGACAAGGAGAAGGAAGATGAACATGTAGTGAATGAGCCTGAGAAAGTGGAAAATGAGTCTGTTAACAAAGGGAAGGCTATTGTGATTGATGAGGTGAAACATGATGGGGTAACAACTGGTAAATCAGTTGATGCACATCATCAAAGGAATCATTTTTTTCAGAATAGGAGGAGATTTAATGCTAGGAGATTGGCCAGTGGGAAACTACTTGGTGATCCTGGGAATTGGAATGTTGTTAAAGATAATAGGGATTTCTCGAGTGCTAAACAGGATAACTTACAGTCAAAGTTGTCACAGATCACCCCAACTGAGATTAAAGATACAAAGGTGATGGTTCAAAACAAGTTTGAGGTGTTACAAAACCAGAATAATGGAGATGATCTTGATGTAGAAGTGGTAAATAACAATACAGATGAAGACCAGGAGCAGGTGTTAATTATCTCTGAAGAGCAAAGAAGGCTTGGTGATCAGAATCAAAATTTATTAATGAAGGAGGATTCAGAAAAGAAATCAAATGTTAAAGTGCAGAACAAGTTTGAGGATTCACAAAGTCAAATGGTCTCAAATGACTATGATAAAAGTGCAGAAGTGGAGCTTATCAGTGTTGAAAGGCATGAAGATATAGTCAATTCTCTTCAGGTGTTGGTGCAAAGAAAAGACATGCAATCTTATGATCTGGAGGCTAAGCCAAAAAGTGTAACTGATACTTTGAAAGTTATGGATGATCATGCTGATTCAACCCAAGGTGAACAAAAGGAAATAGATCAAGGTAAGGTCCTAGATAAAGAAGAGGATGTTGTCATGGGATCAGAGATGATTCCTGATAACAAGAGTGTTGATTCTGATAACATGCTTGAGAATGATAGCAAAATGGAATCTTCTTTGGACAAAGAACAGGTCTCTCAAGGTTTATTAACAAATGTAAGCATGAATGATGACAGTGATGGTGATATGAGCATACAGGTTGATGCAGATAGGGAGACTGAAGAGATTTCTAATGAGGAAGTAGACAATTCTAGTAGTAACTTGCAGTTGGTTGGTTATTATCCTGAAAAAGGTGCAGATGCAGAAGAAAAGAATTTAGCTTTGTCTATTATTCCTGATGTGAAGGATGCTCAGCCTCTAAAAGTTACTGTAAGGATGTCACCTAATAGGGCTTTGCATGATGTAGTTTCTCATAATCTACAGGATGAAAAAGAAAAGTTGACTTTGGTTAAAAATAAGACAGAAGATGATGATGGTGCTGCTATTGACATGAATCTTCAACAGATGTGCATAGAAGGTGTTTATCTCCAAAATCACAAATCAAAGGGCCAAGAAAAGGAAGAAAGCTAAATTCTGCGGATGTTCCACAAACAGTGAGGTACTCAACAAGGAATAACTCTAAGAAATCTGTTAAATGATTGTCAAATCCTTATTTTGGAACATAAGATCAGTGAAGTCACAACAAGCATTTCATAGAGTTCAAATGTTAAATAGGCATCACAAGTTCTTTTTGGTGGCTCTGATGGAACCTTTTCAAAGATCGAGAGGCAGAGATTCAAAAATATAGAAGGAGAATTGGAATGCCTTATGCTAATTTCAACTGTAATGGTAAAATTTGGTTTTTTGTTCAACATAATGTAGAGGTTGAGTTACTTTTGGATACTGAACAATCCATTACTGTAAAGCTGAAGTTTCAAGAATGGAATAGAGATATGGTGGTTACAATGGTCTATGCTAAATGTTCAAAAGTGGAGAGATTGCAGTTATGGGATAGTTTATACTTCTTGTCTGGTAACATGACATCTCCTTGGCTGATTGGTGGAGATTTCAATGTTATACTGAATGAAGAAGAGAAAATAGGAGGTTTACCAGTTTTTCCACAAGAATATGAAGATTTTACCTTTTGTCTGAATTCTTGTGAGCTGCATGAGATGCCTTTCAAAGGGAGTCCTTTCACTTGGTGGAATGGTAGGGCTTCTAATGACTGTATTTTTAAGAGGTTGGATAGAGTTGTGCATAATGATACATTCCAGAGTTGGTTTGGACAGCTTGAAATGGAACATTTGTCAAGGACTGGTTCTGATCATACACCATTACTTATATCTTGTGAAGAACAAGTGGAGAATTTTATCAAACCATTTAGATTTCTCAAATTCTGGGTGGAGCATGATACTTTTCTTGATTTTATTAGGCAGCAATGGGAAGCAGACTTATCTGATGATGTTTTTCTTTCCTTTAAACTCAAGATGAAGAAACTGAAAGTTGCTTTAAGTACATGGAGTAAGGCTACTTTTGGGGACATTTTTAAACAACTAGTCATCAGAGAGAATATAGTTAAGATTAAAGAGCACTTGTTTGAGGAGAACCCATTTGAAGAAAATAGAATGGTCATGCAAAGGGCCCAAGCGTAACTTAAACTCGTATCTTCACTATGAGGAAGAATTCTCGGAGGCAAAAAGTCAGACGGGATCTGTTTCTCAGATGGTGATAAAAACACAAGATATTTCCATAGTCTAGTAAAAGGGAGAAGGAAAAGAATCCAGATTAAGAGGATTCAGGATGCTTCTGGAAATTGGCTAGAGGATGCTGATAGAGTTGCTGGTGAAGCTGTTAATTTCTTTCATAAGCAATTTACTCATGAGGAGGTTAGTGAAGACTCTCCAATTCTTAATCGTATTCCTGAACTGATTAGAGATGAGGATAATATGCTACTTGCTGAACAACCTACTATGGAGAAAGTACAGAAGGCAGTGTTTGAATTAAATGGGGATAGTACTTGTGGCCCTGATGGCTTTTCTGGGATCTTTTATCAGAAGTGTTGGGAGGTGATCAAGGCTGATGTATTTAGTGTTGTTAAAGCTTTCTTTGAAGGACAGACTCTTCCCAAGTCAATCACTCACACTAATCTAGTTTTGTTGCCAAAGAAGAATGTTGTTGAATCTTTCTCTGATATGAGACCTATAAGTCTTAGCAACTTTATCAATAAGGTCATATCAAGAGTAGTTCATGACAGATTGGACAAGCTACCTACAAGGGTGATATCTCCAAATCAATCAGGCTTTGTCAAGGGCAGGAATATAATTGAGAATGTATTGTTGACACAAGAAATTGTAACTGATATAAGGAAAAGAGGAAAACCAGCAAATGTTATAATTAAGTTGGATATGACAAAAGCATATGACAGGGTCTCATGGTTATATCTATGTAAGGTGATGAAGAAGATGGGATTTTCTGGAGCTTTCATTGATCTTATATGGAGGCTGTTGGCAAATAATTAGTATTCTGTACTTCTAAATGGTCAGGCACATGGTTTCTTTCATTCTACAAGAGGTGTCAAGCGGGGATCCACTCTCTCCGCTCTTTTTCATTATAGCCGCGCCAGGTTACAAGAGCATTAAACTCTTTGTTTGATCGACTCGGTTTTGTTGGTTATGGGATACCAAAGTGGAGTGCTGAGCTGAATCATCTGGCATATGCAGATGATACAATCATCTTTTCTGCAGCAGACAACTACTCATTACAGATGATCATGGATACTCTTTAAGAATATGAGAAAATATCTGGATAGCTGATAAACAAGAGGAAAAGTTCTTTTTATATGTTCAGCAAAGTTTCAAATGAGTTAAGTGTTGAAGGTTGCGGCGAAGCATCAGATTTGTGAAAGGGCAATTTCCTTTTACATATCTTGGAGTACCAATTACTCATACCAGGAAAAGGAAAGTGGATTATACTGAGTTACTGAAGAAGGTCAAAGACAAGTTGCAAACCTGGAAAGGAAAGTTACTGTCTTATGGGGCAAAATCAGTGTTGATTACCAGTTTCCTTCAAAGTATCCCAATTCATGTTCTATCTGCTATTAGGCCTCCTAAATGTGTTATAAAATAATTACACAGGGTCTTTGCAAGGTTCTTTTGGAATAATAAGGAGGAAGGAAGATGCAGACACTGGTCATCTTGGCTTAACATGTGCCTTCCTAAACATGAAGGAGGTTTGGGTTTCAAGTCTATTTATGACATGTCCAAAGCTTTATGTGCTAAACTTTGGTGGAAGTTTAGAACCACTAGTTCACTTTGGGCTAATTTCATGTGGAACAAATCGTAAGAAGCAAATTCCTCGGTGGTTCAATGGAAGGGAGGGTCGCAAGTCCGGAAGATGATGTTGGAAGCAAGGGAAAGTATTGAGCAGAAATCGGCGGGAGCCAAAGATTGGAAGTTCAAATATCTGGTTTGATAATTGGACTAAGTTAGGAGCTCTCAGCTATGTGGCTCCCCAGTCCTGGCAAATCAATGATCATGCAGAAGATGTTTCTGAGCTTATCTCAAATGGAAGATGGGATATTAACAAACTCATGCAGTTGTTTTCGAAGATATAAAAGACATAACACAGAAATTGATATTAAATATGCATCAAATGAATGGAACAAACCTTGGTGGATGATGAAAAGTACAGGAAGGTTTACATTAAGTAGTGCATGGGAGCTGTTGAGACAAAAAGCTAATGTAACAGTGCCATTTCAGAATATGTGGATTAAAGGTGTGCCTTTTAAAATTTCATTTTTCTTGTGGAGATTGTGGAAGTTTAAATTTCCAATTGATGAAGTGGTGGCAAGTATTGGCATTCCTATAATTTCAAAGTGTTGTTGCTGTCATACTGCTCAGACTGAGACCATTAACCATCTGTTTTTGTGTGGAGATTTGGCTACTCAGGTATGGAGAATCTTTAATGCAGAGGATGGATTGAGCATGAATTGTATTCAGGTGAAACATGCCATAAGGAGTTGGTGGAAGCAAAATGCCATTTCAATCGAAGAGAATACACAAAAGTTCCTCGCTTTCATTGTGTGGCAAATATGGAAGTGGAGAAATAATAGGCTACATGATGGCAATACGAATCTGAATAGAGTGATATATGAAATAAATCTGAACATTTATATGCTATGTAAAGGTCAGTTTCTTGGGCTAAATATTCCAACTAGATGGCATCAAATTATTCAATTCTTTGAAGGATATAAACCAACTATTACATGCAGAATTATTAAATGGATGAGACCTGCATCTGGATTCTACAAGTGTAATACTGATGGAACTGCTAAAGGAAATCTAGGGCCAAGTTCTGCTGCATTTTGTATCAGAAATAAAGATGGAGATTTGGTGCATGCAGCTGCTAAAACTCTGAGTGATGGATCAAATATAGTTGTTGAGGCTGAGGCTATTAGAATGGGTCTGATGTACTGTGTGGAAAAGCAACTCTTTCCATTAATTATAGAGACTGATTCCATGACCATGAAGATGATTATCAATGCTGAATGGAAGATCCCTTGGTGCATTTCAATGTTGGTGGATGATATCAGAAGGATGATGGAAGATCAAAGAGTGACTGTGGAGCATATACACAGAGAAGGAAATGGACTTGCAAATTTTTTAACTAACTTTGTTTTTTATTTTGCAGGTGCAGTTCAGTTTCATAATTTTCAAGAATTACCAAGTCAAGCTAAGAAGATTCTGAATTTGGAAAAAATAGGAATTCCTAACTTGAGAATAAGAACTCTTCAAGACAAAGCACCTGATTAAAGTCTTTGATACCAGAACTATAAGCCATTGCTAAGTTCAGTTTTTCAGCAGATTGTGAGCTATTGCAGCATATGTATTAGGGTGGTATCAGTGTGCTTGTCATGCTCATTCCTTAATACAAATGTTGTAATGATCATGATCTAAGTAGCAGACTGTACTGGCTATGGATCAAGCAAGATAGTGACCTGGTTTTCATGCAGAAGGTGATATACACAGCAATATACAACTACTTTCAAGCTTGCCTGAAGAATGATTCAGTTGACTTGAAGGTTTCCACCTGTGAGTCTCTGAGGTGTGATAGAAGTTATCAAGCCAAGGCTCTTGGATTCTAGTTGGTGTAATCTGTTCATGTCTACTTCTAATGGCCATAAGTCACTAGATTTTACTGTGTTCTCTTTCTTTTTTCGATCAATCTTGTTGGATTGATCTTTTCTTATTTTCTTTTCTTTGTTTTTGCTGGATCAATCTTTTCTGGATTGATGTGTACATATTTTCTTTATTAATAAAATTCCATCTTTATGGTGGCTTTTACTAAAAAAAAAAAAAAAAAAAAATCCTTATTGTTTGAACTAGTCGTCTTAGGACAACGGTTCTTATGCCATTTAGTAGACCTCTAAGTCCCCCAAACGAATTTCAAAACCTGAATTTAGTATAACAATTACTTAAAACCCAAATGGCCAACTAACAAAACAACTTTGATACAAGTTAATATGGGAGGACAAAAGGGATTTTCAAGATCATAAGTATTATGACATTTTCCTTTAACAAATTGGATCGGTTTTTACTCAAGGAATGCCTTTTACAATTAAATTAAGTTTCTGGATCAAATACTAAATCAAAATAAAAGTTTGGGTCACACCTCATTGTAGGAAATAAAGATTTTGGACCAAAACCCGCCTGGAATAAACAAGTGATTTTTTGGTCCAAGCACAACATAAAGCAAAGGTTTTGTCACACCCTAATCTTGATCAGGGTGTGATGGGCACCCGACCCCGTAACCGAAGCCGAGCGAACCCGCTGACCATTACTACGTACTGAAATTTTTTTTTCTTCTGAACCTTTAAAGCAAACATATTTAATAGGATTACTCATACACAATAAAACTCTTTCGTTGCTTTTAAATCAAGTAAAATATATAGCTGTACAAAGCTCGTATCATTATACAAAACCGGCTCCCATAACTCACGACTACGTCGCAAAGTCTCTAACTACGGACAAGACATCATAGCATAGCACGCTGAATCGGCGACATTCCGCAGCAATTGGAGCTTGCCAACTTTGCCGAAACATCTTTTTATCTTTGTCGTTATCCGTCCGGGAGTACCGCGCGGCATGAACGCAACCCCAAAGAAGCAGGGTCGGCATTTAATAGTGTACGAGTATGTAAGACATGAATAAGAACAACATAGTAAGATCAGAGAGCACATCATGTAAGGAGAGTATATCGTATATCCGAGGCGTATCACGTGTAGAACCGTGACTCGTGCATGAGTAATATCGTACGGGAACATAGACCATGTCATAGAATAGAGAGTGACCGTACATATAAGTGCCCTCGGGCAAGTACCGTGTTTTCTTAGCTTTCCTTACTCATATATATATACATATAAAAGATAGAATATATCATATTGCACGAGGCGTCGGCAGCCGATCCATTTAACCATAAATATGCACATCCCGCGTCCGGCATCCCGCGTCCGGGACGATATCATGTGCCATACTCCAACCGATCGTGGATATGCGTATATAACGCTCGCCCTTATCTCCATTTTCCCCGTAAATATATCGGCGTCTATAGCGCCCGGCTCTTTCATCATATACATATACTCATATCATATACATATATTAGCGTCTATAGCGTCCGATTCTTTTTGTCATGTACATACTTATATCATATATATTTACCGGCGTACTATAGCGCTCCTCGATTCTCGCTATCACATACATATACTTATATCATGTATATTTATCAGCGTTATATATAGCGCTCCGATTACTATCATATATATATATATATACGTATGTCGGGTACACACATCAATCGGGGTCACAAGGCATAATTCCATGTATTAGAATCCTTAGAATAGTCATTACCTATAATAGACTTGGGATATCCGTAAACAGTTTAACATTTTCATATTTTCATTTTTATAACAGAACATATCGTCAACATATCTATCGTAGGCATTTTCTCATTTTCGACTCCATCGTTGTCATCACCAGATCATATTTATATTAGGGTAGCGTTGTACCTATCGTTTGATAATCGGGGCAAGGATCAGGAGTTTCCTTAGAATTCCACTCCAAAACAAGCCAAATGAAACAATAGGGAAAGTCCGGAACAATGGGCCCGCCTCGGGTCAAATGAGGCGGCGCACACAATTTACGCGTAATACGTTTCGTGACATTACTTATGAGAGTTTTAAAGTAATCGGGCCTCCTTTATGCAAGTTCTAGAGGTCTAAGAAGTTTTCCAACATTTCGCACCATTTCTAGTTCAATTCTACTGAATGAATAGTAGCGAATTTCAATCTTAGATTTCGAGAAAAGGAATGGTCCCCGAGGCCCGTATCCAACTTAGTACGTCTAAGACATGCCATAGAAAGAAGGGTGAAGCCTTACATACCTCTTCTGCTTCTTATGCGACTCCAAATTCACGTTCCAAATCCGCCAAAATCTACAAATTGGTCATGTTTACCCAAAACTTGATTAGAGCCTTTAAAAGTTGGTTCTTGAAAGTAACACTTTGTCTTGCGAAATTTCGCAGCATTTCCCGCAAATATACCATGCCACCAAGTTTAACTTGGCCGATTTCAATCAACAACAACCCGGGAATACAACCCGGCCAAACTAACAACATTCAATTCACATAATCTTCCAACAATTCAATTAACATTTTTCCTTATTCGAAACCTTCCAATTTAACAACAACCATACATTTCATCATTATTCATGTATACTAACTTCAACAACAACCTTTCATCTTCATTACATAACTTACAACGATAACACCAAAAATGTCAAATAACATCGATTTACCATTACTTACCAAATTCCATACCATTCGCCACAACAAGAATACATAAATTTTCATGGATTTCCATTCTTTTCTATACATTACAACAACCATCAATATACCACATACTCTTATTTTCATCACCTTCACACCTCACATACACACACGGCCTACACCCATTTTCCACAACTACAACTAAAATCATCAAGCTTCCATTATCCATATAGAACTCACAACAACAATAACCAAAACACCTAAATAAATAATTGAATCATAGTCTCCACACATGCACACACATATTCGGCCATGCATATATATAGCCATCATGCAAACTTCCGTATTCTCATGAATTTTATCCGTCGCTACATACTACAATGTAAACGAACCCCTCATAACATATAAAAGGAATAAAATCTTACCTTTATTCTTCCACTTCCCACTTGGTTAAGGTCCATGAATTGTCCATATAAGTGTTTTGCTTACTCCAACAACTTCTCCATGTTAAAGAGTACCTTCCAATTAGTAGGAATACATGAAGGAATAAATTTTGGAACAAAATTCCCATGGCCCTATTTTTCTTCACCATGGCCGAACCCCTCTTCTTTCCCTTCTATATTTTTTTTTTTTTGTGTTCTTTCTTTCTCTCTTAAAAGATGAACATATATATATATATACACATCCTCCACCACTTTTCATATTTGCACTTAAGTCCCTCAAGTATGGCCTTATATCCTCTTTCTCCCTTTCTAGACTTTTCTTCTTTTTTCTTGATTTTTCTTTTCCTTTCTTGAATTTCCTAAAGTGGTCAAAGATGACCACTTATCTTCCCAAACAAGCTTTGGCCCTTCAAGGATTTCTTCCTTTTTTTTTAAACCTTGTGAAATTACCATTTTACCCCTCGACTTCTCTCAATATTACCATTTTGTCCCTAACCTTCCGCATTATTTCCACGGCCCATTTTACGAATTTCTCTTCTTGCCCTTAACCTTTCTCAATATTTCCACAATACCAATATTCATAAATAATATTTCTACCGACTCGGGCATTAAAATTATTTCAGAACGTAGTCTTATCCTTAATTTCTCACCATTGTCTCGCTATGTCCGGACGTACGAAATGCGGGCTATAACAGGTTTTTTGGGCTAACCCTCAAACGGATTTTCAGAAAGGAAACAAAAATACAAATAAGAATTTGGGCCAAGCCCAAACTGAAGATGCCCTTTCTAACAAAGTCATATTTTTTAGGCTTCAAGACCAACTCAAAAAAAAATCAATTTTATGTATACACAGATCCACGGATTCATGATAAAAGCAAACCACTTTATAAGTTAAACATGTTCAAATAAGTAAACTATGTTCATAAATACGAGGTCTTTAGGATAAGATGTTCTAACTATACAGATTGACCCGAAGCTAAGTGTGAGGATTAAGCATGAGTGAAAAGGGACATATATACCTATATATAATACAAAACCCAAAACATTTTGTACTTTTTATAAACAAAATATACTATTCTTGTACGTAAAAGGAGATTATTCTTATCCGGATATTATAAATCCAAACCTAAAGTACCCATATGTAAGGGGAACATATTCAACTCTTTTCCAAAACCAAATGATATGCAATAATGAAAGTCTTTCATAAATGCGGAAAGTTAAACACAAAATAAACAGTTTATACAAATACTCATACATTGGAATTCGAAGGTCAACCATATAGCACGGATCCTTAATACTAGGGTGTCTAACACCTTCCCTAAGGGATCACCAGAACCCTTACCTAGAACTTTGGATTACGAAGGCTTTTCCATTGTATATGAATAAACCTTTCAAAACTGGTTTTTCTAATTTTCTAAAAATTAGGTGGCGACTCTTTTAAAACAAAGTCCGAAAGAGCAACAACAAGTTCGAAGTAGTTTTCCGAGCGCTAACCCTGCTCGCGAAATGCGAACCATGACAGATTGTGCTTTCAGAAAATGGCAATCTTTGTTGCCTTGCCATGGGACAGATGGAACAATGGAAAGTTTGTTTATTTGTTAAGAGGGATTTAATACCAGGAATGGATTTCATCTTGGCAAACGGCATATGACCAAGCCTGTGGTGCCAAGATAAGTCAGGGCTAAGAAGAGTATCACCAGAGACAGAATTAGAAGAATCAACATTATTAAAGGAACATACATAATTTGAAGATTGAACATTACTACTGTCGCGACCCATTTTGGTGAGGCAGTGCGGGCACCTACCTTTCCCACCTCTGTAGGCGAACCCTTAACTCAACATTCACAACTAATAGAAAATTGCGGAAGAAAGTAAAATAACATAAGTCTCATAATATGATATAATATAAACAAGTGCGAAAGTAAAGGAAATCCACCCTAGTATCTGGTCTGGTCATACAAGAGCATCTAAATCCGAATACTAAAAGTCTGAACAACAATATATAAGTAGTCTCAAATCATGTCTCAGAATGGAAAACAAGACATAAGTAATAGAAGAGTCATCAAGGCCAGCGGACGCCATGCTCACCCTAGAAACTCGAGTGGAAGCTGAAGAGTCGATCAGCCATGGGTCAGAGAAGTAGATCCGACACAGTACTCGCATTCATAAAAGAATGCGCAAGTGCGGAGCAAGATACAAACAACGATCGGTAGGCATCATCGGCCGACTAAGCATAGTTAACACAACTCAGAAAATAAAGCAGATAAACAAATAAACCAAACAAGCATGAGACAATATAATCGTAACCGAGTATCAGGACAACAAGTAAAATTTGATATCTACCAACCACACATGGCATCAAGCCAACACAATTGAACAATCAAATACACACAACGGGGCGGGGAGTCCCAACACACATCAGGGCCCAACCTAAGGCAATATCCATCCTAACTTCACACCCGAAGGTTCATATGCTGTCTCCGACATTATAATCTAAATATGTGATTCGCTATACGAAGTCTCACCAAAGGTAAACCATAACCTACCTGGATTGCCGAACCGCAACACCAACAAGTCACTCTTTTGCCTTGCCCTTCCTCTGAAGCTCATAACCAAAGTAGTCTAAGCATAATCGAATTCTATAGTAGAAATCATGAAGAGTGATACTAAGATTGCTATGATATCAACTAGGTCCATTTTAACCCTAGAAATTGGGGAAATGGGCCTACAAGGGCCAAACGGGAAATTCGCGGGCAAAATACCAAATTAAGTACTATGTGATCATAACCCAACCACTAATCGTTGATTTAACTCAAGAATTGTCCCAAATCTGATTTCAAGTAAAAACCCCCAAATTGGGTATGAACCCTAAGTCTTCAAATCCGAAATTCAATGTTAAAAGTGGAAGATATATGATCAATAAGCTTAGATTCATCAAATTTTAGCATTAACATCATCAATTTATTATATATAATCCTAAGGAAAAGTCTCCCAAAACCCTCCTCCAAATTCCATCTCTAAAGGATTGAAAAGGGAAGGGGAAAATCTAAGATGTTTGTGATTAGGGAAGAGTAAAGGATTAACAAAGTTTTACCTCCTAGAATTTCTTCAATTTGTCTCCAAGAACAGCTTTCCCAAGCTCCAATATCGAGATATGAAATAATGAGGGTCTAAGACTCATTTAAGACATATTAAATGGATTTAACGCCCTCACGTTACAATGGCGGTCTTTGTGACAATGAGCCATCGACCGCCTCAGCGGTCAAGCCTAAATGCCTAGGACCGGCCGGCGGGCGGCGGGCTACCGCCGTAGCGGTGCAATCAGCTGCGATCTTGGTGCCGCCAAAGCGGGCACCAGACACCAGAACTTGGCCTAAGTTTTTCTTTTCGATTCAATTTTTCGACTAACTCCCAAGGCCATCTGCTCACATATCAGATACCTAGTCCCATATAAAAATGCGCTACAAAAGCGTATGTGGCCTCGGAATCCCCAACGGAGGTCTCGTTAACCGAGTCAACCACCGATGCCTTAATTCCTATTTCCTATCCAATGTCCCGAAATGCATTCGAATGCATTAGGAACCGAACCAATCGCACACACAAGTTCTAAACGACTATCCGGACCTCTCGAAATTGACGGAATTTCAAAAAAGGTTCGTTTGCCCAAAAGTCAACTTTGGGTCAACCACTTTCACTTTTAAGCTTATATTTTCACCAAAGTTGTTCGAATCTTGTTTAGACACCTCGGGAAGCATGTCAACGGTCCCCTCGGGTCAAAAGGGAGCTAATCAATGCTCGAAAATGGGCGAAAACGCCGAAAGAACTATAACGACCAAACAGGTCGTTACAATTACAAACAGATGACATGTTATTTTGAGAAGTTGTATTCATAGTGGTATCCATAGTGGATACATTGGAAGCTACAGGGAAAACATTACAAGAAAAAGCAGCAGGAACTGTACAAGTAGATGGAATGGTAGAAAAACCCCTAGCTACTGAAACATTACAAGGTGTAGAATTAGAAAGATTAGAGGAAACAATATCATCATGAGACATTGCAGAAATTTCATTATTAGCAGGGACAGTAGAAGCAGCAGGAGGTGATGTTGCAGTAAAGTTGACAGAAAAACCAGAGGAACCATTCAACTGAAGAACATAGAGTCCATTAGAGAGTTTACCAACTTCTAGTGGCCTCTTCAGAGAATGGACCTGCAAAATACATGAAGTAGCAATGAAATAAGCTATACAATTGAATTGGAGAAGTAGTTTATGCAGAGAAATGAGATTGTATTGAAAACTAGGAACTAGTAAAAGATGATGAAGAACCATATCAGGATATAAAGGTAAGGAACATGTATAAGTCACTTTGACCTTATACCCATTTGGTAAGGAAATTAGATAAGGACAAGTTTAAAGGTTTAATATTGATTAATAGGTTTCTGTGAGGGGTCATATGATTAGTTTCTCCTGAGTCTAAGATCCATGGATTCTCATACATTTGAGAGAGATGACATGCAAAAAAACAACAGATACTATATGCAGAAAGAATGGTCATACCCACAAAGACCAGTATCTTGTGCTTTGTTTTGATGAACTAGAGTTAGAATGTGGTCATGTTGTTCTTTGCTGAAACCATGCATAGTGGCCTCTGAAGAAATAGACTTGGATGTCGGTGCAGTAGAGACTGGAGAAGCATCACTTTGAAAGGGTCCAACACCCTGAACACAAGCAGCAGTCTTCCTCCCCTTTCAGAAATAGTTGGGAGGAAAACCATGCAATCTATGACACTTCTCCATAACATGACCTGATCTCCTGCAGTATTTGCATAATAAACCCTAATTTTGAGAATTTTGGGAAAAATTTGGCTTCTTGGGTTCAAAATTCGCTTTCTGAGGGTAAGATCTTTAGGCCCCAGCAGAGAAGGAAGCAGATTCGGATGCAAAAGAGGGAATTGAAACCTGAAGATCAGGTTGTTGCTCATCATGGATTATCATGGAGTAAACACTATCTAAATCCAGGAGAGGCTTAAGCATCAGAATATTTCTCCTAATTCCAGCATAAGTATCATTCAGTCCTGCTAAAACTGATGAACCCTCTGATGCCCCTCCAATTTAACCCATTCATCCTTCCAGTCACAAGTGAAAGAAGGATATGTAATAGAAATAGTTAATTCATCCCAAAGTTTCTTAATCCTATTGCAATATGAAGCAACACTAGAAGATCCTTGAGATATGGATAAAGTGTCCTTTTGAAGTTGAAAAACTTTAGTGCCACTAGCCTGACCATATCTTCTCTTAATTTCTTTCCATATATCTTGTTCAGTCTCTGTATGTATAACAATTTTTGCAATCTCCTTGTCTAAGCTATTACGAATCCATGGAATCACCATACACATAACCTAATTATCATACAAGGGATCAATTGTAGCTAGTTTCGTAACTTTACCATTTATGAAGCCAATTTTACGTTTAGCAGATAAGGAAATGATCATTCCTCTTCTCCAAGTACCATAACCTCTCCCATTGAAAGGCGTGGTGACCAAAACCATACCAGGGTAGTCGGAAGGATGGAGATAGAGAGGGTGCATATGAGTAATTTCAGTGCTAGTGGTGGCCATAACAACAAAGCAGATGACAACAACTAAACAAAGAGTCAAGCAAACCCTAATTTTCAACTAATCAACCACCAACCGTTAAAGGCAAACCCTAATTTCACAAATCACAACCCTAGCTAAGAGAAAAAGTAGAGATCGATGTTACCGGAGTTCTTCAAGCTCGAAGAAGAAGAGAAAACCTTGTTCAACAACACGAAATCACCACAAAAACTCCAATCTACACAAACTTGAACTTATCCAGTTCGATCTACAGAGAAATAGAACAAAAATGACTTCGATTGAGAATATCATGAACAAAATCAACAAAACTACCTCGAACAAACCCGATCTATATAAAACTTCGAAGAAAAAAAAATATGTGAAAATAGAAAATCAACGAAACAACTCGAGGGTACTATCGCTCGAACGAGAACAACAAGATCTAACAGGATCTATTGCTTTGATACCATGAAAACTGAAATAAGTGCGGAAGAAATCGAAAAAGAACCAAGGATAAAACCCTAGTTCATATGAAGGTTCTAGAGAGAGGGGAGAGCATTTGTTTATTTCTGTGTAAAAATTAGAAGTGTATATTGTTATAAAGAGGTCCTATTTATAAACAGGCTAAACTTAACTTAATAATGATGTGGGCCGGGTATACAGAGGCCCAATGTAAAATGCAATACAAAAACTAATCCTCTACAAGTCCATTTCTAACACTCCACTTGACTCAACCTGCTAAAAATATATTGACCAAGACCCTTCAAGTGCGGCGGTTCAATAAAATTGTTAAAATGGGTATTCTTTTTTTTTTCCCCCCTTAAAAAAAGGGCTTTAAATAAAAAAATTATGTCATTAGAATTTAATGAGAAAATTACTTAATTAACGATAAGTAATTTACATACTGTACTAATATCAGTTTCATAGCCCAAACATGCCCTAAATTAGCACAATACTGGATTCAAGTCGATGCCTTTTTTAGAAATTTTCGTTTTACCGTTGTGGACATGAGAAATTTATAAATCAACTTTGGTAACTTTGGAAATAAGTTCCCAAAACCCGTATCGGTATACCACCTTCCTTCTTGAATTAATTACCATCCTTTCATAGTACAATAATTTTTAGAACGCGGACTCTGTTTTCTTGAACTGCAACTTTAATTTCTATTTACTTTATTTTCCTAATATGTTTCCTACACTATAGTTTCCTAATCCTAACACAGCATTCCACTCCTAACTAGGACAGGACTAACAGATTACTATTATAAATAATGGGATAATTGTTCTCCAAGTACATCTTTACTTTGGCCATTCGAATGGCAAAAGAAATCCATAAGAGTGAAAAAACAGGGCGAACTAAGAAAATGGGGAGCAGCAGTAATAGCATTAAACTATTTGGTGTTGTGATCAGTACTACTAGTACTGAGAATAATGATTTACGATCAAGAAACAAGAATAGTAAGGGAACAAGATGGAGTGAAGATGAACATAAAGCATTCTTGATTGGATTGGAGAATCTTGGGAGAGGAAATTGGGCTGCCATTGCTAAAAAATTTGTGCCAAGCAGAACGCATACACAAGTTGCGAGTCATGCCCAGAAATATTTTGCACGACTTGAGGCTGAAAAAGATAACTACAATAAAGCAGTGATCAAACGTCACAAGTCCAGTGTCTTTGATATTAGTAGTAATTTGGAAGAGTCGTCCTCTACTTCACACATTTGTTCGTCGAGAAGCGTTGTCGTTCCTTTGAAGGAAAATAACAATAAAGGCAAAGAACCATTGAATCAAGAAAGTCCAATTTCACCAATGCCAATTAGCTACAAAATTCCAGGCTTCCCTGCCATCCCTATGGCTTACAATCATTTGCAAGGGGTTTCGTTTAATGGAAGCTATGCCTATGTTCCCATGGCAAATTATATGTTTGCTACACCTAATTTTGTCTCATCATCTAGCAATGCAGCACCAGACCAACCTGATCGTCCGTCCGAGGACAATTTAGATCTAACTTTTCAGCTATTTTAGATTCAACACCAATGCATTTTTGTTTGACCCAATTTTGTATCGAATTTTGACTTGTTGTAAGGAATTTTTTGCCTGTAACAGTTTCTGGCGGTATGTTAGATTAGACTTGTATATGTAGCAGTTGTCAGCTTTATATATGAGAAGTTTTTATTTTGTATTTTCACTTGTGGCAGTAGATTTTTCTAGTTTTGGCAATGGGAAAAGAAAGTCTTTGTTGTGTCTGGGAAAATCATCCGAAAATCATCTATCTGATTTTGCAATAATTGACTCTATTTTTAATGTTTTTATTTTTCTTCCCTTGATCTGAATAAAGATTTTTCGAACTCTTTCATACACTAGTATACATTTGTTTTGTTCAGTATAATCTCAGATTATTCTTCAATAGAGCAACTCAATAATAGGGAACCTGAATGTGGTTGCTGCCTCACTCGGGAATTTTACAATGTTAGTGTCAAGTTTTTATGATGACAATTTTACTTGTGTAGGTATAATAAGTGAATTGCACAAGGAATAATACAAGCCCACAAATCAGCCCCAACAAGATGGAAGCCACAAAATGTACCGAAACGAGCCGGGCTCACCTAAGTGGAGCCTTCTTAACCCTAATGGAATAACGGCTCACAACCAGCTGTACCAAATCATTCAAGAAAGGAAACGATACCTTCAGCATTATTTTCCAGCGGTACACAAGTGTTCCAACGAAGGAAAGGGCATCTCCAACATTAAAAGGCAGATCTCGTGAAGAGTAACAATCTTGTTGATTGACAATGCTGCCTCAACGCACAAAGAAAGCAAAGAATGCTCATTCCAGCCTTATTCTTGGAAATAGAATCGATAATTTCTTTTTCCAAGGATCAAAAACCCTTGGGTTGATCTCTCTTCGCAAACAAGCTTACTATAAGAGGGGCTACCTCACAAACCTATATTCCATGCTTAGTCTCATTCTCCTAGTACTCTACTTTACTTTTCATAAGCATTGTATGTCTGAGTGATTTACAGTGTAAGAAAAAAAGAAAGGAGAGTTATAATATAGTTTGTGAGGCTTTGTATCAAAAAGATTAAGAGCGATTGAGTGTAGACGTAGGAGCTTCATTCAAACTCGATTGTACCAAACCTTTAACTAAGAGGCCGGTGCAGAGATCACCCTTTGGGTGAACCGTGGACCGGACTAGGATTCACATTGAATCCGAACCGATAAAACTTTCGGTGTCATTTACCTTCTGCATTTTACGCTTTGTGTTTTACGAGTGGGGACGATCATCGGTCTAACCTAACGCAGTCGGCCTAACGAAAAATTTACAACCACCCCCCCCCCCCCCCCTCTCGCACTTTCAATTGGTATCAGAGCAAGGTCTCACTTTCAGTTGCTTAACCGCATGTGAGAAAAGATCAAATGGCTGGATACCAAATTCCTGGAGCAATATTGCAAGATGGGCACTCCACAACAAGACCACCATACTTCAATGGTGAACACTATTGTCATTGGAAAGAGAGGTTCAATATTTGTGCGGTCACGGATTATCAAGCTCCGGATTGTGGATTAAGAAAGGGCCCAAACCCATTCCAAACACCAAGACCGAAAACAAGGAAGACACGGATACTTTAACAATAGATCCGGAATCATACGACATTACCAAAGAACAACAAGAGACACTCGCAAATAAACGCTGTGGCAATAGCCTCGTTTCTATCGTGCAAAGTCAGAGAGGAATATGCAAAAATTTCAAATTGTGATACCGCCAAAGAAATGTGGGATAAGCTTGAGGTCACCTATGAAGGAACGTCAACGGTAAGAGAAACAAAAATTGATGCTCTAAGACACGATTATGAAGCCTTCATGATGAAGGGCAATGAAAACATTGAATCAATGTTCATAAGATTCAGCAAGATCATTGGAGAACTAAAATCCCTTGGGGTAACTTACACCAACTCTCAACAAGTAAGAAAGCTTGTTAGAAGTCTACCAAAAACTTGGGAAACCAAAGCAATTGTCTTGGAAGATGGAAATCTGAATAAATTCACTTATGATGAGTTAAGAGGAAATCGATAGATTCGAAAAAATCACATTCAAAGATATCGAAAGATGAAAAGAAGAAAGTGATTGCTTTCAAGGCTCGAGTCAAGAATCGTCGATGACTTTAAAGAAGAAGAAGTTGCCATGATTTTCAGACATGTATAGAATCCGTGAGACGATCAAGAAATAATAAAAGGAAGTCTAAACTTTAGAAAAGGAAAGGCCTCATTTTGGGCGGCCCAAAGAATGATGGGAAGTGTTATGAGTGTGGAAAATATAGGCATATAGCTTCTGAATGTCCTGAAACAAGAAAGAAGCCAACTAGAGGTTATCAAAAACAAAGAGCTTTCAGTAGTTGGAGTGAAGACGAAATTTTCAGATGAAGAATCAGAAGAAATTGAAAACGTGTGTTTCATGGCTCTCGGAGAAAACGATGGCAAGTTCTCATCTCGCTCCAAATGTGAAGAAACTCAAGAATTATTAGATCGGAAACTCTTGTAGACCTAAATAATGTCTTTGATGAATATAGGAAATTGAAGAGAGAAAAGGGAGTGGGAGTCAAAATTAGAAATGCGAAAAAAGAAAATATTCTTTTCAAAATGAAGGTTACAATTTACAATCCAAACTAGATACTTTACGAATTCTTCCCGATCATAGTTATATCAAGTCAAAAAACTACCAACCGATGAAAATAAGTCTCGAAAAGTGGTCTTTACGTCAATGACCGAAAATCATAAAGAGAAAACGGCTACCCTGTTTTAAAAGGCGATAAGTCAACCTAGAACCTCAAGTCGACCGAAAAAGGCTGGAGTACATACAGTCAATCAATCCGTGTAAAAGAGAAGGAAAATCCTTTCAAACATACTCGTTATGGAAAACTTGGCCAATTATCATGCTTGGAGATTTTCGTTTTTCAAATGAACCCGATGGGTATGGAAACCCAAGAAAACTAATTGCGTTGAAACTAACCATCAAGGACCCAAGAACCTGGGTACCTAAACGCAGTAAAAAATTCATGTCATAGAACACCACAAGAAAAAGAAAGGGAAATGGTATCTAGATAGTGCGTGTTCAAGACATATGATAGGCGACAAAAGTCTATTCAAATCAGTCACTGACTTTAATGGAGGATTAGTAACTTTTGGAGAAAACTCAACTAGAATCAGAATCGGTATTCGGTACTATCACTTTTGATAACTTTCGTGATATTTCTAATGTTTGGTTTGTAAAGGCAAATACGATCCTGCGGTAAGTCGGCTATGTGATTCGATCTTGAGGGTAAGGTTTAGTAAAAGCAGTCGTGTCATGGGGGACTCCTCCGGGATAAAAATTCTTCCGGAAGCAAAACAAAATGTGTAAATGTGTATACCCGGGACTCGTCAAAAATCCTACGAAGTCATATATGTCGCTTGATAGGTGAGATCCGTGGATGGGCAAGTTAAGCTCGGGTCATGTACAAGTATGCGCCCTAATTGAGAAACTGGCAAGACATGATCTTGTAATAGGATTGCCAAAACTCAATTAAACCAAAGATCATATATGCGATTCGTGTCAAAAAGGTAAACAAACTAGAAACTCCTTCAACTCTAAAGATATTGTGTCTACATCTAAACCTTTGCGGTACTCGCTTCATATGGATCTTGTTGGTCCTACTAGAGCTGCGCTAGCATTGGAGAAAAAGGTATGCATTTGTTATAATAGATGACTTTTCTCGCTTTCACATTCGGGTAATATTTCTTGCTAAAGATGATACTCTAAAGAATTTTAAGTTCTTTTCGAGAAAGTTGACTTGAAGGATATTATATCACCTCCATTCGAAATGATCATGGAGGAGAATTTGAAAACAAACCTTTGAAGAATTCGCAATGACCAAGGATACACACACAATTTCTCCTCACCTCGATCTCTCGCAACAAAATGGTGTGGTTCGTAACGGAAGAACAAAAACCCCGGGATATGGCAAGAATAATGATCGTAGAAACAAACTTACCACATCACTTTTGAAAGGAAGTTATGTCACACCCCAACCTTATTGGGGTGTGATGGGCACCCGACCCCATGTACGGGGGTCGAGCGAACCTCGGACTCGACTTCGTACATATTCTCTTCGAATTTCCAAATCGATCACGGAACATCCGAGATGATTTTCAAAAGAACCGAGAAAGTACGTCGTCTTAGGCGGCCGTGTATCGAACATATCAAACATATCACATCAAATCCGTGGCGGTGTGAATGTACATCGCACGAACGTACATACAGACACACGAACATATAGGCCGTTTAGGCCACCATAGCAAACGGGGCCGCTTCGTACACGCGGTCTACGGACGGACAAACAAAATGCGACGGACAAAACGAAGCCGCCACGAGTGACATTCGGCACCCACGACTACGACCGCAAAGTCTCTAACACAAATCAGAAAGCACAACATGTGAATACTCGGACTCGGCGGCACTGCGGAGAAGGTGGAGCTCGCCGATTCCGCTGAAGCACCTCTCGCCAGTGCGATCATACGTAATCGCTCGCGTCGCGCAGACGCGACCCCGAGAAAAGGGGGTTAGTACGGAATATGTCTTGGTATGTAAAGCGGGAATACGGAACCATGGTAGCAAAAAAACAAAAAAATAGAAATGACCTGCAAAATATCGGGAAAATGCGGTTAAAAATATAAATCATGCATAGGCGCCCGGTGGGCGCCCGCCCGTTGTTGGGGCCCGCCAAGGATCCCCGGAAAAGGGTTTT
>NC_081349.1:8204429-8213187 GCF_029784015.1 Lycium ferocissimum | reverse complement strand
AAGAGTAACAATCTGTTGATTGACAATGCCGCCTCAACGCACAAGGAAAGCAAGAAATGCTCCAAAACTTTATTCTTGGAAATAGAATCGATAATTTCTGTTTTCAAGGATCAAAACCCTTGGGTTGATCTCTCTGCAAACAGCTATAAGAGGGGCTACCTCACAAACCTATATTCCATGCTTAGTCTCATTCTCCTAGTACTCTACTTTACTTTTCATAAGCATTGTATGTCTGAGTGATTTATAGTGTAAGAAAAAAGAAAGGAGAGTTATAATATAGTTTGTGAGGCTTTGTATCAAAAAGATTAAGAGCAATTGAATGTAGACGTAGGAGCTTCATTCAAACCTCGATTGTACCAAACCTTTAACTAAAAGCCGAGATCACCCTTGCAACCCAAGGGACCGGACTAGGATTCACATTGAATCAACCAAGATAAAACTTCTAGTGTCATTTACCTCTCGCATTTTACGCTTTGTGTTTTACGAGCGAGCGCCGACTATTGGTCTAACCTAGTCGACTACCGTAACGAAAATTTACAATTCACCCCCCCCCCCCCCCCCCCCCCTCTTTGCACTTTCATTACTTGTCCTGAATTTTTTTGTGTACGATCATTGAGTTTAAAATGAGGCGTTGGAACAGGCACGATTATAATGTTGATTGTGCTTGAAAGGGTAGATCGATCAGAATTGTATAACCTCAATGTTTTTTTAAGCCTGCCCTGGTGAATATGACGTTGGAGAGAGTAAATATTGTGGATGTAAAGGTGTATATGATATTAATTTGGTGCGAGGAAAAGGCTTATGGTTATAATCTATATGGCTGACCACAATAAATGTCGTGAGCTCCTAATTGCTTTGTGATTCTGGAGTTATCTAAAAGAAAAATACGAAATTCTTGTTTGTTCTGATTCCATTGTTTGATAGTAGTATTTCTTATAGCTTCAACAAAGGCATCCTATACTTAGTGTTTACCTTAGTTGATTCTCTGCGTTTGATGTGCATCTGTCGACTGGCATTGAACATATTTTAACATTAATGAGAATCAGAAAATCAAATCCTCACAAATTTAAAGAAACAAAGGATTTTACAACTTACCAGATGAAAGTATCCAGGGTTAAATCCATTGCGATTAATGCCCAAGCAATTGAACTCATAAATTGATGATCAATTTTGATAGTATGGATGAAGCTTTCCAGAACAAAAATGGAGGTATTCCAACAGGATGAAGGGGATGAATAGAGGGGGTTGAAGGGAATGAGGCTGAATTTGAGCAATTTTATGATCTTGAACGAGCTGGAAGATGGAAGATTAATGGCCGCAACGGTAAAGAAGAAGAAGAAGAAGAAGAAGCAATTGGCGAGGCACCTACGATTTTTTCTATTTCTGCCATATTATCATCAATTTACTTTGGACCAATTCATACTTCTTAAAATTTGGGGGCTGATTTGAAACCTTAGATGAAGAGAGTTGAGTTAATTAGCACTAATCCTAAATAGGGTCTATATTTTGAAATTGAAGGATTAAAATGTGGGGTCTAAATTCCCAACTGAGTCTTAGTCAACGGTGTTTTAATTAGAGGCCCCAAGTATTTAAAACTTGATTTAGCCGAGCCAGACACCCTCTAATCCCAATTACTATTATCGGTATTTATAATCAAAACCTAAACAGGCCCTAAATTAGCTCAAATTTGGACTCAAATTGATAGCTCCTTTCTAGTACAATATTTTCAGTAAGCTACTGTTGAATTATTTCCCAATTTGGTACTCGGTAGTTTCCTAATGTTAACATACCGGTTGCGCTCCTCACATATTATGAGATACACGGACCAGTTATAAATAATTGGGAAAAGGGTCAAATTTACCCTCCAAGTATAGTTTATAGTTTAAATTTGCCCTCCGTCAAAGTTTGGGATCAAATTTACCCTCTCCGTCAAAGTTTGGGATCAAATTTGCCCTCCAAGTATGGCTTATAGTTTAAATTTGCCCTCCGTCAAAGTTTGGGATCAAATTTGCCCTCTTCGTCGAATTTTGGGATCAAATTTGCCCTCCCCATTAGGATATTTGATAAATTTGCCCTTATATGGATGGAAGTCTGACTTAGACTCCACAACACAAAAAAATTATCCACGAGGGATCCACATAGGCTCCAAGTAGACTCCCAAATGCAATTCTCTTTTTAACCCGTTTCCCAATCCCAATTCTCTTAACCCGTCTAGACTATTGCTGACACTAAGGCACATGTAGTAATGTGAAAAGCCGGAGTTTTAATCGCATCAAGGTACACACGTAATGCATAAAATAGGAGGCATGTAAGAAAAATTCCGCAGCAGCAGCAACAAATGTTTAATACGACCAAGGATTCGTTGTTCTCTCCAGAAACATAGAATTTATCTAACCAAGAAACTTTTTTGAACATGACATCTATCTTAGGTGAACTTCGATGGAGCTAATTTAACTCATTGTTGTCGCCTCCCTGTCAGAAGCTCTCAAAAACTATTCAAGAGAATTGAAAATGGATTTTCGTTGAAGAGAACTGAAAATGGATTTTCAAAGCTGAACTGCACAAATTTATTTTGTTGTCTTGTTATCACTTTTGCAGGATCATAACTTTTCTGATAATACTTTCGATATACGTTTAGGAATGTATTCTGAGAAAAAATGTTTTCCTCTGTTCAGAAATGCTCTGAAGAGTTCATGAAGAAACCTTCACTATCACAAAACAAATGTTGCAGGGGCACTTTTTTTTTTTTCAAAAGAGAATTGGCATTGGGAGACTACGTGAAGCCTATGTGGATCCAACGTAGCTAACTTTTTGTGTTGTGGACTCCAAGTCAGACTTCCATCCATATAAGGACAAATTTATCAAGTATCCTAACCGGGGGAGGGGGGGGGGGGAATTTGATCCCAAACTTCGACAGAGAGAGCAAATTTGATTCCAAACTTTGGCGGAGGGCAAATTTAAACTATAAGTCATACTTGGAGGGCAAACTTGATCCCAAACTTTGACGGAGGGCAAATTTAAACTATAAATCATAGTTGGAGGGTAAATTTGACCCTTTTCCATAAATAATTGGAAAAAGGTTCTCCAAGTACAGTTCCTGCCCATTCTATTTTTGTTTAATTCGTGGCAATTTGCAAAACCATAGTACGTAGTGAGAAATATGGCAAAGGAAATCCATAGTGGAAGAACAGGGCATACTTCAAAAACCAAGAAAGTAGGCATCAAATAATTTGGGGTGGAGATCACTACTGAGAATAATAATGATTCTTCCTCCGGAGAAGGATCAAGAAAAATGAGTAGTAGCAAGGGAAGAAGATGGAGTGAGGATGACCAGAGGGCGTTCTTGATTGGATTGGATAATCTTGGGAAAGGAAACTGGACTGACATTGCTAGAGATTTTGTGCCAAGCAGGACACCAACACAAGTTGCTAGCCATGCCCAAAAATATTTTCACAGACTAAAAGATAACAGAACACTCAAATGCCATAAGTCCAGTGTCTTCGACATTGATTTGGAAGAAGAGTCCATTACTTGAAACACTTGTCCCTCATCATTGATTTGGAATTGTTTAGTACTTTGTCGAAAAGGGTTGTTCCATTAAGGAAAAACAACAGCAAAGGCAAAGAACCTTTGAATCAAACAACTCCAACTTCAGGCTTTCAGCAATGCCAATCAACTATGCCTATGTTCCCATGACAAATTATCAGTTTGCTGATATTGCTTCAACTAATTTTGTATCATCACCAACTAATGCAACTCCAGTTTCGTCTCAATCTAATTGTGGGTCCGTGGATAATTTGGATCTAACTCTCTAGCTATTTAAGTAGAACACCGGCGCTTCAGCCAATTTTGACAGATAATGTGTAGAATTTTGACTTCTTGTAAGGAATTTTTGCCTGTAACTGTTGGTATATTTGCTGAGGGTATGTCATATTAGGCGTGTATGAAGTAGTTGTCAGCTTTATTTTCGTCTCTCATATGAAAACTTGTACCTCATGTGTATTTTTCACCTGTACCCAATGTGTATTTTTGCCTGTAACTGTAGGTATATTTGCTGAGAGTACCTAATGTGTATTTTTCAAGATAGAAGCTTATATGATCAATCAATTTTGGGTAATTGGCCTCCATAATCACTCAACTTTATTTTGTCTCTCAAAACTCACTCAACTTTGGGTAAATGGCCTCTATAGTCACTCAATTTTGTCTTGTCTTCCCAAAGTCAATCAACTTTTGGTAAGTGTCTCTATAGTCACTCAACTTTGGTAATTGACCTCCATAGTCATTATAGCCGAAAAAATAATTTTTGGTACATATTTAATGACGTGGCAGTTATAATTTATATTAAAAAAAATATCTTTATAAATTAAAATCAATAACTAAATTTATTTTTTTAGGATTCAATTCATCATAATTATTGCATATATAATACTAAAGTTTAGGATATTACTCATCATTAATACATAAAAATAATGAACCTAGACAATATATCTCAAGTAATATTGCAAGGCGTCAATGAAAGTGTCTAGGAAGTGTTAATATAATGTCATGATTTTGTTTTTAATCAAATCTGTGCAGAATGTTAATATGACACAGTATATAAGGTGTCTTTTTTGTACAAACTGTTAATAGCAACATGTGACAGTTGATATTGGTATTAACTTTTTTATCGGATGGTTAAATCTTCTACGGTTGTTATTAGTGTTGTTTCAGTAACTTTTTGTAGACTTCAGTTGTTATTGTTGACAATCTAGTTAATTGGATTTAATGGCTCACTAGTTTAATTCTATAGAATTTTATATTCTTAAAATAATTTTTTATATTATTTATGTCGTGCAATATTACTTAAGATATTTCATCTAGGTTCGTTATTTTTATGTATTAATGATTAATAATACCTAAATTTTAGTATTATATGCACTGATTATGATGAATTGAAACCTAAATAAATAAATTTAATTATTAATTTTAATTTTTAAGGTTTTTTAAAAATAAATTGTAATTGCCACATCATTAAATATGTACCAAAAATTATATTTTCAGCTAAAATGACTATGGAGGCCAATTATCCAAAATTGAGTGACTATAGAGGCCACTTACATAAAGTTGAGAGACTTTTGGAAGACAAAACAAAGTTGAATGACTATTAAGGCTACTTATCCAAAGTTGAGTGACTTTTGGAATACAAAACAAAGTTGAGTGACTATAGAGGCCACTTACCCAAAGTTGAGTGATCATATAAGCTTCTAACTCTGTATTTTTCATATGGGAGTTCTTAGCAATTTGCACCGTTAATCTATGCACCATCTTTCGCTTTTATCCCCTATCCTTTTATTTTTAATAGTTTACACCCCAATATTCTTAATTCTTTGCAAAATCATAAAAGGTCCCTTCTTTCAATTATTTAGCAAGGGCAAAATAGGAAATAACTATTATTTCCGTAAAGTTTATTTTACGCAAATTTTCTCTTTTAGATAGCTATATCATGTTTTTTATATTATTTTGTCCTGACTTTTTATAATGCTTTGTATTGCTTGTTTTTGTGCGGAGGGTCTACCGAAAACAGTCTCTCTACCTTCCAAGATAGGGGTAAAGTCTACGTACACTCTAACCTCCCCAGACCCTATTTTGTGAAATTTCACCGGGAATGTTTTTGTTATTTATACGCAAGAAATTAGTGGATATCCTTCCCCCCTCCCCCAACCCCCACCCCCACCCCGCGTTGTTTACAATTCCTTTATCACGATCAACAACTTGTCCAATCCCTTGCAAGCCTACAAAGAAATTGACCATTATGCTAGTGTTAGTGCTACAAACAGATTGTCAATTTAAATTTCAAATGAAAGACAATATTTCATGTGGAGGGAACTATATTTATGAGCTTAGCAGGAATTTTAGGCAATGGGAAACCTTAAACAAACTCCATTGTCAAAAATCATCAAATAAGACATAGTTTGAGAACTAGAGAGTTAAATTCTTCCCTTTCCCTTCCCCCCTCTCTTAAAAAATGAAGTGTTATTACTCCCTCCGTCCAATTCATTTGAGGGTGTTTGACTGAACACGAAGTTTACAAAAGAAAGGAAGACTTTTAAGGATAAAATGGAAATTTTAGAGTTAAATTATTGCTACATCCAGGCATTTTTTTTTGCTCGGATTGCCCTTCTTTTGGAGTGGTCTTTAATTTTTGGCCGTCAAATTGTTGTTCCTTAATTTTTGTCCTTCGCTTAAAAATGTGATCGAAAATACCCCGAAGTTCTGGGTTCAAACCCCCACTCAGTCAAAAAAAAAAAATCACAAGGCAAGATGGGGATCATTTGGTAATGTTATTGTCAGTGGTTCTATTCATTGGCTAGATGATGGAAATACTAAAAGAAGTGCCAGCATTTACTACTTTAATATTGGGACAGAAAAGGTGAAGCCCCTGCCACCTCCATCTGACCTGGAAACTCCATCGTTGTGCTTGACGCTAGCAGAGTTGGGTGATTGTCTGTGTTTGTCTGATAATAGATACAGTCAATATGTTGATATATGGTGGATGAGAGAGTATGGAATAGCTGAATCATGGACTAAAGATCACATTTTGACGGATTCTATGCCACTTCATATCTGTTATGCTAGTTTTATACCAATCATAATTTGGAAAGATGGAGAAATCTTGATGCAAAGCGATCGTGGTGCACAACTAGTTTCTTACAACCCAAAAGAGAAGAAATTCAGGAAGGTCAATGTTTACAGTAGTGGCACTGCGGCTACTAGATAGTCCCTCCATTTCATAATAAGTGATCTTTTAGGCTTTTCATTTTGTTTTAAAATAAGTGGTGCTTTAAGATTTCAAGAAAAAATTGATCATCTTCTTTCAAAATAACCCTTATTTACATAATCAAGGATCATTAAGCTTTTCTTTTTCTAGGCATTTAATTAGGGGTAAGTTAGTAAAAACACTCCTAAATTTCTAGGAGTGAGCACTTTCTTAAGGGGTATACATAAGCCTAAAAAGTCACTTATTATGGGATGGAGGGAGTATCATTCCAAGTTTTTACTCGCTCAAGACTATCATGGGGGACAGATTTCAAGTCTCATATGTTTACCCGAAGACTGAGATAGTTTAGTATTTATTTAGTCTTGCTTCCTCCAGGATAGTATGTTTTGCATCTCTGTTTCTGGTAAACCTGATGACTCGTACTGTTTTGAATTTGTGGATGTTTTTGAAATCTGGTAGAAGGACAACATTGCCAATGCAAGTATACATTGTCCATTTTAATATTCCTAAGTTATTTGCATTCGCAAAGTCTCCAAAGCTACATTTCTTTTATTCATTTCATTCTGCACTTGTCTTAATAGAACGAACTACTAAAGAACGTTAACATATCAACCAGGCATATTTACTTTGAAGAACTGCATTTTTATTGAAAAAGGTTCTTTGGCGGTGTTGTTTAGGTAAACAGGGCGTGAACTTTTTGGTAAAGTTAATGGGGTGCATCAATTAGGAGTGCTGGTTCAGTTATGTCCCTATTACTTTTTGATAGAATATGTAAATATTCATTAGAAGATTTTGTAGTCTACTATTTTATGTTTAGCATATTTTGTATATTGTGTAATCTCCTATTTTAGGTTAGAATATTGTTCTCCTATTTTGTATATAAACCAATTCAAGTAATGAAAGGAGACAGGGAAAATATTTCTTACATGGTATCAGAATAGGGTTTCTTTCTTCTTCCTCCTTCCGCTACGCCCTAAATCCCTATTTTTTGTTTTCCTCCCTAAGCCGTCGCCCCCTTCTTTTTTTCCCATGGCCGACGCACCAACCACCCCGGCTAAGCCCACGTTCCACCCGGCCCTCGCGGTCTCCAATATCAAGAATCACATCTCTGTTAATCTTAAGATGGAAAACTCACAATATGGTACATGGGCCGAGCTTTTCAAAATTCATGCTCGTTCTGCGGTGGTCCTTCATCACATCATTCCTCCACCTACGGGTAAGGAGAAACCGGCCCCAAAACGATGAGGAAATTGAATTATGGACCACCATTGACGCCACCGTGCTTCAATGGATTTATTCGACGATTTCGAATGATCCGTTAAACACTATCCTCGAACCGGATGCTACCGCAATGGGAGGCTTGGGACCGCTTACGTGATATCTTCCAAGATCATCAAACTTCTCGTGCGGTGACTCTTGAACAAGAATTCACGGCCGACTCGTATGGAGGATTTTCCCAATGCCTCCGCCTATTGTCAACGCCCCGCAGCCTTGCCGATCGCGAAAAACGGGGGCTCCCCTGCGAAAGCCCCCTTTCCCCGGTCTCGGGGCTCGCGTGCCGGGTTGGGGCACAAATTCGCCAGCAAAGCCGCTCCCCCCTTCACGAGGCTCGGCTTTCTTGTTTTTTAAGAACGGAACTTTGCGGGTAGGTGTCTCCGGGTCGGCCCTATGGTGGCCCCCGGCGACGCGCCCCCTCGATAACCGAAGCTCGCGGGAAATCTTTCCCGCGGGGAAGCCGTGGGGGTCGGGCACCTCGGGCCGGGCAAACTCCTTTTGGGGCCCCGGGGTGGCCGGCCGGGCCCGGCGGCGCCCGGGGGACGGGGGTGGGGGTCGGGGCGGTTGGCCCCGGCGTGGGGCCCCCGCCCCCCCGGGCGGTCCCCCTTCCGCCCTTCCCCCACCTTTGGGCGGGCCCCCGCCATCCGCCCGCAACGGGGGATTTTGGGCCTCCTCCAGGGAGTCTACCCGGGCGGTGGCTTCTCCCCGGTCGTATGTTCCAACCGA
>NC_081349.1:7965768-8204329 GCF_029784015.1 Lycium ferocissimum | reverse complement strand
AAAAGTTAAACAACATAACCATATATTGAAAAGAAATTCACAATTCAAATTACAAGTTCATAATCTCCCACTCCACTTCAAGTTCTTGAACATACACCTCAAAAGGTTGACTTGGAAAGAAATCGTGATAAATATTAATTAAAATACCGCTCCAAGGCTCTCGGAGGGAATCTACTAAAATTGCTAAAGCTTCCCAATCCGAGATTTCAATAAAATTAACCAGTTCTTCTCGTTGCAACCGAAAAAGTTCAATATGTTCAGGCACTGAAGTAATAGGAGACATCTTAAAAGCTTTAAACTCTTTGAATTTCTTCTCTCCTTCCTTTCGTATAGCCCTTTGATCCCTTAGTAGATTTTGCGTCGCCCTCGGAACATTATTCTTTATGACTTCACGTCCACGGAAATGTGTCCCACGACGACGTACTCTTCTACATTGTCTCCTTGCTCGATTCGGGAACTCCCACTTGGAGTACTTCGAGCTTGTCCCTCTCGAGCCATGTCTGAAATGGGAACAATGAAACAATAAGAATGGACATATCATTCAATATGACAACACATGCCACATTACTCGTAGAAGACAAAAATACGTTTAAGGATCATATACCAATATAATGGCATGGCTATTAGGAGGTTATAAAAAAATAAAATTATTTTCTATTTTATTTTACTTAACATAACTTCAACACTTCATAACTCTCTCGTTTTAAGTCCATTTTTAATGGTTAATATATCAACGGAAAGCTTGTAACGAGTAGATTCTGAAAATATATATCACACATTGTAATTCATAATAAGCAATTTTAAATTAATTTTCGTAAGCAGTTTTTCATAAAAGCGTCATAATTTTCAAACATAAGTTCAAAAAATCATATCTTACTAGTTTTAAATCCGTTTTTAATGAGTAATATATCAACTGAAAGACTGTAACGAGTAGATTCTGAAAATATATACCACAAATTTTAATTCATAATAAGCAATTTCCAGAAATTAAATTTCAAAAGCAGTTTTTCATAAAAAAAAAAAAAACTGTCACAGTTTTCGGCCTATCTTCAAAAAATCATAACTAGACAATTTGATTGAGACTCATATTGCATTGTCTCCACTAAAAATGACTACAAAGCCATGTCTGCTAACTAATATTTCAATTTTACAACTTTTAGAACTTTGCAATTTTGTATATAAAAAAAATGTTGGGTAATTCTACACAATTGAAGACATATCAACAATACTTGTCATCAAGTTTTTCCAAAGAAAATCTCTCTATAGCATAGGACTACAAGTCCCTTTTCACAGTGAATTACTTTAAAAAAAAAAAATAGCAAGAATCACCAAAGCACTTTTCTTTAAAAGTCTAGGGTCACCAGTTCTTTAGAAGAGACGTGACCAACATGGAAAAAACAAGTAACTTTAAGTGAATCTGTAATTTGCCTTAGCAAACTGTAAACCGAAATAGCCGCAATGGCGCTAATCACGTTTTATCATGTAAACCGTCACCATTAAAGGCATGTGAAAACTAATTATTATCAAAGTCGAGAGACATACTAAAACTTCACATAATGCCTTTTAATTAAGAAAAACAAGTGTCCTGCAAAGCCAAGTCAGACGCTTGATTTGCTTTTCATGAGATAGCAATTGCCGTCTCTTTTCACGGAGCTGCAGAAGCAAAACAAAATTGCAACGAAACTGCTAGTCTTTTGAGAATGGCTATTTTCTTTCATCCATATTATTTAAGAAAGAATTATTCAGACTAGAAGCGAATAAAAAACTTGGCTCTGATATCATTGTTGGATAAATCACGGGGCAAGAACAACATTGCGTACCTTTTAGCGCAGCGGAAATCGTTGAACTTGCCACCAAAAGAATCTCCCCAAGTCGAACTTTGAATCACTAGGAAACAAAGCTAATATTCACAAACTAAATGTCTTTCTTCTTTTGTGTGTAATGTTGGAAGAAAATTGGAGAAAACTTTTCTCTATTTTTTTAGAAGAAGACCAGTTTCAGAAGTACCACTTCTCTAAAATATTAAAGAAGTTGAAAACCACGTTTAGTTTTTGCCTCTATTTTAGAGGAGCAGTTTCTGTAACAATATGGTAACTTCTCTGGGAAGTTACATTTAAACTTATCTCTTTCATCGGGTCGGGTCAGCCAATTGGTGCGACCCACAACCCAACATCCAACAAGATTGTTCAAACATAATTTCCATATCAAGGAAGTCTCTGTATAATTTTGTTTATTAAATAAAAATCAGTAAATCGTAGCAATATAATTTTGGGAGTAATGTTACAGGTGAATATTTAACATCGTGTAACATTAGCCATACAAGAGCTTTTGACTGCAAATACATCTATTTCACCTAATATTAGATGATTGTCATTTTTCATTATTCCGTATATAAGTTGGGATTTATGACAACAAAAAAAAAAGGGTGGGATTTGGATTGCTTTTGGATTCTAGATACGAATGTGAAGTAGTATCCCTGTCAAGAAACCTTTTTATTTGATTTCTTAAGGACGATGATTTGAATTTCATCTCGTTTCTAAACAAAAAAGTCTTGGAAGGACTCCGTTAAAATTGATAACCATCAACATTTAAAGTCAACAAGGTTTTTGTTAACCCTGATTATTCACATGTGTTAATGTTTTAATGATGTCATTATTACTATCATAAAGGAAGAGAATGCGGCAGACACATCCAGATGGAAAGAAGGAAGATATCCTATTAAGAATCCTTAATCACAGAGATAGATAAGGAAAACATGGATAGCAAATCTCCAAGACGTGAAGGAACAACCTTAAGAAGATCAATTAGGATCAACCAAATGGAAATCAAGTAAGCAGGTTGCAGACAGCTAGCACAAGATCTACCAAGAGATGACGAAAGTCAATCAATCAACCAGTGAAGATCTCAAGCTATGAACCATCGAAGGAAAGAAGATACCAAGGAAGATAGAAGATCAATTAGCACATCACTTCAAATCCCTAATTGAGGACAAACTCCCTTAGGTTACCTTAGAGCGAGCCAATTAGGATCAATCGAATGGAAAGATTGATTTATTGCCTTCTATCAAGACTTGAAGCAGCCAACTGTAAAAGAAGACCTCGCGAGACGAAGAAGATCACAACTTCACTTGAGCAAAATATGTTTACTCTCCATCTTGTAAAAAGCACTATAGTCTATTAAAGTCTTGTAGTGTTAGAAAAAGAAAAGAGAGGATAGATAGTTGTACAGGTCGAGGCTGTCACTAGAGGACAATTGGAAATTGTCCAAATTGGAATCACGGTTCAAGTTCAACCATCTCTGTAATCAACTTACCATACGGCTCTAAGGAAAACCTTGTAACCCAAGGGGACTAAATTAGACACCACACCAGTGATCCGAACCAGTATAAAAATCTTTGTGTTCATTTATTTCTGCATCACATTACTTATCTTTATGTGTCTACTAACGAAGTTTATAAGACTTGCAGGGAAGTCGACCATCTAACTTAGCAGTCGACTTACATAATTTAAAAAGGGTTGCAATAATATCCCCACCCATCCCTCTCTTGTGTTTCAGTTTTAATATAATATGGCCTGATTTACTAATTAAAAATAAAATTAAATGCAGAAGGGAAAAGGAATACTTATGAGGCAAATATATACACCCACGTAGTAAATCTAGTAAGTCATATATAACATAAATGAAGGCTAAAAAGAGGGGGGGAACAGAAGAGATCACGGTCAAGTAGTGTACAATAATTTGTTTGTGAAAAGAGTTTATGAGAATTGCAGTAGTTGTAAAAGAAAACATATACAATAAATACTCCAACCATCTTTCATTACATCCTGGAATAGCCTCTGTGGTCTTCATATTGCTCCATGAATTCATCGTTGAACTTTTTGAAACTTTCCATAATTGCAGGCATGTCCTCTTCGGCTGGCAAGATGGTTGTCCTTAGGTGGAACACCCTACATTGTTGACAAACTCAATGAATCCCACAATAAGCTATCTTAACGCGTTTCAAAAATAGTAGTAACATCTTAATTCCCACGCATACCCCCCTCCTCAAAACCAAAAACAACTGAGGCCTCACAATGGATTAAAGAAAAGTAACCCGAGGGAAGGGGAGACGGAGTTTTTGAGAATATTGAGGTATGAATCAACGGTGTTTCTAAAATCAAAATGTATATGCTTCTTTAAAGTGAAGCACACAGTTTCGGAAAATTAAAAATACTGTGTATATACGAATTTAATACTATAATAATCAGACTTCTTTATTAAAATAACAAATTTCTATGTCCGCTATGCAATAATATCGATATTAATCTGACTTTAGTTGAGATTCAAAAAATCGACCATTCCTCTTGGGATCAATTTACGCGTCAAACATATTTATCTTAAGAGCATATAAAGCGATGATCCTTCACTTGGCATCGCTTCATCACTTTAAGTGACGAAGCGATGGCTTTTAATAACAATGGAAATGCATATTAAGGGTATTTTGGCATTGAAAAGGTTTGTGAAAGGAGCAGCAATATGACAGTACTCCCTCCGGTTTATAATAAATGGTGTTTTTAGCTTGGGCACACCCCTTAAGAAAACTACTCACTCCTAGAAAGTCAAAACTGTTTTTACTAACTTACCTTAATCAAATGCCTTGAAAAAGAAGTAGCTCTTTAACGGTTTATTGGTTATGTAAAACTCCATTTATAAATTAAGGGTAAAATTGAAAGAAAAAAATTAAAGCCTTCTTGATTTTGCGAAGCACCACTTATTTCGAACCAAAATGAACAGCTAAAAGCACCACTTATTAAGAAACAGAAGGAGTAATAAACTCACCCTTCCTTTTGACCAAAACCCGAACCAGGGACAGTCGAGATGCCAGTAGCTTCCAACAGCCTCAGACAGTAGAAAACGTCGGGAACTTTCCCAAGCTTCTTTGCAGCCTCAATTGCTCTAGGAGGCAATCGTATTTGTGGGAAGGAATACATTGCACCTGAAATCATTTCCTCACATAGTTAAAGGGAACTCATTTGGCATTTCACTGAATAACTCACTGATGATTATAGGGAACTGTTGACTTGCCTTCTGTGAAATTACAAACAACATTTCTGCAGCTGTTGAAACCATCAGTCATCATGCGTGCCCTCTTCCTTAATGACTCGAGGACACCCTTACTGCAATCAGAATAAACTAATATTCATCATTAAAGATTGAGAGAGTGTGTGGAAAGATAACAGAAATTATTAAAAAAAAAAAAAAAAAGAGAGAGAAAAAGAAGTTAAGAAATTTATAAGTGATTCAAATGCTTGATCACAGTAGAGTGTAGACAGATATTGGTATAAATCCAATTTTTTTTTCAAAAAGAGAAGAAAAAAGGAAAAGATTGAATTATGATTTAGGATGCGTGTGACTTTAACCCCCCCAGCTACTTGTATTCACTGTACCTGACCAGAACATTAGGAGAAAACATGAGAGCCGCGCAATGATCAAGACCCCTACTTAGGTTATTCTGGGAGTTATGTTGGAGAGAAGTGCATTCTTTTAATAAAATTCGAACGACCACAGCAATTCCAATGGTTCTGCTTAAATGGGTGACAAAGTCATAGATGTATTTATAGCTTTAAGCTTCCTCTTCTTTGTACTTTTTTTTTATTATTATTTTTTTTATAATTTTATTGCCGAGAAATTCCCAAGGGCCTGTAGCACAAGGTTTGAAACTCGATAGATAATGGACCCACCCTTCTACCCTTCTCTACTTAAATACAAGGCTTTTACCTGTGCAGAGTCAAACCTGTGACGTACTTCCAGATTTCTAGTTCAAATATAGAAGATACTCAGGGGGCACATAGTTTCAAAGTTCATATCAAAGATCCCATCGAAGAGAAAAAAGTTCTTTTTTTGTTGCACCAATTTTTCAATTATTAGAAGAAAGTGAAGAATTTCATGGGCTGATGGCAGCAGTCATACCTCTCTCTAACAAATTGGTCATATGAGATATCTCCAGGTTTGGGTGGGTTCACCATGAGCCCCATCTGTAAGATACAAAAGAACAGGACATTACTAACAAAGTGGATTGGTATTGAAAAATGATGTTGCTCAATGTAAAGCACAATATTATTATCCGGAGGAGACAAGTAAAAATTGACTTACAAATATCTGTCCAGGTACATTTGGACTGAGTGATATTGAAGCAACCTTGTATATTTCTTCAACAGCCTGCAATATCAAATGTGAAAAAGGAAAGGTTCTGTCTTAGGTACATAAGAGTCCAATACCAGAAAAACTGTGTAAAGTCCAAATCCAAGAAAAACTTACATTGTCAGAATAAAATATGACCACAAGTTTCACAAGATAAACATTTTGAATAGTTTCCTTTTCTTAGAAAACTAAACTATTGTGAATAGTACTAAATGGTCCACTTACAAGATCCCCTAATCTCTTTCAAATTATTCTAATCAATTGACAAACCACGTCTCAATCATAAACTAGTTATGGCTATATGAATCATCTCTATCTACTCTCCCTTATTCGGGCCTTTCTGGTTCCAACACTAGTAATCTCTGTTGTTTCAAGGCATTGGGGTTATCTAGGGCTAGGGATATTCTAATGACACTTATCTTTACACTGGCATACAAGTTTTTAACTAGAGTTGAAAAGCTCCTGCCAAACACTGAACCATAAGTGTAACAACAACAACAACAACAACAACAACTAAGTCTTAATTCCAACTAGTTGCTATCTCACATATGGATCATCTGTTTCCTTTCTGTTCCCTTTTTATTTATTTATTTATTTCTATTTTTATTTTGAGAATGCTAATAGTTCCTTTATGTTCTCTTTTAGACAGTTTTCTTAGCTAATCCATGAGATCACTACATGTTTCACCATCACCACAAGAGTTTTATCAATGTAAACCATGATATACAACGTGGCACTGAGGAATAAGCACTTTCTAAAAGAAAGAAATATCAAGTGTATTCCTATCGCTACAGTTTGAATTGGAAGCGAAAGACAAACCCTTGGATGAATGTTGGTCATCTCAAAGTATCCTCCACGCTGTCCACATTCACCCCAATATCCTTTGGAGACAGTGTGAAACGAAACAAGCTGAAGCTCCTTGCTTATGGGTGGGCCCATATCCAATAAAACCTTCATATTTCGTGAATAACATGAAATGAGTATGTAGGATCTAAGATACTGGTTGGCTAATAAATTCTGCAGTCAGAAAATTTGCACATATACCTTTCTTGCACTTATGAAAGGGCGCTCATCTTGGTAAATGTTTTGCTGATACACTTCGTCTCCAAGTAATAGTAAATTTTCTTGGTGACAGTATTGAATTATTTGCTTAATATTTGCCACACTAAGACATTGTCCAGTGGGATTCCCAGGGTTTATAATCACCATAGCTCGTACCTAGCAGAAACAAAGAAATAAAATATGTACAGATTAATGTTAGACATGCCTAATTAAACACAGAGGACAGAATGCTTTAGGACATTAAAAGCGGAAAAGTAATTCAGCTATTATTTGAGCCATCCAAATGTATCTTGGGTAAAGGGACCAGTGCCCATTGAATAGCTTTTTAAGTTTTGCCAGTTTCTGAAAACGTTTGTAGTATTCAGTCCTACATGTGTGCTGTCTCTCTTATTTTCCGTTCTTTTCCTTCTTTGGGAGTCACAAGGGGGATGGGGAGGGTGACTTAGGTGTACAGACAAAGAAGGCTTAACGTTCACCAACCCTAAAGTTGCTAATAAAACTGACTTTAGTGAACCATACTCAGAATTCACATTCACATGAGACGATATTTTTCTGAATGTAAATGGAAAGCAGAAGTTCAGCATACTCACAGTTATTCCCTTGTATCGTGCCTGTTCAACTGATTGGCAAAGGTCATTGATATCAAGACCCCAGTTTGCAGTCTCTTCAAGGTAGTAAGGAACAAGAGAACCCCCTAATAATTGTATTGAAGCAGAGTATAGTGGATACTGGGGAACAGGGACCAATATCTAGCAACAAATATGCACTCATTAAGAATATGATAATACCTGTAAAAGATAAAACCTGGAGGTGCTAAAAGAAGGAATTGTCTAAGTTAAAAACAAGGAAGAAAATATGAAGAGGAAAATCTGTGCTATTCATATCAAATTATCAGTTACCCCATCACTTGGGCCACGAATGACACTGTTCAAGATCTGCATCACTCCTTTGCTAGCACCATCTGTGAGAAATATGAGTTCTGGATCACTGTCAAACAAAATAACTAGATGTCAGTTCAAGAATCAAATTTTGAGGACATCAAACCAGACCAAGTAAAATGGAAAGAGCAATCTAACCTTGGATATCCATCACGTCTCTCAATGAATTCTGCAACTAGCTTCCTTACACCAGGAATTCCACGGGAATCACTATAAGCACCTGCTTGACCAGCAAATATAGAATGCATCATTCCCTCTCTAAAATACACTGTCGCGAAACTAGGCCAAAATAATATGTGTTGCTCGGAATCAAGTGTCATAAAAAGAACACAGACCAGTAGTTAGTGATGGATACAGCCCAAAAGACGGGACTTCAGCTAGACGGTCAAGTGTCTGTGGTCTAATTTAGCTTTAGACACTGAGAAAGGATTAAATGCATAAGCCCTAATTTCACCAGTTCCCAAGTTACAATCTACCAACTCTCACCTCCCACCCCATCCGAAGGGATAAAAAGTTAGTAGCCCTTTAGGATATAAGAAATTACAGTGACTAAAGACTTTCACATGAAATAACACCAAGACTTCTTATCAAGAAGACTATAGATCATGATGTCACGAACATAACAAAGAAACTATAATCAGGAAAAATGAGTAAATGGTGAAGCAAGAATATGAAAATCATTAAAACATAAAAAATAAAAAAACGAAGAAAAGAATAATTATGACATGAAAGCAAAAACAATTTCTTGTTTGTGTTTTTGTTTGGCAGGAGAAAGAGGGACACAGCACAAGGAGGAGCATATATAACAATTAAAGGTTATCTGCGAAAGGGTACCTAGACCTCCAGAAGTCATTGCAAGCAACTGTTTAGCCCTTGCAATTGCATCAGCGGGGAATATGAGTCCCACATTTGGATCATCCAGTAAAAATGGAGCTTGACACAGAGCAATGACCTGAAATATATAGTCCAATGTTTTTACATGTACCAAACCTCAAGCATCTTAAAAACAGGCATTCAGCAACTGCAACAAACCTGGCGTGGAAATGTCAGTGGCTTCTGTCCAAGGGCATGGGGGTTACCAACATTTGTGAAGATGATCTGCAGAATAAGAAGAATAATGAGATAGTATAAACGAGCTTGGAATGAATTACATGGTCTTCATTCAAACGATTCCACAGAACATTAGGATTTACAAAATTCTTCCTGGTCATAGAACTCTGGAATAGATTAATCACTATTATTGTATAAATTGTTCAATTGTGGCATCACATCAGAAGAGCATGTACTTTCTCATGATTATTTAGATGAGGAATTGTAAATTCTTATGCATGTTCATAGATTCAAACAGGTTTTGGTAACAATCTAGGCTCTATACGGATGACTCCTTCAATGCTTCAAATCTTGCAAACTGCGTAAATTTTGCCTATAATTTCATGATTATAAAGGTCTGATAGACAACATTCCTAGTGCATGCTGGAATATTGAACTATGAGTGACTCAACGAGGGTAAATGGACAATAATATCTATTTTAAAAGTATCTAGTCCCTATCAGTACATGACAAGCTATAAAATGTCACCAGGCAAAATCTCTAACAGGAAAAAACAAGAACTACGGAGTATTTGACAACTTATACCTTTTTTCCTTCCTTCTGAAGCTCAGAAGCTCGAAGGTACAGCTCCCCTCTGACAGCATATTGGGTCTTCTTGACATTTTCATTCAGATTATCATAGTCTAATGGCTTAGACATTATAAGAAATTAGAGTTTTCCCTTAGTTCAAGTTCCAAGCAAAGTGATGCCCGTACTCGCAGTCTAGCTGCTTGGCTCAAAATCTACAATTATATGAAGAAACTATAAGCACTAAGAAGGAACAATGACTGGAAAGCAACAAAATGTAATGGCGGAAAAAAAAACAGAAAGTATAAGAAGATTAAGCAAATCACTTGCTACTGTGCCGACCAGAATGCTCAGTTCATTGATTATAAAACCACAACTTCCATATATAAAACCCCCAAACGCAATCAAACATATTATGCACAAGAAAAGTGGCAATCCAATTGCATATAACGTGATTTGGACAATCTATCAGTAAGGTCATGCTTGTGATTTTAGCAACATTAGAAATTGAAAAAAAAAAAAAAAACTGTAAATAGTATGAGCTGGGAACTAGAAAATCAACAATGTACGTGACCACATACACCCAAATCAAAATCTGCATTGACAGTAATCATAACAAAGACCGTTTGTAGAATTTAACAAACTCGCAGCCAAGTGTGTGACCTAGTAGTTAATAAAGTAGTTGCAAAAGCCTCTGTGAGCAGTTACCCGGTATATATGCTAGTGGGCACGGGTTCGCCCTAACCCAGTGGTGGGATTTTCAATAAGCGGGTTCAAAATATAAAAAAGTAAACAGACGAAAAAAACCAGGTTGATTCAACATCTACTATATATACATAAAAAATAATTTTAACCTTGTATATTAATTTTTTGCCAAAGGGGGTTTGGATGAACCCCTTCCACCTACTTGGCTCCGCCCCTCCTGAACCTAGTAGTTTGGTCCAAACCATGTATTTGGCTTAAAAATTCCATTGAATATATGTACAAGTTATTAATTTAGAACCCAACAACTTAAAAAGGCTAAAGTCCTCAACCCATAAATTTCAAATTATGGCTGTGCCTGCTAGTGGGAGGTAGCAGGTATCCGGTGGAATAGTCAAGGTGCATGCAAACTGGCCTCAACACCGCCGTTATTTAAAAAAGATAGAATATAACAAATTGTTGAAGTAAACAAATGCTAGCCAAGAAAATCACCTAAACAAAAGCTGCGTTATGCATAAGTATAGGATATGAACGACTGAGATGTCAATCACATATTCGTAACAGTAGGAAATCAAGAAAGATGACAAAAAAACTCCATCATACATAGCAGAAGAAAGATAAAATATTTGTACGTAAGCATTATTTTTGGATCCAATTAAAAATCATTATAACACACAAAGAATATGCAGAATCACAAACATAAACAAAATCTTCAGATACCCATTTATCAAATAAAGCATAAAATTTGTTACCAAGTTTAAAAGTATTGGACTCTCCCTTATAGAATCCAAGTTGACTCTTTTTAATTAAGTTTCATGAAATGGGTTATATTTTAAATAAATGAAAAAAACAACTTTAATAAGCACTAGAAAAGGGGGATCACTTACAGTTAGAGCCAAGTGTTGTGTGAAGCCTTGTTCAGAACTCAGAAGTCAGTCTGGTGATGTGAAAATAAGAAGTGCAATTCTTTTTTTTTATGTGTGAGGCAAATGGGGGATAATTATATATTATTATTTGTGTATATGTGGCCAAGTGTCAAGACATAAATTCCAAGGTGAAACCACAGCCACTGAACAATCGGTAGATTGGATTAATCTGAACATTAGATTTTTGCAACATATTGAATCACAAGTTTGGAGATAAAGCAAATCGTGGTGCTGCTTCAAACTTTAGAGTTGTGGTTTTGGTTCTTGATATATACATATCGCCCTCATTTTGCCAACGACAACATAAGTTTTTTCAACTATAAAGAAAAAAGGCCAAAAACTTCACAATCATGATTAAAAAATTATATTCAAATAAAAAAATTGAATTGAAATTTGGGGTGCGTGTATATAAAGACAAAAGGAAATTAAATAATAGGTCGAATGTGGGCTGCATGTGGTAACCATTACAGCGACTGGCACTGTTACAAGTGCTTGCATTTAATTGAACTTCAACTTTGTTGGATTTTATTAGGCCCAACCCAAGGTGTTAATTTTGGTTTGTAAGAGGTTAGCTATTGGGATGGGGCCTCAACTTCCGCAATGTTCAAGAGCCTAAAAGACTTCTAAATGCAATTATCTTATAAGCCCGTATCAGTGTTTACTGAATTGTGAACGGATCATTCGCCCAAATATCCCTATTTCCGGGTGGTTTTTAATTTTTTGGCACTTCAAATTTGTGGGCCTTAATTTTTGTCCTTCAGCACTTTTGGCGCGGCAAAAGTATAGATTTTAATCGGCAAAGTTTACATTTCGCTCGGCATATGTATCATAATAGCCTAAGTTATGCCGAACACAAGAAACTTTCAACACTCAACATAATCTGAAAGTTAATACACAACTTATGCGCATAAACTTAATTGCCACCGAACTTGTGCCGGGCGAGGCAAAACTTCAGTTTTCAAAGATAAATACTACATAACTAATGCCGAGCGAAGCAGGTTTGGATATATTCATTAAATGCAGCAACAAAGATAAAAATGAAAGACCACATATATGAGGGACAAAATTAAAGACTAGTGCGTTTAAAGGTAATCCGTGCAAAAAACTTCATTTTGCACTGTTGAAGTTTCTTTCCCTTTTTCCTGTAGTAACTTAGTGTATATTTACAGTTAAAAAAAAAAAAAAAAAAGAACTTTAGTTAGTTGCACACATAAAAGTATTTGTAGCTTAATAACTCTTTTGGACTTGTCTTGTTACATCCATTTTCACTAAAATCCTTGCAAAAAAGATCCTGGCCATGTTTGTTGTACAGTCATCAAGAACAGCGACGACTGTGATTTTAAGATGACATGCAAGACTATTATCTTAACATAAACGCCAACAAAAAATTTTAATAGTATTTGAGGATAATCTTGTGTCGGACCGGTCCACAAAGCAAGAATGACAAAAATACAAGTATATAGGTCAAATATGTGTAATAAATAAATTTAATCACGGTGAAGCAAATGAAAGAGATGGCTAACAAAGTGGCTAAGGCTATGCAATACGTGTGTGACAGTCATAGTGTTTGAATGCAGGCGAGCTCATTTAACTTTATTGTTTTCCTAAAAATAGGCTCAAAAAATAATTAAAATTGACATTCGGTTCGATCGGGGGTGACGTAAGGGAAGCGATGGTTTGCAACCAACGTCTTTTGCCCCAAAAACACTTTCGTTTGTTAGAGCCGCACAATTAAATATATATTAATTGTTCAAGGTATATACACACATATATATATACATAATTTTTTCTGAAGGGTGGGAGTGAACGTGCACTCCGATCCTTCCACGTTGGTCCGTCTCTGATCAGCAAACAAAAAGGTTCCAAGAGTACTCCCTAACCTATATTGCTTAAGGACTTCATGCCCCAACAATTAAGAGGGAGCTAGATTGGGCAGTTGCACCCACAATGGCACAATTTGAAGCACTTAATCATAAACATTGAAATTTGAGGTCCAGGACTTCATAACTACTAGCTTACTTCCAAGGGATTGTGGACCTGAATGTAGTAGCTCCTGTTTTTCTTCCATAGTACTGAATCCGATAACAATGGTCATCACTGTGGAAGAAAATCTGAGGTTTTACTTTGAAATTCCAATTTGATCTTAGAAACTTCTCAACAGCCCCTATAGTAGGAGAGTCACCAATGCAATATACTCTTTCGGTCCCTTTTAAGTAATTTTTAACCTTTTTTATTTGGTTCAAAATAAGTACGGAGTAATTTTTTACACACTCTTTCGGATCCCTTTTAAGTAATTTTTAAACTTTTTTATTTGGTTTAAAATAAGTGTTTTTTAAGAAACTAAGAGGTAACAATGTTTTTTTTCTGTTAAGGATTACACTTATCTAATAAATGATTAAACAAAGTGTTAACAAGTTTTGAAGGATAGATAAATGTTTTTTTCTTAAATAAAGTAACTCACTTAATTAATATTATTAATTGACTTTCTTAAGAGTGTGTCAACTCTTTAAAAATCACTTAAAAGGGATTTGAGGGACTGAGGGAAGTACTATTTTGGCACCCTACAATGGCGTTGTTTTGCTATAATAGTTTCATTAATTCGCATCTTAAAATTTTGAGGAAGTGAACTATTAAAAATTTATAATACAGCAAAGATTCTTCTTTCTTTTAATGAATTTATCATAACAATCTCTTTTATCGTATTTCTAGTTGAATTTGGTTCCCTATAGGCTTTTTTCATCATTTATGTGCGCTAAATGTATTCTTCGTCTTCCTCTCACCCTCAACGCTCCATCTAACTCCACCATAATAATGTTTGACTAAATTTATATTTACTTACCAAACATTAGAAAATTAAATAAATAAATCACTTATTGAAAAATGTATTCCATGCCGAATACACCTTTAGTTAACTTGAATTATAGAAGAATACAAAATATAGAATCTTTAGTTTAGTGAATGGGGTATAATAACTTGTAAGCACACATGCATTGAAAAATCATTGGTCAAGGTAAAAGGTCTTTTAAACATTATTCCTTCCGTTTCAAAATAAGTGTCGCTTTTTCCTTTTTCGAAAGTTCATTCAACTAATTTTTAAAATTAAATTAAATTAACTCAATATTTTAAAATTTAAAACTCAAAAATTATATAAAAGATATTTTAAATTATAATTCTTCTTAAATTACATTTTAAATTTTGTCAAAGCATAAATAATTTGAAAGGGGAAAAGTAATCTTTAAAAGGTTGCACATCTGTACTTTCTTTCTTTTATCTTTTTTTTTTTTAGAATAAAAATAATACTCTCTTTGTCTCAATTTATGTGGCACGGTTGGAATTTCGAGTTTCAAGTTTCTAAATTTTGATTGGAATTTGGTCATGGAAGCTTTATTTTATTTTATTTTTGAAATAAAACTTATATTTTTAGAAACTACGTAAAAGGTACTATAAATCACAATAATTACCAACTTAAAATATTTGAAAGGCAAATCGGTCAAAGAAAAACTTGATTGACTCTCGAAATTTCAACTATGTCACATAGATTGAGATGAGGTGAATATTAATAATAAGGTGGGCATAGTTTGGGCCAACCCGAATTCTGAATTCTTTGGATAGAATAGTTTGGATTTTTTGATTATGGATTGGACTTTAAATTTTATTTTTAAAATTTTGGAATTTCGGATTGGATATTGGATTTAGTACTTCGGAGTTATGGATATCCAAAAATTCGAAATTTTATACCTTATATTAGCCCTACCCATTATAATATATGTGCTCAATACTAATTACTCCATAGGTCCAATAGATTAGTACCTCATGGCCCTGCCCATTATAATTTTAATTTCAATATAAAATTTTCTACCAAATTAAATATAATAGAGTTTGTAAAGTTGTACTCCCTCCGTCTCAAAATATTTGTCGTACTTTTCATTTACACGCCCATTAAGAAAGCATTTATAAGGGTAGTAATTTGACTATTTTACCCTTAACATATTTCATCATTTAATCTCTTCTCAATAAATGTTTACTCCATCAATAATGAGAACCTCTTTAATGTTGCTAATTAATACAAGGGTAAAATAGGAAAAAATATTTTGAGACGGAGGTAGTAGTTTAATTCACTACTTTAAGAATAAGGCAGCTTCCAATGAAACATAAGGAATAATGTAGAACTAAACTATTTGACTTGATACCTTTTGGTTCAGCGGTAACAACTCTTTGCTATTATTCGGTCTCATATTATACTAAGACACGTAACTTGGTAACTAGGCACGTGAATTTTGTTACTAATAAGCTTGTCTTAAAGCCTCAAAAGTTGAAACCGAAAATCCGAACACATTAACCCAAAACCGAACTTAAAAAAATCCAATACGAGCTTATTTGAATTGGATTTTGATGGTAGCTTCTTCATCTGAAAATCCAACGCAACATAATAGTGTTGCTTTCAGCACAATCTAAAATTGTAAGCTTATAAAGCCCCTTGGTATATGGTGCAAGCAACAAAGAAGTGGAAAGTAGAATTTTGAAAAAATGGCGGGATCAGAATATTCAGGGGCAGCACCAATAGCGTCATCAATGTCAATGACGAGCGTAACAAAGGAGGAGTGGGAAGTTGAATACGCTCGTTTCATTCAGTGTCCAGCTTTTCCTCCTCAGTACTCGTCTCTGGTCTCTCTCCGTAAAGGCGGCAAATGGATCTCATCTTCCTCTCTCCTTTCTCTCAAACTCCGTAGCACCAATACCTTTGGGGGTTTCATTCTCGTCCTCTCTCTCCGTCATCGAATCCTTGTGAGAATTCTCCTTTTTCCATTCATATAAACGTACAAATTACAATTTTAATGTTATTTTCCCCTGTTTGTGAATTTCTGATGTTAAATTTTTGTTTTCAACTTGATGTGGCTTTGAATTTCATAGTCAAGTTTAATAAGTGATTTTATGATTTGATCTGATTGTCGCTGTTTCATCCTCGTCCTCGCTGTCTGTGACAGAATCCTTGTGAGCACTTACTATTCTCCTTTTTGCATTGATATATTTGTCGGCTGACTGATGAATTTGAATCAGAAAACGCTACATATTACAATTTGAATGTCATTTTTTTTTTTTTACTGTTTGTGAATTTGTGATGTAATTTTTTGTTTTAATTTGATGTGGCTGTGATTTACAGTTAAGTTTACGATTCTCCTTTTGGATTGATATATTTGTCGACTGAGTTACTCAAGGATGAAGTTGGATTAGAAAACGTATAAATTACAATTTGAATTTTATTTTCCATTGATTGTGAACTTTGTGAAGTGAAATTTTGTTTCAATTTGATGTGACTTTGATTTCATAGTTAGATTTAGTTTGGAAATACTTGATTTTATGATTTCATATCATTCTCGCTGCTTTAGTTTTGTTTTCGTGTTTCTTTTTTGGATTGATAGAATGTGTTTGCTGATGATGTTGAAATCGAAATGAAAAGGCATGACTTCTGAATTTGAATGTTAGTTGTTGCTGATTGTGAATTTATGATGCAAATTTTTTTAAAAAAAAAAATTAATGAAAGCTTTTAGTTAATATAGCAGAAGCTAATTTTAGTTTGAATTTGTTGATTCTCAGATCTTATGATTTGATGAATTCTGAAGGATCTAGTTTAATTCGAAAATAAACATGCATAATTTTCGAGTTCCAATGTTATTTTCCATGGTTGTGATATTTATGGTTGATTGTTTTTTTAAAACTTCATGTAGCTTAGTGTTGCAGAGTCAATTTTTGCTTGAAATTGTTTACACTGAGTGATCTCACTTTAACTGTGTTGGAGAACTGGTATTGATTTTTTTGAATGCAAAAGTTGTGTTCTGGATTTGTTTAAAAGTGGCCAAGATAATCACCGCAATTGCTTTAATCAAAGCAATTTCTTCGTGTCATTATCGGCAAACCAACAAGGTGTCTTTTCCCAGGAGGGAAATTTATCATAGATTCTAAATATTTTTCACTTTATTTGGAATTTATGGGCTTGGAGTTGAAGATGAAGTTGTGAGTGGGGATACCCTTTTCAAAGAATATTTGGAATAGTGTTGGTGCTTCAATATACTTAAATACAACTTTAAAAGTGAAAAGTGAGTTGGAAAACATGTTATAAGCTGTTTTCCAAATTTGAAAGACAACTTCAAGTTGGATTTAAAATTTTCATGATCAAACACTGATTTTCAAATAGAGTGGAAAATTATTCCAAACGGGTCTTATAGCTGATCCTGAAAATATCACGGGCACAGAGAAATCCGGAAGCAATGCCAGTTTTTCCTTACACAATGGTGGCCTAGTGATTTCTTGGTAACTAGTTCTCTGTTTGGTAGCATAAGATGTGACATAGTTGTTGCACCTTGTGAGATAAACTGGTCTTACACAGCTTGAAGAGCTTTTCACACAGAGCACGAGCATTAGTCTTGTGCATCATCAGTTCTGCTTTTTCATAGCCGTCTCATAGTTCTGCAAGCAAAAGGATGTCACTTGCTGTGGTTCCTAAACTCTTAAAACAATGTGACAGTAGCAAGTTTTCTGCCTGAGAAGCTGACAGAGAAGTCCCATGCTTCTGACTTTTTTCTGGTTTGATTATTTACTTCTTGCAGGAAGAGCATTACATTTCACGGTTGATGTTCTCGTGGCCTCAGGTCTCATGTGTATCTGGTTTTCCAGCAAGGGGAAGTAGAGCTGTCCTCGTTAGTTATAGGGATTCTGTTGGCCAGGTGAGCATAAGCCTTCTTGAAGTCATAGCGAGTTTTAAGTCTTTAAACCCCTATTCATTTCAGCTGAAACTTCTTCTTTCTAGGAAAATTATACTGTAGAGAAATAATGAGATTAAGAATAGCATTAAGATGAAAGTGCTATAGAGAAGTAAAACCTCAAAGAAGTGAAGTGAGCAATGGATGAAGTTAAAAAAAAGCAAAGGAGAAAGGCAAATATTTGTGAAGTATTGCATGGAATAAACTTGAATTAGCTAGTTTACCACGTCTATTAGTTATTCTAGTAAGATAATTTTCCTCAGCAGGTCTCTTTAGGTGCATAACTTGAAGTTTCAATACAATAACATGGGAGTGGTGATATCCTTCGCTTTAGAATTTGAACCATCTCAGATTTAGACTCTGTAACTTGAGTATTGCATTTTATCCAAGCTCTCTACCATTTGGTACTTAAGATAATAGACAGTTCTTCAGAAAGTAGTCAAGCACATATCCTGGGCAGTTCAGTTCACGAAACTGTTATAGGCGTCCAAATGTTCACTCAAGCTTCCTAGCTGTAATGTGTGCTTTAACTTGCAAATTTAGGATATTATTCTATTGAGGCTTTGTCATATTGGACAGCTCAAAGTGGATATGATGATGGTCGAGGCTTCTTATCTCCTAATCCTTATACCGGGAATTATGTGTGAAGGTTCTACGGATAACCCCATAAATGTAGACTTCAATTGGCCTTTTGTTTTTGCAGATTCAGAAATTTGTCCTGCGGTTTTTGACAATCTACGAGATAGAAAATTTCATGAATGTTTTAAAGGTACTTAAATCGCTCTGAGTTGCTTTATCTTGAGTTTTTTTCAGACAGTGGGTTTTGTTTCGTAAAAAATATACAGCTTTCTTCCTTCCCATGCTTTTCATATGTGACATTCTTAGGAAAAGTTGGACAATGCAAGCCCTCAAGCTCTTCGATGTGATGACTTTGATTCAGTATTATCTTCTCAATCTGAGTTTATTCCTTTGGATGGAGCTTCACACTGGTGACGCATCCTCCCATCTCAAGATGTGTTGAACATACCATTTTACGTTATTAAAGTATAATTTACTGAAGGTATGATTTTCTCAGGGACAACATAGGATGGGGATGTGCAGCTTCAGGTGACTCTACTCCTCATCATATGCCCCTGACCTTGGCACCTGAATTTTCTCAAGATTTGCATACAGAGGAAATGAAACTAAGTCGCGAAGCTGAGGATATTGTTTCAGCTTTTCCTCCCAGTTTCACATCCTTCTTGATGAACTGCTGCCCTGAAGTTGATCAAGGTGGTTCACATCAGTTAACTTGTCATGAAGTTCTCTACTTTCTGATCAAAACTAACACCATTAATAATTGTTAACGATCGCAGCTGCTGCACAGTCAAGTATGACGAAGGAGGTTGACCTTAAAGACCAAATTGCGGTATTATTTCTGTTTCGATCAACTAACATTCTGCTTTCTGAAAATTTTAAATGGCTGGCTGGCTCATACTTAGAGTGAACTGTGTTACATTGCATGATCCACCTGCTTGATTGTCTTGCAGAAATATCTAGAGGACTCTTCATTCCTAGGTATGTCTTTAAATACTAATGCCCCATTTCCAGGTTTTGATGGTGGAGCATGCACATCACTTTGATAGTTCTTCCTTTTTTTTGTTTTTTTTAACTTAATTATTACTTCCTTTTACTGGATCGGAAAGCCTTCAAATCACTATTCTTGAAGTTGACCACTATTTAGACCATGGTAAAAATTGTTCCTAAGTAATTTCTACACAAGTTGTAAATACAATAACTCACGGTTTAATGAAGCAGACACATGCAGATCTGGTTTCACTGATTTAGAGTACTAATCCGAATAATTCCTGATATTGACAGATATGCTAGTCAAAGTTGATAAAATCTTCCGTGAATTGGGAGATAATACAGTACTGTAGCTGCACCAAGAGGTTGACATATACACAAATCATAGCTTGGTTTCCTTTTACTTCTTCAAACGCGGGAGTTCCTTTCATTTTGTTTCGCAATTTGCTCATAAACTACATCAAAACAAAGCAAGCAGTTGTAATTTGTACAGGACGCTTTTTCCCTGCATTGTCAGTTTGAAGCAATTCGATTAGCTATCTCAAGTAGAATGGAAAAGTACAAAATTGTGATTTCATTTCAGACAAAAATTTGCTTTGTACATAATGTTTAATTTGTTGCAGATGAGCAACCTACACCTCTCATGCTCCATCTGTATGTTATATTAGTCCTATGAGCTTCAAAGTAAAACTTGGTAAATTAAGAGGGGGGGGGGGGGGAGAGGGGGGGGGGTGGGGGGGTGGAGAAGATAAGAAGTGAAGAACCAATTCAATATTTTGATGCATGTTAGAGACTTATATCCAGTTTTCAGTTGACAGCCCGGCATTGTTTCCTGATCTGCCCCTGGTCTCCTGTGAGCACTTGTATTGAAGCCAACTTGTTCATGGCCTTGCCCAACTTATTGAACCAGCCCATTTCATCTTCGCCAAACTTCTGGATATAGTCCTTTGTTCTGGGATCTTCACTCAAAAGCACATCTGATTCAAGTAATCCTCTCTTCCCCGCCAGCTGCTTGTAGTAAATGGAATCCATCTTGTACTGTGTGGTGGTATCAAAAGCTATTGTACTCATTGGGTTTGTACATGTGAATCTCATAACTCCAGCGAGCCTTGTATCTACCAAAGCAGCCTTCTGCGGAGTATCCAATCTGTAAAGGAAGCTGAAACAATGGGCTACTCCAATGGAGTGGGCACCAATTAGGACTACCAAATCCTCTTCATTCAGGCCTTTCTTTTTAAACAGTTCAATCATCGTATCCACTGTAAAATCAGGAAGTGGGAGGTTGCCGAGAACATTTGCTTCAAGGGATTCCATTCCATCACGACGTCCACCAGGAACGTCGTAGTGAGGGACACCTGATACAACAAAGGCATCCCTTGACAAATATGCCAAAAGATCAGCGCATGAGACTATGCCAGGGCATTCGGCCTCAAGCTCGACCTTGATCTCGTCAATGAGGTCAAATCCCCTAACTGTTGGACCATTGGAGTTAGCGAGCTTCTCTACCCTTGCACCACTTGGTGTCTGGTCTAAGAATAGTGACGCATCACATCCCTGTGCATTACATAAGTGGATTTTCATTAGACTTGAGGTTTCTTTTGGTTGTCAAGAAAGCATGGGAAAACCTATTTCCTGAGAAAGAAAGTGGTGTAAAAGGGAAGTTGTAAATGTTTGGTGAATACAGAAGAAAAAAATTCAAGATGTAGGGTGTGTTAGGTATGGAGGAAAATATTTTTCGGAAAATGTTTTTCAATTTTTCCATGTTCGTTCGGTCAAAAATTTTGAAAAACATTTTCTTAGGAAAAAAGAAATTAAAAAAAGTTTTTTAAAATGACTTTAATAAAAGTAGGAAAACCTCATAAGTGTATTCCATAACCACCCAACTCACCGCCCAACCACTCCCACCCCCACCCGCAATCAAACCCCACCCCTACGCCACTCCCAACCCCACCCCATCCTCACCCCACCCATCCCTGCCCCACCCCAACCCCCTCCAAAAAAAAAAAAAAATTAATTTTGTTTTGAAAAAAAAGTTTTGAATTTTTGCTTTTGTTTTTTGCACCACCCCACCCCACTCCTACCCCACACCCTCCAAAAAAAAATTAATTTTGTTTTGAAAAAAATGTTTTGAATTTTTTTTTTTTTGTGTTTTGCACCACCTCACCCCACGCCTGCCCCACCCACCCCCACCCCACCCCTTCCCAAAAAAAAAATAATTTTGTTTTGAAAAAAAAGTTTTGAATTTTTTTTTTTTGCACCACCCCACCCCACCCCCTTCCAAAAAAAATTAATTTTGTTTTGAAAAAAAAGTTTTGAATTTTTTTTTGGTTTTTTGCATCACCCCACCCCACCTCACCCCCACCCCCCCCCCCCCCCCCCAAAAAAAAAAATTAATTTTGTTTTGAAAAAAAAAAGTTTTGAATTTTTTTTTGGTTTTTTGCCCCGCCCCCCACGCACCCTTTCCCGATAGCCCACCACCCCCTCCAAAAAAATTAAGGGTGGGGGGTGGGTGGTTGTGGGGGTTGGTGTGGTATGGGTCCACACCGGAGGGGGAGGAGGATGTGACGGTTTAGAAAATCTAGAAAAAAATTAAATACTTAAAAAAAAAAATTGGGAGTGCGGGGGGGGGGGGGGGGGGGGGGGGCGGGTGGGATTGGGGTGGAGTTGTGGGGCTTGTGGGTATTTTTCTCGAAAAATATTTTTTTCTACCAATCAAACGAACATGAGAAAATAAGTAAGAAATTCACTTATTTTCCGCTACCCAAACGAACATGAGAAAATAAGTAGAAATTCACTTATTTTCCGGGAAAACATTTTCCTTCATACCGAACACACCCTTAGTGGAGTTAGTCAGCCTTTTCCTATAATTCTTGCAAGAATACTTTCTGTGAAAATTTTCTGTTGCTAATTGTGTGGAGTATAGTATCAAGCAGTACATTTTTTTCTCCCAAGTTGCACATTTCTCTCGACAATGAAACCAACCCAAACGATCTCAACCACCAAAAGATATAAAGCAGGGGCGGATGCAGCCATTGCCCAGGGTGTTCACCCGAACACCCTGGGCAAAAAATTATAGTGTATATTTAGAGTAAATTTTCTGTGTTTATGTACATATATTTTTGAACACCCTGAACAAATACAAAACACTAGCTCAAGTGATTCAGTTGTTTTTTCCGAACACCCTGAATGAAAATTCTAGATTTGCCACTGATAAAGCTTGTAAAGAAAATTTGAGGTTAACCATGTATGTTTGTTAGAGTTTCCTGTAAAGATTATTGTAGAATTTGCATACTGAGGTAAGGACTGAAGACTTACATTGACGAAGCAATCATGCAACAGAAGGCGGGGAATTGGAGCAGCAATGCTGGAATCATTCGCAAAAGCTCTTACCATGCCTGCCTTAATAATTTTCTCAGCATTTGGGCAAGTTTCATCGTAAAATCCCACTTCCAATCCGGCACGTTTGCGATGCTCTTTAATTTCTTTTGGTGTTGGATGGTCCTGTTGAGGAGCTGGCTGTACAGGCACAGCTGTTTGTGGGTCTGATGGACTAGGTGTTAGAGGTGCGCCCCCATATCCTATTGTCACAGGCGTTTGAGTTGCTCCCGGATATACTTCAGGCACATTTGTAGGTGTTTGATTAACTGGCACAGGGTTAGGTGTAGGTGTTGGATCAACAGGCACAGGTGTAGGTGTAGGTGTTGGATCGACAGGCACAGGCGTTGGAGTTACAGGTGCAGCCTCTTCTTCAGGTTGGCTTTCTTCAGTGATCTCATTATCAAGAATTTTTTCCCACAGATCATGTTGTTCCTTTGCCTTTTTCTTTAATGCCTTTTTAAGTTTTTTCACCTTTTCACTCACATGAGCTACATTATTAACATGGATCGGCACATCATTTTTATCAGACTCGTTTGCTAGTTGAACTTCAGGAAGATGATCTACAAATGCTGAGGCCAGCGAAGGGAGGATAATGCAAATAAGAAAGAAACCAGCGAAAATCCTCGCCTTCGCTGCCATCCTTCCAGAGCATTGATGGTTATTGATGAAAAATATTTGGCATTTATAAGCCTGTAGACTTTTGAGAGGGAAGAACTTGAGGCTATCATTGTTAATAGCCCGTAAACGTTAAAGTCTTTAGGTAGTTATTTAATTTTTGGTTGGACTAATAATCTCACCCCTCAAAATAAGGGGGGCCTTTCTAGCCTATCTAACTACTTCATGTTTTCTTACTTTTCTCTTTTTCCTAGTTGCTAGGAGAACAAGTGATATAACTTTTAGTATGTGTTTGCGTTAATTTTGATGTTTATATATAGGTTTTATTATTTGGCCTGCATAGTGCAGCCAAAAAAAATTGTATAAAAACAAGCTAAGGTCTCGTTGCATTCGAAAAATCACGCACATTCCTTTTCTAGGAGTAATATATATAAGGAGATGCAACTTCTTATTCTTCAAAATCTCACAAGAAAAGACATCAAAGCAATAGCTATGGCTTCTCGGTATGCATTACTAGTACCTCTAGTTTTACTCTTTCCTCAATTGTTTACATCGTTAAGGAATTTGCGTGACGTCAAATCAAGAGCTGCAACTCTTTGCTTTACCAGCACAATGGTTGGTTCGGATTTTTTAAAAAGTCACCAAACAAGACTACCTAGTCACAGTATTAGCTCTGCAAATATGTTCGGGTTTTAAAATTTATACAGCAGCCTAGCGACGCAAACCAATAAAATTGGAACGTTGGAGGAGAAGAGGAAGTTATATAGTTTTTCAATCCTTCGGGATTTTCTGGGTTACTTATACAGTACAACAATTTGTTTTCAGTTATTGTAGATTTTTCTAAAATTGGTGATGTTTTTTTTTCGGAATAGTCTTGATACAAAACATATAACTTTTATTTCCTTTAAATATTTCTTTAGTCCTAGTAAGCTATACAATTATATAATTAAGGTGTTTCTTAAGAAAATAACACAAAATGTGAGAAGAGTGATGACATTGTATTAAAATATTCAACAAAAGCTAATATAATCGGTTAAAATAAATATTGCTAATTAACAAGCCATAAAAGAAAATGACCATAATCTAAAAATACTAAGTCATGCTAAAATAAGTATTAATTATATAGACACAACAAAAGAAAAACTTAATTTGTATTTTTTTGCGGAATACCTCTCTAAATCAATTATGCAAGAACTAAAGTTATTAGAAATCCCACCAACATTATTGTCATTTCTAGTGATAAATTGAATTTCTTTTGTTAGGATTAGTGTTGAGTTGGTTTTGGTTTGGACTCTATTTGAGTTACTAACATTCATAGGATATAAAACTCGTTATTGATTCGAAATGATTCGTTCTCCACTTGCTCACGAATCCAATGATTCCGACGTCAATGTGTTTTGTTCTTACGGAATAATATGATAATAGATAAAAAAATTCGAAAAAATTTAAGAAATATTTATAGAATACTTTAAAAATAAATATTTTTATGTATAAAATATTTTAAAATTGAATACATGTAATGTCGGGTTGGTTTTGGTTCAGGAATAAGGTTTGACTTTTTTTAGTTAAAACCAAAACCAAACCAATTATGTACTTTTCTCGTGACAAATAAAGCTTCTTTTCATCTTCATTATGCCCACCAAACCCAAGTCAAACCAATCCGTTTCTTCAACTAGTCGGAAGCATTTTTCTACAATTAACATATCATCCACATATAAAGTGATGATGTTTATCGAAAATCTTTTTAGTCGCGGATTCGAAGGTTTAGTCGGTTCCCATAAATCCCGCTTACTTTGCAGACACCTTCTTAAGTTTGCATACAAGATTTTCTTTACCTTTGCCTTAAAGCCCTAGTTGTTCCATTACTCTTTTCCTCAATTGTTTACACCAAGTTAAGGAACTTTGCGAAATATTTCGGCTTGCCCTTAACAACTCAATTGTCTCAAATTTACCCTTTTCCTTGCTCGGATCAAATCAAGAGCTGCAACTCTTTGCTTTACCAGCACAATGGTCTCAATGAAGACCAAATCGCGACATTTTACTTTGTCAACAGATCACACATAAAGCCAATTAGTCAATCGGGAGGGAAACAAGACTACCTAGTCACAGTACCTTGTTCTTGCAAATATGTTAACGGTACCATTGGATACTTCTACGATACAGTTTATACGTTGCAGCCTAGCGACACATTTGCTAATGTTTCGCGACAAATTTATAGCGGCCAAGCTTGGAACGTTGGAGGAGAAGAGAGAAGTTATATAGTTGGAGATGAAATTACCATCCATCTCTTGTGTGGATGTGGAGAAAAGGCTGTAGTTACTTATACGGTACAACAATTTGATACTTTATCAGTTATTGTAGATCTTCTTTCATCTAAAATTGGTGATGTAGAAAAGCTAAATCCTTTTTTGGGTCAACATCCACGGTTCCTTGATGTGGGTTGGGTGTTGTATGTCCCCATGGAAAGAAGTTGAAGTTCTATGCACAATTCAAGGAACTTGATGTCATTTCCTTTGAGAGTTTTCAATTTTAGTTATGATTTTTACCTTATTATTACTATGTAGCCGAGCTATCTTTGTCTGACCACTCTTGATAAACTTGTGGACGAAGGCTCACTTTCAACAACAAAAGTATAGGTCGACAAACTAAAAATCTCAAACTCCATTATTTGCTTTTCAATTTCGAAGAAATTCAAGGTCATGCTTGAGAATTATAAGGAAATTTTCATGTAACTTTATTTAAAGAAATATTTAATAAATCTGCTTAGTCATAGACCAATTTCTGAACAACTTGACTCCATGACACTGAATGTTGTCTCATAAAAATGAATGAAGAATTATAAGAAGAAAATATGTATATATTGAAAGTATTAATAAATCAAATGAAAGTTGGACAAAATGCATGGTCACCCACGTTTAATGTAGAGCAAGGAACACAGTAAAATTTGATGATATATGATCACTTGATTGCATGTTTATCGATTCAAGAATTTTCTAAACTGGGACAAATTTTCATATAAAAAGTTACATACATGTTATGAATTTTTCTTGCTCATATTTATGATAAAGAATCATTAGTATAAAATAAAAAAATAAAAAATCTTATTCAAAAAGCTAACATTCCTATATATCTTTCAGACTAGAAGAATTAAGCCCATGCTTAGCGAACGGTTTGTACTATTTTTTCTTGAATATTTTTATTTGTTAATTTGTTGTTTTTAAATATCGACAAATTTATTGTAACTCGGACATCCCTTTTCCTAATGTAATCAAACAAATTGCCATGATATCAAGTTATCACTGCAACTACTTTCGTGAAGACAAATTTCCCTAAAACAACAAAACTCAGCATTATAAAAATAAAAAAATAAAAAAATAAAAAATCTTATTCAAAAAGCTAGCATTCGTATATATCTTCTATACTCGTTTGTCTCACCAAAAGACCAAAACAGAAGGAAAAATAAGATGCTTGCATTTGATGACAAAGAGAACCCATGATGAGTATGAAAATCTCAACATTTACTATTACACGCATCTACTTTAACTGCCCACAACAATCCTTCATATTTTCTAGTAAAAGGATGTGCAACTGTAAATACCTCTTGGAGGTTAAGTAAAATTATACATATGTAATTCACAGCAGATTACATTTTATGAGGGTTGTACAAGTTTGTTTCTTACTTTTACATGAAATAACACCACATTAAATATGAAAGCATAGCCGATGGTCTATTTTCTATCATTTCCGTCACCAGCCCAATCAACGTCTGTGTAACCTCTCAGGAGTAAATCAAATCCATTATAGCATAGTGAATAATTTGTAGTTTCCTTTAGATCTCGGAAAATACTCTTCAATGCGTTCCAAGGATCTCTTGCAGGATTGGATTGGTACCTACTAACCAGACGTACGGCATAACAAATGTCTAAGTGAGTACACATCATAACGTACCTCAAGCTCCAGACATCACTTGAATATGGAACTCGAGACATGTCTTCCTTTTATTTTTCAATCTTTGGACACATTTCAAGGCTTAAATTTTCACCTATCGCTATAGGAGTATCCATGGATTTGCAACTATTCATTCGGAAGCATTACATAATTTTCTTTATATAAGTTTCCTGAGATAAACTCAAAAACTTTTTGAAAAAAATTCTTTGGATCTTAACTCCAAGTATATAGTCTGCTTATCCTTCATGTCAAATGACCTTGAAAGCCATGACTTGATAGTTTTCAGATACTCCAAATGATTTCCAACCAATAAAATATCATCCACGTAGAGAGAAAGAATTACAAAAATTTAGTTGGACTTCTTCACATAGAAGCAATGGTTTTCATCGACCATGATGAAATCATATGAAATCACCTCCTTATGAAATCTCAAATACCACTTCCTTGAAGACTGCTTAAGGCCATAAATAGATCTTTTCATTTTACAAACTTTCATTTCTTGGCCTTTAACGACAAAACCTACAGGTTGTTCCATGTAGATTTTCTCGTTTAGTTCTCCATTGAGAAAATCTGTCTTCATGTTCATTTGGTCTAATTCTAGATCCAAGCATGCAACAATAGTCAAAAGTCAATGAATTGAGGTAAACTTCACAACTAGTGAAAAGATTTCCTCATAATCTATTCCAACTTTGCTTTTTGAGTAAAAACTTTTGCCACCAATCGTGCCTTGTAGTACTCCCAAAAGAATGACACCTTTTCCAAGCCACCAATTGTGCCTTGGAAAATCATTTTCTAGAAATGTACATCTCATGATTCAATTTCAGTAATACTTCCATCCTCCAATTCACCAACAAACACATACCCTTTGGAGCGTTCGGAGCATCTTATAAAGATACATTTCTTCACTTTTGGACTCAGTTTTCCAAACCTGCCAAAACGATCTTTACATATGCAGCACAACCCCAAGTTCGTAGAGCATCTTGCTCTCGTAATATATCACATCTTACGACTCTAGATGTTGTATATCTCAGTGCTTAGTTTCTCACCCTTGTTTAAGTCAGCAATGATGCTTTTAGATGCTATATCTTTTAAATGACACAATTAAACAAGTTTACTCATCAATAATGCATGTGGTATATACATTCAAGTAAATTAATTCTCACAATGTACATGTGGTATATAAACTCAAGTAAATTAATTCCCACAATGATGTCTTTCATGTTTAGTGTAGAATCAAAACATCACGTAGTTTCCGATCATCATCTACATTCCAAACGTTTAATCAAAATGAAAATAATTCTTAGTGTGTATTATATTAAATGACTTTCAATTAAGTCTCAACCCATTTTAAAAAAATAAACAGAATATAAAGGAAGGAGAGTCAAACAATGTAATGCTATATATTGAAAATAAATTCATAATAAAAAATTACAAGTCCGCAAGGACATAAGCTCAAGTATTCGAACATACACTATAAAGGTTGACTTGCCCGAAGCTCGTGATAAATATCAATTAATTTATCACCCCAAGGTTCTCAGAGAGAGGCTGTTAAAATTGCTAAAGCTTCTCGATCTGTGATTACAATAAAATTAGTTAGTGCAACTCATTTTAACTGAAAAAGGTGAACTTGTTCGGGCACTGAAGCATTTGGAGACATTTTGAAAATATTAAACTCCCTGGATTTCTTCTCTCCTTCCTTCGTATAGCCCTTTGATCCCTTAACAAATCTCTCATCTCCCTCGGGACATCATTCCTTATGACTTCGGGAATACATCGTACGATGACGCACTCTTCTACGATGTCCCTTTGCTCGAATTCGAAAACTTCCATTTGGAGTACTTCGAGCTTGTCCCTGTCCAGCCATGTCTGAAAGAGGAACAAGGAAAAAATAAGAATGACAATATCATTCAATGTGACAACATATGTCACAATTACTTGTATAAGACAAAATTCTGTTTAAGAGTCATAAGGCTAAACAAATTTAATTACTAATAGGACGAATAAGACTTGGCGTAAATCCTTTCACTTCATTGTTCATATAACTTCAAAAAATCATATCTCACTCGTTTTAAGTCAGTTTAACATGAATAATATATCAACGGAAATCCTATAACGAGTACTTTCTGAAATTATATACCACACTCTGTAAATCTAAACATGTAATTTTCAAAAATCAAATTACAGAACACAATTTTTCAGAAAACTATTACAATTCATCATAACTTCAAAAATTCATCTCACCCGTTTTAGCCAGTTTTTAATGGATAATATATAGTTTTTAATGGATAATATTAATGGAAAGCTCTGAACAAGTAGATTATGAAAAATATATTTATGTCGAAATTTCAAACGTATGACACACAAAAAGCAATTTTCAGTACTTTTTTTTTAAAAAAAAAAAAAAAAACTGTAGAAAAATCAAATTTCTACAAAATGATAATATTGATCATAGAATCATCATGACTTCTCTTTTCTTTTATGCACACCACAATCATTAAAAAAACAGGTTTCATACAAATAACAAAAGAAATTTGAACGCAAAAGTTTATCCAACAAAAATAGTTATTTGCGGTGTCATAATTATGCCTCACATTTGGGTTCAATAGTTACTCTTTTTCTCAAAGAATGAGAAAAAATCTAATATGTCAAGCCAACATATAATAGTTGTGAGGCCTCTATGTTGTGACTTAAAAAACCGTAAAAATAGTGACAAGATTTTGAGTCCCATAAGAACTCAGAGTCAAAACAACGAAGTCACAAAATCTAATCTGTTTTCTACCCATCTCCAAAAAGATAATTCACTTCTCACACTTAATAAAAAACAGTTGTCACATAAATACAGCATATTCACGAGACACTGACAATGTATTCTTGAAACTCTCGTTTTCATTCTTAATATAATTTAAGAAGAAAAGAATACAATCAAGAAGAGCAAACGTCTATCCGAAACATAACTGTTTTTCGTGAAAGAAAGAAGAGAATAGAAAACAAAAATAATTGCTCAAGATCAACTTCGTCTCTCTAGGACACGTAGTTCTGTTCATGACTAGATATTGTTTTTGTCTGTATGTTCTTTGGGGGGATTTTAGAAGAAGAGAATCTGTTGTAGTTTTAGGAGAATAGAGTTCTTTTTTCCTTTTAAAAAAGGAAGCAGTTACAGGAAGTTTTTTCCTGAATGATTACATCCCATGTACAAATAGTGTGGGAGTTATAGTGTAGGGTAATTCTTAGTAACTTCCTGTAGATTTATCTCTTCTAAACAGGTCAGATCGGATCAGTCCACACAGGTGACCCATGATCCAAACTCAAAATCCAACAGTATCTTACTAAAGAGTACTTAATTTCAATTAGTTTTGACGTGGGGACTGATTTTCAATTAACAATAGTAAAAACGACTATTTGACAAAATCATCCAAATTATTACAAAAGTAATGCTACTAGCCGCTTTTCAGTTATTCTTTTTAAAAAATAACTATTATCTAGAAATTTCAAGTTCGACAAATAGAACTCTGAAACTTGACTGAAAAGTGGCTATTTTATTAATTTTTTCCAATTTATTTGAACAGAGGAGACCATAAAAGCCCAACAACAATAGCTTGTTTACAAACATTTTTTTGCGCGGAGTGCCCTTCTTTTGGGGTGGTCTTTAAATTTTACCCCTCATATTTGAAATCTTTAAAATTTGCCCCTTTTTAACACCCATAGGTTCCAGGGAAGTTCGAACCCACGCGCAAGCAAAAATTTAAAAAAATTCGCAAGGCAAAGTTTAAATTTCGCGTGTATCTTTGGACAAGCATACTTTTGTTAAGGAATTACCAAAGTTATGCCGACTCGACATACTCATGCCTTATGGGCAGACTTGGCATAAGTATGCACGGTCCGTGCATAACTTTGATAATTCTTCACAAAGTTATCCGGCTATTTTTAATGGGCAAAGTTTCTTCATCACAACACTTGCACATAACACCGGCATAACTTTGTGAATGAATTATCAAAGTTATATAAGCACAATCACATTGGTAGCATACTTATGCAATGTTGAAACACCATAAGGCATAAGTATTCAAGCAAAAAAATCAAGCTTTTTCATATAATTTTTAACTACATGCCCATCCAAGAATTAAAATAACCATCCAATATCCAAACTTAACAATATTAACATAGTATACGATCCACTTTATCCATACAACCTCATCATGAATTGCGTTTGCACCAAAGATGATCCTGTACCATTTCCACCAAAGACAAGAGCATGTTTATTCCCGTCAAGAAGTAAATCTTAGATAAAGCTTCACAATAATTACGTGTAAGTAAGCTAGCTATAGATGGTCTTCATCACACCTAATTGCTATCCACAATGTCTAAAAACTTTAGGTCCTCCACGTGATACACCTAGCAAGCTTCCACAAGAATGATGAATATTTTGAACCACTTAAACACGGGATAATCGGTAACAAAACATGCTATGACTTATCACTCAAATATTTATTTCAGTTGACCAGATTCTCCAAGAACTTAATAATTTGTCTTTTGATAATTCCTTCACAAATTGGTCAAATCCTACTCTTGACATAGTAGGGGATCCACTTTATCCAAACTTTTATGGGATCGTGATAACTTTTGTGAAGGAATTATCAAAGTTATCGGATCCGAGATACTTATGCCAAGTCCCATTATGGTGCATAAGTATGCATCGGGTCCCATAACTTTGGTAATTCCTTAACAAAGTATGTCGGTCGTTGGCCATATAGCTAAATTTAAATCGCTTTGTGAATTTTTTTTTAAAATTTTGATCGCGCGTGGGTTCGAACTCCGGAACCTATGGGTGTTAGAAAGAAATTTTAAACATTTCAAATATGAGGGACAAAATTTAAAGACCACCCCAAAAGAAGGGCAATTCTGCGAATTGCCCGTTTACAAAAAGGGAAAAGACACACAATGGCCATCATAACCCTGAGTTGATCGTTCGGTCCAAAGTATTGCACAAGCGCTAGTTCAATAACCCATCCACTACAAATAAATAAATAAATAAAATCAGACTTTAAGTCGCCACAAAAGATCAAAAAATCATCACTAAAAGGTTCACTACAAAAAGTCAAAAATTCATATTGAAGCGTTCAAAAAATATCTCAAAACATGTATAATTAGTAAGTATACGTTAATTTGAGCCTTCAAGAAATATCCCAAAACGTGTATAATATGTTTATAATAATAAGGATACATTAATTATACATATATTAAGCAGAATTATTCAGCAATGATACATTTTCTAATTATACATTTATTAAACACAAATTATAAAACAATGATAGTTTAGGATACATTTGGGTGGGTTTACTAGCAAAAATTGGAGCATTTGACCCGAATATTATTTGCACCGGCAAGCACATGACTTGATGGAAACTCCAATTTCGATCTCAAAATCTTGTAAAAATGGATCAATAGAGAGCTAACAATTAACTCTACAGCTTTTCCGATCCGTAGATACATACATAAGATGGCGGGGGCGGCGTCAGCGCTGTTCCTACTGGACATCAAAGGCCGAGTGCTCGTCTGGCGTGATTACCGTGGTGACGTCACTTCCCTACAAGCTGAGCGGTTCTTCACTAAGCTCATTGAAAAAGAGGTACCTACTTTTACTCTTACTTTGAGTTAAAATTGATATATAAGTTTATAAATGGTTAAACTGTGGAATTTGAGTTCACGAGACTCGTAATTTCATAGTTTGATTTACAATTTCTTTTGATGATTTTACGTGTTTCAAATTTAAAGCTTCAAATCTAAAGCAATTTTGTGCAACTATAGGTTGAAGGACTTATATTTGATTCGTAATTATATTAAATGTGGAAACGGAAGAACATTGATACATTTGATTGAAGATTTTAGAAGTTGATGTGGTTATAAATGGCTAAAGTGTGAAATTGGAGTTGAATTTATGTGATCTTTTGACTAAATTTTGAAGCTAAATTGGATTAGATTAACTCAATTTTTTTTAATTAAATTCATATTTATTAGACTTAAATAATTAATTCTATTATATTAATCTACAATATTTATTTGGATTAGTATACCTTTAATTCAGTATAATCCGAATTTCTTGTGGATTCAAATTTAATAACACTTATTGTCCACGGTGTTATTCAGAAGTTGATGCTTTTATAAATGGCTTCAGTTTGAAATTGGAGTTAAGTTTGAGTTCAGGAGAGTGGAAATTGGCGTAAATTGATAATTTAAATTGAAATTTGCAATTTAGCTAAATAGAATGAAGAAGGTATTAGAATTTCTTTTGATTATTTCACGTGTTTGAAATTTAGAGTTTCAAATCTTAAGCAATTCTGTGCACGCATAGGTTGAAGGACTTATATTTGATTCATAATTATGTTGAACTGCTCTACTTGAAAAGAACAAATCTCATTAACTTTTTAGTACTTTTTGTTCGATGTGGATGTCTTTTTATGATCTACATTTTTGTTTATTTTCGAGGAAGTTGAGTTGTTTTGACTTAGTAGGAGCTTCATTTGATTGTTATGTGATTTGATCCGTTGCAGGGTGATCCTCAAGATCCTGTCGCATATGACGATGGTGTGACCTATATGTTTATACAGCATAACAACGTGTATCTCATGACGGCATCGAGGCAGAACTGTAATGCCGCTAGTCTCCTTCTGTTTCTACACCGTGTGGTAGATGTAAGTTACGTTGATATTTGAGGATGTGTCCTCTAACTGTGTTAATCCGAAATCAATTGCGCCCTCGGTTAGAAGAAAATGGCGGACTTCAGAGTAGGGTCAATCCATTCAACTTTTGGGCTCAATTGGACGTCATTATCTGCAATTTTTAAAGTAAAATTTACATATTATAACTATATAAAATATAATACGTCACAGTATTTTTTTTAATTAAAAATATTCTTAAAATGGAAGAAAAAATCACGGTAAAGAGATTTTTGTTTGACTCCTCAAATTGTAACACTACCGTATTAGATGGAACAGTGGGACTAATGGTTTTGTTAGTGGGAACTTGGGCAGATTTATCATTTTCTTCTTTTACCTTTCTGGCAGGTATTCAAGCATTATTTTGAAGAGTTAGAGGAGGAATCCCTTCGCGATAACTTTGTTGTAGTGGTATGAGGAATATTTCATGTCTCTTTAAGATCAAAAGTTTGATAAATAATTATAATCATATTGGCTCTTTTGGACTGAGCTGATGTTTTTTGCTTTTTGCAGTATGAGCTACTTGATGAAATGATGGACTTTGGTTATCCTCAGTATACTGAAGCAAAAATTCTCAGTGAGTTTATAAAAACTGATGCATATAGGATGGAGGTTACACAAAGGCCTCCAATGGCAGTTACAAATGCTGTGTCCTGGCGTAGTGAAGGAATACGCTACAAGAAGAATGAAGTAGGTATACATGTTTATTTAAGATAATTTTTTTTTCTTCATTGGGCTATATGGAACTTGTTCTTTCAGGTGTTTTTGGATGTCGTGGAGAGTGTTAATATACTTGTAAACAGCAACGGGCAAATAGTGAGGTCGGATGTTGTTGGTGCGCTGAAGATGAGGACATACTTGAGGTTTGCTCTTTGCATTCGATATTCTTTTTCAATTTTTACTGAACCTACCATCTGGCATGCCTCATAAGGAAAATTAATACTACTAATTTTTACCTCTGTTTGGGTTTCTTTTTCCTTTTTATCCTATCCCTTTGGTTAATTTAAGATTCCAAGAAATCCAACTGCAAGAATTTACATTCCTTAGTTAGTGTCAGATAGCATTATCAGAAACATGATTCACAAAATTGGGAATCATGCATTGCGCATTCATGTATATAGGTTATTAAAGAATTTTGACTTGCTACCTCCTTTTGTGCTAGTAATGTAAAGATTAAAGTTTCACACACAACTTGTTCCTTCTTTTCACTGAATGTAGATGTAAAGAGCTCGCCAAGTAATTTTTTTTTTCCTGAATGTCATCGATTTTTTTTTTACACGTCACACAGAATTTCGCCATCACCAATAGAATTGCTTTTTGTACAAGCTAATTTGACCATCAGAGTCTGCAAAGTGCCAAGTATAAGTTAGTTACTAAAATCTTCCTGGCAAAGTTAGGCATTTTTAGCATTTCATTGCATACCCATGTCCTAGGTGTGTGTTTGATTTTTATATGACCACCCTGGACTGGTTCTTCTTTGCTCTAACCTTACAATTAAATAAGATTACAGTAACCTAGGGGTCGGGCTCTAAGCAAGCTTCCACGTATATCTCTCTCTCTAGATAGAGAGCCCTCTACTTAGTTGGACAAGTTGACTGCTTCAATGGTCACAGAGTTGTAGATGAAGGTTAGGGGTGTCAAAGTTAGCTCATAAAAGGATAGCCCGCCATACTTGGACGGATCGGGCTGGGTATATGTTGGTTGGCGGGAAATTTTGGGCACAGCCCAAGTTAGTCCATCTAAAAGCTGTAAAGCTAGCGCATGAAAGGACTGGGAAAGGAAAAGCTGACACCTAGAATGCACTGCCCTTAGTCACATGGTGGATCATCTAGAAACAAAGGAACACAAGAAGTTCTGAAAACTAAAAGGAATCCATCATTAGCATTAAGTCTAGGTGCATTTGCTTACTGCCTTTTGGTGTAACATGGAAATTGCAAATGACCTAGGTCATTTTCATTTTTTTGCGCTCGTTAAAGATTTGTAATGTGGCTATCTCTCTTAAACTCTTCCATAGGATACCTTTACCAATTAAAAAAAAAAAAAAAAAACTTGGGCCAATTTGGGTTGCATATGTAGCCCAAATTGCTTTGAAAAAAACTTATCCAAACATAGAAAAATTTAAAAATTATCTGTGGTTTGTTTGAAATAGTCATGATAAATAAAGAAAAAGTTTTATTAGTTTGAGTTGGTAATTAAACAAACTATAAAGGAACAAACAATCGAAAAAAGCTTTTGAGTTGAGCAGGTATGACTCATTGTTTATCCCAAATTGACCGGCCTATTAACCCAAGTGAACATTTGGTGGGTTATATAGCCCAACCCATTTATTGATTCAACTTACTTTAACCTGCTCAGATGTAGCCCAACTCACTCATTTGATACCCCTAATGAAGGTAGAGAGCTGGGCAAAACTTAGCGATGAATAAATATTCAGAAGCACCCACAACAACAATCAACCTGTTGCACTTGTTGGCATGCCTCCTATCCACCCAAAGATGTCTATGGGGCACCATGTGAGGAGCTTTATAATTGACATGTCCCAATAAGCATATAGATCCAATGCTTAACTATTTTATTGGTGGTTGCACTACGTAAGGGCCGGTTTTGGCCCTCCTAGTTAATTTTTTAATTCAAACAAAGTACATTTAGAAGATAGGCACGATGTATGGCGTTGGAGGGTGGGGGGTGGGGAAAATGGAGTTTTTTCTGTTAAGCCATATTACTAGAAGCTTCTGATTAGGGAGGAGGTTAATGTACCATAGAGTTTGATTTGGATCCCAAAGGTATCAAGAAAAGCCCGTTTTTTCACTTGGCTTGCAACAATGGGGGTGATTTTGACGGCTGAGAGTTCGAGGAAGAGAAAGGTTACGTACATTAGTTGGGGCTTCATGTGTAAGGGCTCTGAAAAGATGTCAACCATCTCATACATTCTCGGGTAGCTTTGAGGTTATGGTTGGAAATTCTTGGTTGGTTTGAATCAGTTGGGTGATGCCAGACACTGAAAGAAGTCATGTCCAGTTTGAGTTGTGGTAGGTGGACGAGAAGACGTAGGTCTTGGAACGTTGCTCTACTAGCGCTTATGTGGGTTGGTTGGATGGAAAGAAATATGAGAGCTTTTGAAGGTGTGAATTTTGTACAAATGAGGAATAACCTGTTATCACTTATTTTCTTTTGGTGTACCCATGAGGTTCCTTTATGTATAGAAGATTGGGTGTCGTACGTAAAAAGAATCATATTTTCTTGTAGGTTTTCTACTTTTTGGTATACTTCTTGTGTACAGGCTTTTTTTGCCCAAACATCAATAATATTTATTAATTCATCGATATAATAATGATAATGATAATAATAAATGTGATCTAGTTGTTGGAGTGATTTGCTCTTTGCCCTTGCCTGGATTTTCAGTTTCTGTTGAGCTAGTGTGCTCTTTATTCTGCATCTATTGTAGTGTCACTATCTTATCTTCAATTTGAATATCTGGGTTTTTTTGGGGTAAAAGTTGAATGTCTGGGACTTTTTCCATGTTGATTCAGAAAACGCTTAGTTCCACTACTTGAAAGTCATGTTCATCAGTCTCCTCGAGTGAATTGGTGGTATTACCCTACTGTATATAGAGAGGCTGTTATCTGAATATGAGTCTTATTGTTTCTTTTTTGCAGTGGCATGCCTGAGTGTAAGCTTGGTCTTAACGATAGAATGTTGCTGGAAGCACAAGGGCGAACTACGAAGGGGAAGGCCATTGATCTAGATGATATCAAGTTTCATCAGTATGAAAATGTTCACTTACTTCTTCTTGTGGGATTATGATATACTGGTCTCTCCTGTCAAATAGAATGTGGGTTGGTCATTTATTTACTGCATATCGCGTTTTTCAAAGATGAAAATGCTTTACCAAATAGCGGAACCTGGGGGGTTGAGAGTTGTATAGGAATGAAGTCCTGGAAAAGGCAAACCTATCACTTTAAAAGGAATCAAGTAAAGCATACAGTTGTTGAACCAGCAAACCTATACCTCCCACACAATTTGTCAAATGATAAATCATGAAGGCTTTGATATATATCCTGACCAGTTTCAGACAGCAACCCAGTTCTCTCTCTTATTGCCCTTCTCTTTCTCTTCTACTAATTTTGCTTCTTAATTAGGTGTGTTCGCTTGGCCCGATTCGAAAATGATCGCACTATATCATTCATACCTCCAGATGGAGCTTTTGATCTTATGACCTACAGACTCGGTACTCAGGTAATTTATGAGCTTGCTGTGTCGGTAAAACTTTTAGTTCCCTTGTAGAAGTTCTTTAGCAAAATAGTTTAAATCCTTGATGGTAATTGTTCTCAGGTAAAGCCGCTCATATGGGTAGAAGCTCAAATCGAAAGGCATTCTAGGAGCCGTATGGAAATTGTTGTTAAAGCACGGAGCCAGTTCAAGGAACGAAGGTATGTGTATTAAGTATACAGTGAAAATTTCAACTAATTAGATGTATCATTTACTTTGTACTATGGATTGCATTCATTATGTTATAACAAAGTTTTCCATGTCCAGTTATGATTTTCTTCGATAATTTCAGTACTGCAACTAATGTTGAAATTGAGTTACCCGTGGCAACGGATGCTACAAATCCAAATGTCCGAACAACAATGGGATCATCTACTTATGCACCTGAAAAAGATGCACTGATCTGGAAAATAAAATCTTTTCCAGGTGGTAAGGTTAGTGTAGACTTGATCATAGTTGAAGACTTAACTCATAGTTTGACTTTTCTGTTTGTTCTCTCTTTGAGATTTGCCTATATGTATTGCCATTGCTTTTTCAGGAATATATGTTGAGAGCGGAGTTTACTCTTCCCAGTATTTCAGCAGAAGAATCAGTTCCTGAGAGAAAAGCTCCTATACGTGTGAAATTTGAAATACCTTATTTTACAGTTTCTGGCATACAGGTAAGGCCTGAAAGGCATTAGTTGTACTAAAGTTTTAGAAAGCCCTTAAAAGCATTGGTTTTACTCAGTCGTAGACTTCCAAGTCTTTTTTTCCCTTGATTTTTGTAATCTCTAGGCCCATTCTGATATCCTTGCTTGGTCTATCAGATTAAGAACCACTATTAGTCTCGGATGAGCTGTTAACTCTATGTACTTGATTGGTTCGCAGGCTGGAAAGGTTGGAGGGTAGTCAGATGGCAATAGGAATTAGAACGGGCAATTATTGTAAGGATTGACACTTCAAATGGTATTGGGAATTAGGGGTTATTGTACATCTAAAGGCATATAGGGGATAAGGAGGTGATGTGTTCAGTTCTTGCTGTAGAGGCACATTGGAAGAAACTTAGAACTGGTAGAACAGAACACAAAATGACCATTTAGTTAAACTCCTTTGAATTATTCTCCTTGCTAGTGGCTACTTTTGGTAGTGCTTGACAGAAAGCAATAAGACAAGAGAGGCAGGGCGGGGGTTCTGTGCTGGAAGAGGGGCCAATGGATAGCTGATTGTTATCTCTTGATGTGCAGTAGCTGCATATACTAAAGTCTAATTACCCATGGGCGAACATGGTCCATTTTTCTGATACAGGTATAAGCTGTAATACTGCAATTAACCAGCTTAATAACTATAAGCGATTTAAGTGGAGACGAGTTTGTAAGATATGGGTCCAACAGTACTGACTAATATGTGGATCCAGTTAGGCACTCAGAGTCCCCCACATGCCTTCATAAAGAACAGGAAGTAGCAATCTCCAGGGATCGAACTTTTCTTCAGATCTAATTTGGCTCTGCTGTTTGTTGATCACATTGTCATCCATAGTATATCTTGCCTTCTATGACTCTTCTCCTTTGTTCAGTGTTGGGAGAGTTTCTTTTATATGGGAACTTAAGTATATTTTTGTTTTTATCTGTTCTTTAAGCTGATACAGCTTGTTCTTAACATTGTAACAATATGGATTGTTCAATGCATGTCAGGTTCGCTACTTGAAGATTATTGAGAAAAGTGGCTATCAGGCTCTGCCGTGGGTGAGATATATTACTATGGCTGGTGAATATGAGTTAAGACTAATATAAGGTCAAGCGCAGATGTTGTTTCCAGCCAATTGAGTTTGTTAGAAGGCCTCAGATAACTCACAAGTTCTAAAATTTTGAGCTGCTGCGCAAAAAGAAACTGCTCGTTCATACTGGATGTTAAGCAAAATATTTTCTGGTGCCGGTTTTGTCGTTTATTGTATTTGACTCTTACATGTGATGGTGTTCATTTTCTTGTATCATAAACTTTTGACGATTAGTCTCATATCAAATATTTCTTGAAGGCATATTCCCTACTTCCTACTGCTTGTATGGCTCCGTCATTTTGTGCCATTATTCATGTTAGCTCTGTGTTTTTAGCATTGGATAAAACAATTGATGTTAACAACATTGGCCTTTATTGTGATAGATAATGGTGGGAATTTCATTTTTATATTTCAAGGTCTTTGAAAGATGATAACATTTGCTTATAGAAAGTCGTTGAGTTGCTTTATTTATAACTGTAGAAATTTGAAGAAAAAATAGACTGATTTGTGAAATTTTCTGGATGATCATTTCATTGCAATGCTATGCCTATATATACATCACTATTGAATAAAAATAAAAGAATAATAAATGATCCTATACAATATTTGTCTAAATTCTATTGGTTGTTCCATAACAAACTTTGGAATGGAATCTTTCCATCACTATCTACTTGTGCTTGTTGATCAAGTTTATTTGATCGTGTGGAGTATGTCATTTTGTCAACTTTGGATGGTTGTGATGATTTCAGTAACTTGGGCTGATCTTTATTCCTAGTAGAACATACAAATTTGGGCTAGAAATGTGTATTCGTAATGGGCCCACGTTTGTTTCTCTTCAGCTGAAACCCAAATCTCCCAATCATCACCAACGGCCCAATATACTCAATATAAACAATTGAGTCAAGTTTTAGGACATACACCTTGTTCATCTTCTAGATGTTTTTCAACCAAACTTTGAACTCCTTCTATACCTTCACCGTATGCTTTCTGATCAGTGTGTATAGGGTGAGAATGGAGATGGTGATTCTTATGATTCTCAACACCCCCTCGCAAGTTGGAGGGGAAAGGAAAAACTCCCAACTTAGAGAGAATGAAGTGATGGGAAGGTCCAGATAAGGATTTAGTGAAGATATCAGCGAGTTGAGAGGAAGAGGGTACAAAATTGAGAGAGATTAGGCCGGAGAGGAACTGTTGGCGGACGAAGTGGTAGTCCAATTCAACATGCTTCGTCCTCGTGAAAAACGGGATTTTGGGCTATGTGCAATGCAGCTAAGCTATCAGAGTGAAGCGGAATGGGTAAAGGCGGAGGTACTGATAGATCTGCAAGAATCCGGTTGAGCCAAGTAAGTTCGGCGACAATGCGGCGCATGGAACGGTATTCTGCCTCGGCGGACGAAAGTGAAACGGAGACCTGTTTCTTGGACTTCCATGAAATAGGGGATCCTTCCAAACTGATGTAAAACTCGCTAATCGACCGTCGAGAATCCACACTCGCAGAAGGCTAAAAAGGATAAACATTCATCTGCTCGCATGAATAACCCTTGACCCGAATCCAACCTCAAATATCGGAGAACACGCAAAGCAACATTAAAGTGTAGAACTTTAAGGGATTGGATGAATTGAGACAAGTGTTGAACAACAAACTAAGATCCGGTCGCGTATGGGCAAGGTAGTTTAATTTACCAATCAATCTTCTGTAAATTGTAGAATCCGTTAATAACTCTCCTTGTTCTGCAGATAACTTGATTGTGGGATCTAAAGGAGATGATACTGCCTTCAAATGCTCACAATTGAACTCAGACAATAGTTCAAGAGTGAACTTTCTTTGGTTTACAATCAGACCATATGGTTCTCGAGCAATCTCAAGACCAAGAAAATAATGTAAGTCCCCAAATCCTTGATTTGAAATTCTTGATGTAGAAAAGCTTTGATTCTTGTTAAAATTATGTCATCCACATAAACACCTAAAATTGAAATTGATCCTTCTGAATTTTTGAAAAAGAGAGAATAGTCATTGAGTGATGATGAATATCCTTTGAAATGCAAGGTTGTTGCAAGCCTTGCATACCATTGTCTAGATGCCTGCCTCAGGCCATAAAGTGATTTTCTAAGTCCGCAAACTTGATTAGGATGAGTAGAAACCATTCCTGGAGGCAATCTCATGTAAACTTCTCCTTGCAAATCTCCATGCAAGAAGGCATTGTTTACATCAAGTTGAGATACCCTCCATCCTTTCTTCACTGCTATTGCTAGTATGCACCTAATAGTTGTCATCTTGACAACAGGAGAATAGGTCTCAGTAAAATCAATTCCCTCTCTTTGTACATCTCCTCTAACCACTAATCTAGCCTTCAATCTTTCAATTGAACCATCTGATCTTTGCCTAACCTTAAACACCCATTTGCAGGGTAAAACCCTTCTACTAGGTGGCAAATAAACCATTTCCATGTGTTATTTGTTTCTAAGGCCTCAATTTCTGTTGACATAGCCTTTTGCCATCCTGGATTCATGTTAGCTTAAGCAAAATTTGTTGGTTCAGTGATAGAGGAAATAGAAGTGAGTAAATGTTGATTAGAAAGAGACAATGCGGTAAAAGGGTAAGTAGGAGCTGTTAGATCAGTAGCAAAAGAACTAGAGTCTAGATCAGTTAGATAAACTGAATTGCAGTGATAGTCATCTAAGTAAGCAGGCCGTCTGTAGAACCTCTCTGGTCTTCCTGAAGCAGGTGAAGCTGGTAAATTCTGGGGATCATGCATAGGTTCTACATCATTAGGAAAAGGTTGATCAACATTAGGTGGCAAAGGATCAATGGCAGGTGGTGAAGGTGCTTTAGTAGGTTCAGGAAAGTCATTTAAAGGGTGAATTGGTTGATCAGGAGTTGTGGACTGCAGAAGAGGAATAAAGACGAGTAATATATCATTTTCAGTGATAGGATTGGTTTGTTTGAGTGAAGTAGTTGACTCAGGCGTAGAAAAAGGATAAGAGTGTTCATGGAATTGGACATCTCTTGATACAAATATCCTTCTAGATTTCAAATCCATGACCTTATAACCTTTCTTTCCATGTGGATAGCCTAGGAAAACACATGGTAAAGCTCAAGGTTCAAATGTGGCTTTGTGTTGTGTAGGAGTGGACACATAGCATAGGCAACCAAAACTTCTAAGGTAAGAATAATTGGGAGGATGACCAAAAAACACTTATAGGGTGTTTTTCCTTTGAGGGGAGAAAAGGGAAATCTGTTTATTAGAAAAGTAGAAGTAAGAACACACTCTCCCCAATAGCAAAGGGGTAATTTAGATTGATGCAATAGGCCCTTGATGTTTCTAGTAAGTGTCTATGCTTCCTCTCAACGATTCTTTTTTGTTGAGGGGTTGCAACATAAGAAGTTTGATGCACAATACCCTGAGAAGCGAAAAATTCATAGCTCCCCCCCCCCCCCCTTCTAATTCAGCATTATCAGATCTTATGCACTTGATTTTAGCCCCAGATTGTCTTTCTATCATAGCCATGAAATATTTTAACATAGAAAAAGCATTGCTCTTAGTGCTTAGGAGATAAGTCCAAGTAGCCCTACTAAAATCATCTACAATGGTCAAAAAATATTTGTAACCATTATAGGTGGAAGTTTTATATGGCCCCCAAGTGTCAATATGAATTAGTTCAAATATGCTTTTAGTCTTAATGGAACTGATAGGAAAAGGTAACTTTGTTTGCCTTGCTAATGGACAGATTTGACAGGGACAATCAACATATTGAGAAGAAGAAATGAAACTAAACTTTTTCAGTGAATTGAAAGGCACGTGTCCCAATCTAATGTGCCACAAATGCACATCAAATTGAGAGCTTACTGAAATACATTGACTTAGAGAAACACTAGGTTTAAAGAAACGCTTGGGCTGATTGATGTTAGAGGACAGTAGATAAACTCCATCTCTTGCTTCACCAAGAACCAGAGGGGTCTTCACTGAAGGGTCCTGCATAAAACATAGAGAAAAAGAAAAACTTAGAATACATGAAAGTTGCTTGCAGAATTTGTGGACAGAAATTAGGTTTATTCTGAAAGAAGGAACCAGAAGAACATTTTTCAATACTAAATCTAGAATAAGAGTCATAGTCCCTGCATGTGTCACCTTGACCCTAAAAGAGTTAGGTAATTTAATAAACACATGTGAAATCAAAGGTGTTAGAGTAGTGAAAAAATTAGGGTGAAAGGACATATGTTCTGAAGCCCCTGAATCTGTTATCCAAGAACTAGAATTGACAAGTGAAAGATAGGCTACTGGATTACTGAATATGTTACCAGCACACTCTACCACATTAGCATGCACATCTGATGATACATCTTGAGTGATTCTTTGCATGTTTTGGAAAATTTGCATCATTTGATCATGTAAGATACGGGTGCTCTAAGTGACTTGTTGACTAGTTCCTGAAATAGCTGCATTGCTCCTCATAACTTGTGACTTGGTGTTCTGAGTGAATTTAAAATCAGCTAGAAAACCAATGATTCTGTAACACTTATCCACAGTGTGACCTGGTTCCTTACAGTTTGAGCAAACAAGATTTTTCTTACCCTTGAAATCAATAGCATATGATTTATGTCCCATAGGGTAGTTTTGAGTAGCAAGGAAGGAACTAGAGTTTCCAGGGTAGTTAGCGTTCATGTAATTTTCCCTTTGTTTCTCATCTTGCATTAAAAGGGAGTATGCAAGATTCACACTAGGAAGTGGTGACATCATTCGAATATTGCTTCTACATGGTGCATACACATCATTCAACCCCATGAGAAATTGGACCAGCCTTTCATATTCAAAGTGATTTGTTCATTTTGTCATTTCCTCCACAGTTGCAAGCACAAGAACAAGTCACTTTGGTATACAAAGTGTCAAGTTCATCCCAGATCTTGTTCATTTTTGTGTAGTAACCTACAGTATCATATGACCCTTGGACTAAATCTGCAAGTTGTTTCTGCAGGTGATAAAGCATAGCACCATTTGGTTGTCCAAATCTATCTTCAAGGTCCTTCCACAGATCCTTAGCTGATTTGGAGTAGATAACACTTCCTGCTATTTTTTTTAAGAGAGAATTCAGCAGCCAGGAAGTGACCAGGTCATTGCATCTACTCCACAATTTGAACTCAGCTGAATCAGATCTAGGTATAGGAGAAAAAGATTCAATGTAACTGAGCTTGTTTTTGGCAGAGAGTGCAATGAGAACTGATCTTCTCCAAGCACCATATCCAGATCCATCAAAAGGTGTTAGCACAAGTGTCATCCGAGGTGAATCTGATGGATGTAGAAAGTAAGGACTAGTTTGGTCCAAAGCAACAGAACTTCCATTTCCAGTGTTTGTCTCAGATCCAGTGGTTTCTGGTGTAATAGCCATGAGAATGAAGTGAAATGAGGTTTAGGAGATAGTGTGAGAAGAAGAAAATTAGGGTGAAAAGATCAGCGGTTTTTTAGAATGCTCTGATACCATGTAGAAATTTGAAGAAAAAATAGACTGATTTGTGAAATTTTCCGGATGACCATTTCATTGCAATGCTATGCTATATATACATCACTATTGAATAAAAATAAAAGAATAATAAATGATCCTATACCATATTTGTCTAAATTCTATTGGTTGTTCCATAATAAACTTTGGAATGAAATCTTTCCATCACTATCTAGGTGTGCTTGTTGATCAAGTTTATTTGATCGTGTGGTGTATGTCATTTTGTCAACTTTGGATGGTTGTGATGATTTCAGTGACTTGGGCTGATCTTTCTTCCTTGTAGAACATACAGACTTGGGCCAGAAATGTGTATTTGTAATGGGCCCAAGTTTATTTCTCTTCAACTGAAACCCAAATCTCCCAATGTATCACCAACGACCCAATATACATAATTAAGTTGAGTCAAGTTTTAGGACATACACCTTGTTCATCTTCTAGATGTTTTTCAATCAAACTTTGAACTCCTTCATTACCTTCATCGTATGCTTTCTGATTAGTGTGTATAGGGTGAGAATGCAGATGGTGATTCTCCTGATTCTCAACAATAACAGTTTGGATCCCATCATGAATCACGAACCATTGCTTTCAATACATTGAATGGTTGGTAATTATGATCATGGTTGTATCGGATGAAAGGAAGGCATCAGTATAATCAAATGTATGGAAGAAATAACACACAAGGGACACTAACTTAAAAAAGAAAAAAACCTAAAAATGGAAGCATAAAGTCATAGATCAAATAAAAAGGGATTGAAAGAGCACCGTATTGGCTTATCCCACGAGTAGGGGGTGTACATAGGTCGAATTGGCACAGAGTTTTCAAATACCAAATCAAATGAATTATGCTTTTAAATTTATAAATCAAATCAAACCAACAGAGTTGGTTTTTTTTCCTGTAAAGTCTTCATACAAAACATATGACTTGTGCTTCAAATATTTCTTTAGTCCTAGTAAAATACAACTATCTAGGTGCTTCTTAAGAAGATAACAAAAAATGTGAGATGAGTATGACATTATACTAAAATAATCAACCAAAAAGATAATGAAATCATATTAACATAAATATTGCCAATTAATAAGTCATAATAAGAATGATCATAATCTAAAAGTACTGATCATAATCTAAAAGTACTAAGGCCTTCAATCAAGTTTTGGTTACTTTTGTTTTAAATGAAAAAAAAAAATCGACAGTACAATACAATGTGGCCAACTCATGCAATATCATGTTCATGATTACGGTGTTTCCCTTAACAATTATACTATAATCTCTTTATTCTAAATTTATATGTCTAGGAAGCATAGATGCTAGCAAAGTTTGGGATCAAATATTATAATAACCCAATTTTTAAATAAGGGTTTATTTGGTAATTTTAGCTAAAAGGAATTAAAAAGAAAAGAAATTAGCATTAAAAAAGAAAATTGAAAAGAAGAAATTTAGTGGGCCAAGCCTAAAAAGGAAAAGGAAAAAAAATAGGGCTTTAAAAGTCTGATGGTCTAAGCCATCAGACATGACACCTATCTGAAAGGAACAAAAAGAAAAGGACGAGCAACAGAGAAAGGAAAAAGCAGTAGAAGAAAAGAAAAGACAGGGAGAAAAAGAAGGGAAAAGAGGGTATAAAAATAAGACCTTTCATCACAAATCATCAAGGTAATGACTCTAATCTTTTATTTAAGTTTATTACATAATTATGGGTGAATCTTTATAGTGAAAACATGGGGATATTTTGAGGAATTGAGAAAGTTTAGCTCTAGGGCTCTTCAATCAAATCATTAATTTGAAAGGGCAAATATTGTCGGATTTTAGATTTCTATATATCGTTGGAATCCTCTCATTAAGGCCTTCCCGAAAACATATGCCTTGTTGGGTTTTGAACACATTGACCAGAGGGCGTTTTTGTCCTTTAAAATTTGACTTTAACCGTTTAAGCCTCTAAAAATATAGAAGTGGTTTACCCTAAGGGTTTTGACCATTCTAAATCCGTTTTTGCATAGTTTGAGGCAATCCAGAGACTCGAGAACGCAGTTTTGAATTATTGGGAAGTGTGCTTGAATTGTAAATTTGAGGTAAGTGAGACTTTAAGCTTTGGGTACTTGCTTTTCAAAACCCGTTTTAAAAATATGTTTTGTCTGCCTGGTCCATGTGTTGGGGGCGGCGTGTCTTGGCGAGAATCGGTGGTCTTGAGCCGGCCGGCCCCGTTATGCCCTATTTTTAACAGATTAAAACTAGTTCACAACTTATGACTATGTTTCTTCTGGTTTTGCAAATTTTCAGAGTCGCCACCTAATTTGTGGAAACCATTTGTAAAAAAATATAAACTCCATTTTTAGTCTTTAAGAATTTGCCAAGTCTAACCTTAACAGGTCGTCTAGTCTACAGGGCAATCCAAGGAGTTTAAGAATTTCATGGATCTTAAGCCACCAGAGTTTGATGCTTCGCACCAACTTCTATTGAACCTCGAAATTCATTGATCGTTTCGTGAAAACATATTGACTACGTTGGGGCTGAAGGAGACTCGTGGTGTGGAATTTGCCACTTTCTTATTCTCGAAAGGTCTGCCAGAGTCTTGGTAGATTTCGATTCGGAAGGTAGAACAATAACGAGTTTACCACACTATTACTTGGTCGGAATTTTTAGCATTGTTTAAGGACAAGTTTATTCCATTAAGCAAGAAAGATGACATGAGACGTCGGTTCGATAACTGCACACGGGGAACTATGACCATTACAGAGTATGAGGCCAAGTTTACAGATTTATGCAGGTATGTGCCTTCTTTGGTTGAGGATCAGAGAGAGAAGGTGAGACGATTCGTGGATGGACTTGAGCATTGCTATCGTGGTCCTGTAGTACGAGATGTGCGATATGGTACCTATTCAAATGTAGTTGACACTGCTCTCCGTTACGAGTCCTATCTAGAGATGGACAAAATTGAGCATGAAAGCAAAAAGTCACTTAACACGGGTGGGTTTAATGGTGCTCCATCTGGGGGAAATCGTGGGCAGTCCAGACCTACTCAGTCAGAATCAGTGGTGCAGTCTTTTAGTGGCTTTTCAGCTAGACAGGGCCAGCAACAGATGCAGAGGAAGGGTAGCAGCTCCTATCAGTCAGGTTATCATCCGAGGTGTTCTGACTGTGGTAAAAATCACAATGGTCATTGATTTGGGGCAGATGGGGCTTGTTTTACCTATGGTGAAAAAGGACATATTACTAAATACTGTCCTAAAGGAAATTCTGGTGCTAATCGAGCGAGCTACTACATAACCGCAGGGAACTACTACGGCCACACGGGGTCGGATTCGGCCCGGCTAGGGGCGCTCACGGGTACTCGTGGATAGGGTCGACAGGGTGTACAGGTTGCTTAGGGAGGGGGTGGACCGCCCAGATTCTTTGCTATGACCAGACAGGATGTCGAGGCATCTAATGCAGTAGTCAAAGGTATTATTACTATCGGTTCTCGTGGTGCATATGCTCTTATTGATCCTAGTTCTACGTATTCGTATGTATCTCCTTCTTTTGCTATATTCTTAGAACGGGGAGTTGAGTCTATTGATGTGCAATATGTGGTAGAAACCCCAATGGGGGAGAGTATATTAGTGGATAGAGTTTATAGAGATTGTGTGATATCTGTTCAGGGCAGGGACACTGTAGTTGATCTATGTGTGTTATCGATGTTCGCTTTCGATGTGATTATGGGCATGGATTGTTTGGCATCATGCTATGCATCGGTTGATTGTTATGCTAAGCTTATACGTTTTAATTTTCCTGGAGAACCTTTAGTGTGGAAAGGCATGACTCCTGTGACTCAAGGAAAAATAATATCTTATGTAAAGGCACGCCGAATGATTAATCATGGGTGTTTGGGTTTTATTGCCACCGTTCATGATACTCGAGCGGACAATGTTACTATTGATAGTGTGCCTGTTGTTCGCGAATTTGCGGATGTGTTTCCCGAAGATTTACTCGGCCTAGCCCCGATAAGAGAAATCGAGTTCAGCATTGATTTAGTCTCAGGGACCCAGCCTATCTTTATTCCTCCATATCATATGGCTCCAGCTGAGTTAAGGGAACTGAAAGCTCAACTCCAAGAGCTACTTGATAAGGGTTTCATCAGGCCTAGTGTATCGCCTTGGGGTGCACCTGTGTTATTTGTGAAAAAGAAAGATGGCACGATGAGAATGTGCGTTGACTACAGGCAACTGAACAAGGCGACAATCAAGAATAAGTATCCATTGCCTCGTATTGATGATTTGTTTGATCAGCTAAAGGGTGCTACTCATTTTTCCAAAATCGACTTGAGATCAGGTTATCATCAGCTGAGAATCAAGACTGAGGACATCTCCAAGACAGATTTTCGGACAAGATATGGGCACTTCGAATTTTTGGTGATGTCATTCGGGCTGAGTAATGCCCCCGCAGCATTTATAGACCTCATGAACAAGGTATTCAAGCCATACTTAGACCATTTTGTGATTGTGTTCATTGATGATATTTTGGTCTACTCTCGGAGTGAGGCTGAGCATGGACAACACTTGAGAATTGTGCTACAGACACTTAAGGAATGAAAGCTTTATGCCAAGTTCTCAAAATGTGAGTTCTGGTTGAGCACAGTTTCCTTTATAGGACATGTGGTGTCCCGAGATGGGATTCAAGTTCATCCAAAGAAAATTGAAGCGAGTTCGAGATTGGCCTCAACCCACTACTCCCCGCGACAGATACGTGAACTTGTGAGACTAGCTGGATATTACAGAAGGTTTGTGGAGGGTTTCTCGAAGATAGCTGCTCCATTGACACGTTTAACTCAGAAAGGTGTGGTATTCCAGTGGTCAGATGAATGTTCAGAAAGCTTTCAGAAATTAAAGACTGCATTGACTACGGCTCCGATTTTGACCTTACTCATCGATGAGGGTGGTTTTATCATTTATTGTGATGCATCTCGAGTCGGGTTGGGTTGTGTCTTGATGCAGAATGGCAAAGTGGTAGCTTATGCGTCTCGATAACTAAAGAAACATGAGAAGAATTATCCGACTCATGACTTAGAATTGGCCACAATTGTATTTGCACTCAAGATCTGGCGTCACTATCTTTATGGTGAACCGTGCGAAATCTATACTGATCACAAGTGTTTGCAATACATATTCAAGCAAAGAGATTTGAATTTGAGACAGCGACGGTGGTTAGAGTTACTTAAAGATTATGATCTTACTATTTTGTATCATCCTGGTAAGGCGAAGGTGGTGGCAGACGCCTTGAGTAGAAAGTCTATGGGTAGCTTGGACCGATTTACTGCTGAAGAATGACCTATGGCTAAGGATATTTAGGCATTGGCCAACCGCAGAGTTCGGATTGATCATACAGTACAGGGCAGGTTACTTGCAGGTATGGTGGCACAATCGTCCTTAGTGGGGGCAAGTCATGGCTTGCCAATATGAAGATCCCCGTCTTGCTAGATTGCGAAATTGAGTGCAAAATGGGGTCCTTAAGTCATTCTCTATTGATGGCGAAGGCATGTTACGTTGTCATAGTGTTGACACCCAATTTTGTCCCTCCTTTATTCCTATTTATTTCTGCGGGCTTCAAAATTTATTGACGAACTAAACACTTTATTTTCGCTATTATTAATTTTCATTATTTTACTATCGATGTTACTAGCATTGCTTCATCACAACTTTCAAAATGGTTCGTCGTCATTTCATTTTTAAGATTTGTACTCGTTAAATTAACTTCACTTTATTAAATCATTTATTTTCTATATACTAATTATTAATCGTCTTTACATAGTATATATTGTACTAGTTATTAAATTAGAAGCCCAATGGAATTAATATGGAAGAGGATTTTCAACTAAACTACCCAGCCCAAATGAGCAGCCCATTTCTAAGTCCAAAACAAATCAGCCGTGACCAGCCCATGCCTTCACCCGACCCAGCCCAACGCAATACCTTTCAGCCCCTATTCCCCCTAAACCTAATGCCCTCAACCATCCGCACACCTTTTCTTCACGCCCTCTCTCTCTAATTCCTCTCAACTCTCTCCCTCATCTCTTTCCCCTTTGAGCTAAAACCCATTTCCTCTTTCAACCATGGCAGATTTTGCCTATCCATTTTCGTGCAACGTAGCCTTCTCTCTCCTTCACTCTCTCTCTACCCGACAAAAAGGCAAATTTCATTTGCTTTCTCACCGGACCTGCTCCTCCCTTTCCATACAAGTCCATCTCTTAGGCAAAGTCAAACAAAGACGAAATGCCTTTCTGAAAATTGATTGGTAAGAGACAGCGATTTAATCGAAATTCAAACGGATATATCACTTGAAATCCCGCTCATTTTTGAATGACAAAACCCTAATTTTCACCTATAAATATCATCTTAAGTCCATAGCCGAAGGGAGAGGGACGGAAGATTTACCAGAGTCTCACTATCAAATTATTGTTGTAAGGTTTTTTTTTTCGTCACTTAGCACCTTCTAAAACACTCTATATTCTTGCAAAGATTTTCCTTTCTTCGGTGAACTTTAGCCACGACCAAAGTATTCGAACTCAGTCGACTCTAGTTTCGGATCCGTTCATAACGAGAGAGAGTTGATTCGTAATAGAAAATCTCGATGCCTTGTTATTATCACCCACAAAAAGTAAGCTTTCGTCTATTTATTTCCGTTCACCTTTAATCCAAAGCATAATTTCTATTTTTAGTTTGTTTTGTTCATATTTTAATTTCGTAACTTAGTTTTGTCTATCTTTGTTTTGTCTGATTTAATCGATGATATTAGCTGTAGATTGAAGTCTAGGATTCGATAATGTAGAACAACGTGGAAATTTAGTGTTTCTTGTGTTTGTAAAGATTGTGAATCCATTTGTCAATGTGTGTTGAAACCCCCCTTAAATGCTCAAATGTCGATCGGTATATTTTCGATAATGTGTTGTCGATTTCGTATATGCTAGCATGTTTCCATCCCATTCAAATGTCATAAGAAAATCGAACGAATGTATAAATGTTAACATACCATGTGGTATCCGGATGCTTAAGTCTGTTTGAGGCTATCGATGATATGCTTACACTGTTTGATGTATTAGTTAAATTTAAGGATAAAAATGGATTGTTATATTCGAGCTCAACTCAAGGTCCATCTGGCTATGATGTTTGGCTCTTTTGCTTGCTTGGTCAGGTTCGCCGTGTTTAGCTATCATAGTTAATGATGTGCTTGCCGGGATGAATGAGCATGTTTAGTTTGTGTTTAGTTCTCGTTCATCACATATTTGTTAGGATAGTCCCAAGCCATTAGTGAGCTCAAAATGCTTTCTTTATGTTTATTTGGTCTAGTTGTCGCCCATTAGAATATTAATCTGTTTATGCTAAATTGTCTTTAACGCTATTGTTATTCAAGTCATGCATATGTTGCCCGTAAATGCTTTGTTGGTTTGATAGTGGAATAATATATGACTAGTATGTGAACTTATGTTATTTACTTTCTTATTATGTGAGCAAAATCGATCCTTGACTCATGACTGTACAATTTTAGTTCATAGCATATGTTAGTATACCGATAATGAACACCGGAATGCTCGGGTATGAGATTCAAGCATCATAACTAACTCAAGCATGCTAACATTAGTTTGATTCGGAAAACTTGGGTTAGACTAGGAAGGAATGCACGCTTTATATGTTATACTTTCCAACCCAAAATGATCTCTCCTTTAAACAAATGCGTTAGTTGTTCGAATATGGGACTAGATAGTTGAATCCTGTCTATTCGGAATACTTGTAAATATTGATGTGTTTTAGAAATAAACTAAGTGACTCGATCTATCATAGCAGTTCAAAGTTTGCCAATGGTCATAAAAGTCAAACAATATCAAAACATTGTTGTTCATTGTCTGTGGGATCAATTTTATTTTATATTGTGTCTTGATTGATTTGGAATTTGTTTCTTATTTATTGATCATATACTAATCCTTTTCCTTTGTTATTTGTGCATGAACATCGCATGAGTCCTCGGACTTAGTTTCTCCGCATTTTGGTGTTGGGCCAAAATACATGATCTCCTCCGTGTCAACCCTCCCTTTCCAAAGAAAAAGGAAAAAATTAGTAATTTGGCCAAGCCCAATAACATTTCATGTTCAAACGATATGAATTTATTGGGCTTATTTAAATATTCGCGTAGTAGTTACTCGGAAAATTGATCCATTTAATTTTCTTTCCTCTCTTTTATCTTATTCTTTTGTGTATTTTGATTTCTTTTGGCTAACACTTTGTCTTATTTCGTTTCCTTAACTTATCGAATTCTAGTGAAACTAGTGATTTAGTTTTAGTATAAAGGGTAGTTAATTTAAGGGAAAACTAATGAGTAATTTCATAAAGTCTCATTTTCCTCTTTCTTAAAGTTATTTATTATGTTCCTAATATTTATCTTTCTTAGAATAATTGATTTTTAAAATAGCATGACTACATATTTTGAACTAAAAGAATTATGACTCACTTTTACTATCTTAAAACTTTCAAGATGTCCCTAATATATAAGTACTAATCCAAGTATACTTTATAAACATTATTTTTAAGATTTATTCAGCTAGGTATACTTTAGTCTAAAATAACTAAAGAAAGTCAACAAAAAAGAAACTCATGTCCTCTGTACCCTATTTATAATAAAACTAGATTTTAATTGGCATTATCACAGTAATACAATTTTACCTAAAATTCAAATTTGCTAAGCCTCTTCTTAAAAGGTATTATTTATATTTTTTACAAGTCCTATTTTAAATAGCATTTTTATATATTTACCTTTAAAACTTTAGCAAATACTTACAAATTATTTCTTAAATGCTATAAAATAATACATTTACACCTAGCCTAATTAGATTTAAGTCTGGTCGGATTAACCATTATTAATGGAACTTAGAGGATGCCTAACACCTTCCCTCTAGGTTAGTTGAACCCTTACTCAGAATTTTGGTTTCATAGACTTTAAAAACAAAATAACTTTAGATAATAACTTTAATTACCTTAGGTGCCCTAATTCACCGTAAATAATTAGGTGGCGACTCCTTAACTTTAATTAACCCCGGAATTACCCGGATGTTGTAAACTATTTTGACCCCGGTTAAAATAGGGTATGACAGCTTGGCGACTCCGCTGGGGATTACTTAGGTTCTAACCATAACGGACTTAGTTTAAATAGGCTTTGTGTGTTTGTTTGTTACTTTATTGATTGACTGTTTTCACATGCTATTAACTGCTTGTTTGATATAAACTGTTTGAATGTTACTGCTTTGATAAATTGTCATTCCGTTTCATTTTCCTCCACTCCTGGAAAATTCACACAAATTCACACACTTAAAACGGTTTCGCGGTTCGCGGCCGTGCACTACTAAAAAACCTTTTTAGTCGGATTGATCTTGTGGATTTAGTCGATCGGCGGTGCGAATCGTGACCACGGACTTTCCACTCCCGAGTTGTCCACTTGGGGGAACCTTGTGTTATAGAAAGTCAACTCTTAGTCAGCCTAAGGTAGAGCTAAACCATCCCGTTATTAGGGGCATACATCTCATGACCTAGGAGGTTTAATACCCTTGGCGTATTAAATCCATTAGATGACTTTACCCAAACGTCCAAGTGGGTTCACGACCCCAAGCGACACTAAATCATACTTTATGTGCATGTTTGAAGGGTAACTGTGCCTAAATATTGACTATTTGCTTTAATTAATCAAACTTTAGGAGGGAGGGAACAACTAACATTTCTATGGCAGGTATGGATCTGCATCGGAGTACAACAAGTGACGGAGATCAAGGACACCACAAAATGGAGCTTTACGTTTAGATATAGGAAATTGCATTTACTTTACTTAGATTAGGAAAACTTTATGTTGTATTCATTTAATATGTAATAAATATTACATTTTGTACTTTATTTTGGGAAATAGAATTTGTTTAATTAATCAAAAGCAATGGAATGACGTATTATGGCACACTTTACCCTTCAAACAAACGTTAGGCCTACCTCTGGCACAAAGAGGTCACATGCATATTAGGACGCGTTATTGTTTGATGTATCCATGTACATTTGTTTGACAACTTGTTTGAATTTATTTGATGAATTATTTGCTACATGACTTACTTGACTTTACGTAATCATGACTTTACCTAGACTGACACCACTTGCACTATTGTGTTTCTTTATTTTTTATTATTCCCAAAAGAGTTGATTCGTGTTGACACTCGAGCTGGCCGACCATCCTTACCGTACAAGATCAAAAACGTCATCATTACCTCGACGTACCTGGGTTGTGCAAGGAAAGGAAATCATCATGACTGATCCAGCCGCATCCGTTTCAACTGGTTTAGAAAACATTGTGATCTCTAGCGATCCTCCTGAGACTTCTGAACTCAGAACTACTATGCAACATGACGAGCATATCGCCCACCTGACTCAAGAAATTGAGGACCTGCGTAGCGAACTAAATCGGGTTAGGGACCTGACCAACTTATCCGTTACACTCCAAAGTCCACCTCCTGAACCTAGAACTGTCGCACCAAATCCACCCCGTTTTCCATCACTTGAATCTCCAGTCCCTGAACACTTTCCTCCACAAAATACTGCACCCGCCAACAACAACTTTCCTCCACCAAATCCATCATCCGTCTATACTACTCCGCAAAATCAACCACCTACTTATAATACCTACGCTACTCCTAATCCACCACCCGTCAACCCACCAAATCAATCGCAAATTCACACTCCTTATATTCCATTACCTACCAACACTAATCCGCCACCTACAACTACTCCTCAAAACCCACCAAACCAACTACCTACAAACACCGCTTATAACACACCACCTCCAGTCCAAAACAAACCGTCCAAACTTATCCAACCCAAAGATATACAAGGGCACATTTTGCCACTCCTAACACACAATATGTTCCTCCGGTATATGCAGCGGAAACACAAGCCTATACCAACCCAGTAACAGTCAGGTTCCAACCCGAAGTAGATCAATACGAGGAAATGGAGAAAGAAGCAAAAGCAAGGGCAGACGATATGTTGCTAAAAGAGATCCACAGTCTCAAAGAAGCAATGAGAAACCTTCAAGTTGCTAGGGGAACTAAGAGTGTAGAATATGAGGATCTGTGCGTGCAGCCTGATGTTGATTTACCTGTGGGCTACAAACCGCCAAAGTTTGATACTTTCGATGGAACTGGTGATCCTCATACACACTTAAGGGCTTATTGTGACAAACTGGTTGGAGTAGGTAGAGACCAGAACATAAGGATGAAGCTATTCATCAGGAGCTTATCCGGTGAAGCCCTTAATTGGTATACACAACAGGACGTTCGTAAATGGCATGGTTGGAGTGACATGGCCCAAGACTTTATGGACCGATTCAGTTTCAACACTGACATTACACCAGACAGAGTCTATATGACTAAGTTAACCAAGAAGTCCACTGAGTCGTTCCGCGAGTATGCACTTCGTTGGAGGTCAGAAGCAGCCAGGGTTCAACCTCCGATGAATGACAGAGAAATGACCGCTACTTTCATTGAATGCCAAGCTGGCATATTTTATGAGAAAATGATAGGTATGATGGGACAGAAATTCACAGAAGTTGTCCGAATGGGAGAAGCCTTGGAAGAAGGCATCAAATCGGGAAAATTCAGATCTTACCGCTTTACAAGCTGTAAACAAAGCCATTCAATCTGGTTCTATCAGTGGGCTTAAAAAGAAGAAAGAAGACGCCGCTGCAGTCATGAATGTCCAAGGACATAAGCCAAGCCAAGCCAAGCCACTACATACTTTAACCATCCACAACCACCTTTCTACCCTTACCATTACGTTGAACCTTACCAAACTCCACTATCTCCTTACCCTGTCTACAATACCCAAGCAAATTACTACCAACCCCGAGCACCTCCACATCAAAACCCACGTCCATATCGACCTGTTCAAGCTCCTACTTACCAAAATCGACCACACACCGCACCCAAAACTCGTCCAAACACTGACACCAAAAACACCCGTAATTACACTCGGTTCGCTGAACCCTTGGCTCAATTATTCGAAAGATTGAAAGCAGCAGGTGTGATACAACCGATCGAAGGAAAATTCCTGATCCCATTCCAAGATGGTTTGATGGTTCTAAACGTTGTGCATATCATTCTGGAGTTACTGGGCACGACACCGAGGATTGCTACGGCCTCAAAAACAAAATTGAAGCCTTAATCAAAGAAGGAGCGATCCAACTTACTGGAGCTCAGCCCAATGTGGACAACAACCCTCTACCTGCTCATGAAAATGCCAACGTGAACATGATCACTGTTGAAAAAGATGGAGATTTGGGAAAGTCCATCATGACATCAACTTTTGCTGCTCCCGCGGGAACAATCCAAAAACAAGCACCAGTGAAGATTGTTGCTACAACTACTCACAACACCGAGACACCGACCATTCAGGGTGCCGAACCAGGAGAGACTCTGAAGAATTGGACTTGTACTCGGTCCCTGGTTCGCCGGGAATCTTGGTAGATTGAACATGTAGTGAACTTTTGAGATAGCACAATTTTAAAATCGAGGCTTAAATTGTGCCCTAAAACTTTTGTTGTTTTGCCTCATCTTTTGGAAGCTTAAATTGCAAAAACTATGAATGCATTTCGATTTTCCTTAATCATCTATTATTATTTTCTACTTTATTTATCAAATCTGCCAACTCTATGATTGTGACATAAACAAATAGACAACATACACCCCGAGAGAGTAACAAAGAAATTAGAGGACAAGACAAGATTCCATTTGGAAAAAAAGAAATAGCCGATAGGTGATGTCACCAACCTCAAAGCTAGAAGAAATCAAAGTACGACATTAGGTTAGACAACCTAGTTTGCAACCTTTCCTTAATACATGTACGAACTACGCTGACCTGATTCCCGTGGTGGGATACGTAGGCAGCCCACATAGGGTTCGGTTGCATTACAACAAAAGATCCAAAATCCTTATTACCTAAGAATAACTATACATGGCCCGATTCCCTCGGCGGGATTCGTAGACTATCAATAGACGAGTCAACACATTTAGATAAAATCCAACAAACCTTTAGCCATTTACGTAACAGAACTACGCCGACCTGATTCCCTTGGTGGGATACGTAGGCAATCCACATCGGGTTCGGTCCCTTTATTAGAAAATTTCAAACCATTTCCACGTGTCCTACGAACTACGTTCTGACCTGATTCCTTTGGCGGGATACGTAGGCAACCTATATAAGGTTCGGTCACACCACAACATAAGTTTAGTACACCCTTCGAGAAAAACTCGGGGCATATTTTGAAAGATTAGACAAAAATGAGTTAGACATCGACAAGATTAAGGCTACCGTACAGAAATAGTATAGACAAATGACTTTTTAATTGTGTCACGATCCGAGGTTGGCAGAAATATTTTACAACTTATATACATATATTTACATATATATCTTTCCTTACATACATCCATTTGCATATATGTATTTTACAACTTATATACATATAGTTACATTTCCTTATACATATACTTACATACCTACCTTTCAAATGAAATACTTTCTTTCAATTGTTTCACTATTGTTCATCTACCGAGGCTTGAACGGAGATCACAAGATCCAAACAAACAAGACGAATGGAGTGCCAACAACGTCAAGCTTCGAGTCAACATGAATCAACTTCCCCCTCCCAAACTAAGAATTTTTCTTTGAGTGTGAACCTAAAATCGCGAGATCAACACCAAGTCCATCAAACATGGCCGAGAGGCCTCGCCTTAAAAGCCAAACGGCTTTACTTCCAACTTCATCTCTACTTTCATTCTTTATTACAATGACTTCATGACTTTATTAACAATTATACCGTTTTGTAGGTTACCGAGATTGAAGATGAATTAAATCAGATTACGTGTCGCCGTTTGGCTTATCACGATACCGTCAACATCATCACCAAACGGCTATATTATCACTTTCCCTCTCTTTTTTGGAATCTACATTCTTATCATTCACTTTACCTACTTTAACCACTTTACTCTGAACTTTGCAGGAATCAACATGAAGTCTCCGAACACAACCGGAGGGATCATCATTAAGTCACCGAAGACAACCGGGGGCATCATTCGGCTACACAGCCTCACATGCATAAGCCAGACGGCTACACTATAACTTTACTCTCTACTTTATCATTCACTTTACCTACTTTAACCACTTTACCCTGAATTTTGCAGGAATCAACATTAAGTCTCCGAAGACAACCGGAGAGATCATCATCAAGTCTCCGAAGACAACCGGGGGCATCATTCGGCTACACATCCTCACATGAATCAACATTAAGTCTCCGAAGACAACCGGAGGGATCATCATCAAGTCTCCGAAGACAACCGGGGGCATCATTCGGCTACACAGCCTCACATGCATAAGCCAGACGGCTACGCTATGACCTTACTCTCTACTTTATCATTCACTTACCAACTTTAACAACTTTATCTTGAACCTTACAGGATTATCATCAAGGCTCCGAAGACAACCGGAGATATCATCGAGTCCCGAAGATCGACGGCTACGGGAGGCCTTATTATCATTGAAGTCTTCAAATACAACTGGAGATATTCAGCATAAACATCGTGCATTCATTCAAGTCCCTGAAGACAACCAGAGACGACATTTGGGCCACACTGCCTCATTATAAGCCACACGGCTTCATCCTCATTCTCACACTCATATTTACTATCATGATACACTCTTTATAATTTTATACTTTCTACTTTATTACTAATTTTGACATGAATTTCAATCTTTGACAGAAAGTACAACTTACAGAGACACAGCGCAACGTGGAACTTTATCTTACGCAGTGAACTGGGGCAAACTTGCTAAAGAGGAATACCAAACTCACAAGCAAGGGTCACGAATCTACTCTCGAACTCAACTCCGCCTATGTCCACAAACACGTGCTACGTAGGTTAATTTCTCTTTCATATCCACCGCTAAAACTCTACTCAAGCAACTCCTTTCACAATCTTGCGTCCTTTCCTATATCCCAGTCTCACCATAATTCAACACTGGGGCAAAAGCGTAGCGTCCTACTTATGGGTGTATCGACCCACATTTTTTGAACTATAAACATACGTTCCTTTTGATTCTCACAAGACCCGAGATTCATAGGCTCATCGAATCACCTTTTGGTTTCCATAATCTTTCATTTTCATCCCATAATATTTCCACCAGCTCTCCTAAACCATAGTTTCTCAAGTTCTTCCAAGTCATATTTATTGGTCGGAACAAAATTGGCTATTACGTCAACTTCTTCGCCCGAAAACTCTTACATCGTCTCCGGTCGAAGAGGGGCATCTGTTGACACCCAATTTTGTCCCTCCTTTATTTAATTTATTTCCTCGGGCTTCTAAATTTATTGACGAACTAAACACTTTATTTTCGCTATTATTAATTTTCACTATTTTACTATCGATGTTACTAGCATTGCTTCATCACAACTTTCAAAATGGTTCGTCATCATTTCATTTTTTCGGATTTGTACTCGTTAAATTAACTTACTTTATTAAATCATTTATTTTCTATATACTAATTATTAATCGTCTTTACATAGTATATATTGTACTAGTTATTAAATTAGAAGCCCAATGGAATTAATATGGAAGAGGATTTTCAACTAAACTTTTCAACCAAATTAATATGCCCATTTTCTAAGCCCAAACAAATCCTTAATGGACAGCCCATGCCTTCACCCGACCCACCAACGCAATCAGCCCCATATTCCCCCTAAAACCTAATCTCTCTCTCGACCATCCTCTTCTCTCCTCCCTTCTCTCCTCTCTCTCTAATTCCTCTCAACTCTCTCTCATCTCTCTCTTCCCATTTTTAGAGCTAAAACTCCATTTCCTCTCTCAGAATTTGCCTATCCATTTTCGTGCAACATAGCCTTCTCTCTCCTTCACTCTCTCTCTACCCGACGAAGATCCGGCAAATTCACAACGAATGCTTTCAGACCGAAGAAAATCGGTTTACTCCCTTTCCATACAAGTATGCTCTCTCAAAGAATCGAGTCAACACAAGGATAAATGACTTTCTCTCGAAAATTAATTCAAGTAAGAGACAACATATTTTAATCGAAATTCAAACGGATATATCACTTGAAATCCCGCTCATTTTTGAATCAAAACCCTAGTTTTCACCTATAAATATCATTTAAGTCCAGAGATTCGAAGGGAGAACGGAAGATTTTCAAGACCTCACTATCAAATTATTTTGTAAGGTTTTCTTTTAGCCGTCACTTAGCACCTTCAAAACACTATGTTTGAAAGATTTTTTTGAAAATTCCCGCTCTGAACTTTAGATTTGCTTTGACTAAAGTATTCGTCGTTCGGTTCTAGTTTGGTATGTTTTTAAGTTTCGAGATTGAGTTGATTCGTAAATGTTCGTATGTCCACCGCACGTCCAAAAAAGTAAGCTTTCATCTATTTATTTCCGTTCACCTTTAATTTCGCATAATTTCTATTTTTAGTTTGTTTTGTTCATATTTTAATTTTAACTTAGTTTTGTCTACGTTTTGTGTGTTTAAGATTATATTAAGTTTAGATTGAAGTCAAATAGGATTCGATAATGTAGAACAACGTGGAAATTTAGTGTTTTTGTGTTTCGCATTTTCGCATTTGAATAAACATTTGTCAATGTGTGTTGGTTTAAAAATGGGATTTGCAAATGAGTCATTTTTTTGCGTTTTGATAATGTTTGAATTCGAGAGTCCGTATATGCATAAATACATTAATCCCATTCAAATGGTCTTAATCAGAATGTAATACGACATAGCCTATGTTTTATATGATTTAACATACCATGTGGTATCCGGATGCTTAAGTTAATGTATTCGTTGAATGCTTAGTACGCCGTTTTATTTACCATGTCCGTTTTTGGTTTGATGTCTATATAGTTAAATTTAAGGATTCTAAATGGTGTTTTATTCGATAAGCTCAATTCAAAATGGTCCAAACGTAAGCATATGATGTTTGGCTCTTTTGCTTGCTTCTCTGTTCGCCGTGATTTAGCTTATCATAGTTAAATGATATCATATTGTTGATTAATAGGAGTTTAGTTTTGTGTTTAGTTCTCGTTCATCACATATTTGTTAGGATAGTCCCAAGCCATTAGTGAGCTCAAAATGCTTATCTTTATGTTTATTTGGTTAGATTCAAAATTAGAATATTAACGTGTTATAGTTATGCTAAATTGTCTTTAAGAAACGATTACTTAGTTCTTCAAGTCTTCATTTCTTTGCATGACTTGGGAAAATTCCAAATGCTCAACATTTTGGTTTGATAAGTTTGGTTAATATATGACTAGTATGTGAACTTATGTTATTTATTTCTTATTATTTAAGCAAAATCGATCCTTGCTTTCATGACTTCATTGTCCCGTTTTAGTTCATAGCATATGTTAGTATACCGATAATGATCTCGTTTTCGTGCATTTTAATTGAGTTTCAAATCATAACTTCAATCTCCAAGCATGTAACATTAGTTTGATCTCTATGAAATTTGACTCTTTGTTAGACTAGGATGGAATATGCTACGTTACTTTATACTTTCCAACCCAAAATGATCTTTCCTCCTTTAAACTTCTATAAGTTGTTCGAATATGGGACTAGATATTCTAAGTTGCCATATCCTATTCGTTGAAATACTTGTATTGATGTGTTTTAGAAATAAACTAATGACTCGATCTATCATTTTTTTAGGCCAAAGTTTGCCAATGGTATCTTAAGTCAAACAATATCAAATATGATTTGGATTTGTTCAAATAACACGTAGGAGTTTCAATTTTATTTATATTGAGCTAATTTTGGAATATGTTTCTTATTTATGATCATATACTAATCCTTTTCCTTTGTATTTGTGCATGAACATCGCATACGAGTTCGACCTATATCATTTCCGCTATTTGGTGTGGGCCAAAAGCCCAACATGATCTCTCCGTGTCAACCCCTCCTCCGTCGTCACGAAGAAAGAAAAAAGGGAAATCCTTCGAGCCAAGCCCAAATCCGAAAATAACATTCAACGATATGAATTTATTGGGCTTAGGAATTTGCGGAAACCTTGCGTAAAATCTTATCTCGGAAAACGGGCTCAATCCATTTAAATTTTCTTTCCCTCTATTTTATTTTGTGCATTTTGATTTCTTTTGTATGCTAACACTTTGTCTTATTTGTTTTCTTAACTTAGATGAATTTAGTGAAACTAGTGATTTAGTTTTAGTATAAAGGGTAGTTAATTTAAGGGAAAACTAATGAGTAATTTCATAAAGTCTCATTTTCTTCTTTTATTCTTAAGTTATTTATTATGTTCCTAATATTTATCTTTCTTAGAATAATTGATTTTTAAAATAGCATGACTACATATTTTGAACTAAAAGAATTATGACTCACTTTTACTATCTTAAAATTTCAAGATATCATTAATATATAACATACTAATCAAGTATACTTTATAAATATTATTTTTAAGATTTATTCAATATGCATACTTTTCTAAAATAACTAAAGAAAGTAAAAAAAAGAAACTCATGTATTTTTTCGTACTGGCTATATAATATATAATAAAACTAGATTTTAATTGGCATTACTCGAATTATGTCAAAATATTTATTTAAAATTCAAATTTGCTAAGTTTCTTCTTAAAAGGTTTTATACAAATTATATTTTTTACAAGTCTTTATTTTAAATAACATTTTATATATTTACCTTTATAACTTTAGTAATACTTACAAATTATTTCTTAAATGCATATAAAATAATACATTTACACTTAGCCTAATTAATTTAAGTCCGGTCGGATTAACCATTATTAATGGAACTTAGAGGATGCCTAATACCTTCCCTCTAGGTTAGTTGAACCCTTACTCAGAATTTTGGTTTCGTAGACTTTAAAAACAAATTAACTTTAGATAATAACTTTAATTACCTTAGGTGCCCTAATTCACCGTAAATAATTAGGTGGCGACTCCTTAACTTTAATTAACCCCGGAATTACCCGAATGTTGTAAACTATTTTGACCCCGGTTAAAATAGGGTATGACACATAGTAGACTGTGTATTCCTATGGTGGGTGATGTGAAACAACTAATTCTTGAAGAGGCTCATAGCTCGCGATACTCCATCCACCCAGGTGCTACCAAGATGTACCAAGACTTGCGTGGATTATATTGGTGGAAAGGTATGAAGGCTGATATTTTGAAACATGTGACTAGTTGCTTAAATTGTCAACAGTTTAAATATGAACATCAAAAACCCCGTGGAGTAATGCAAAACTTGATTATCCCAGAGTGGAAGTGGGAAAGGATTACGATGGATTTCGTAGTTGGTTTGCCGAATAATTTCAAGAAACATAACTCAATCTGGGTGATTGTGGATAGACTCACAAAATTCTCTCATTTTATACCGGTTGGGGTTACTCATACCGCAAAGCAGTTAGCGAATATTTACCTCCGTGAGATAGTTCGACTTCATGGTGTGCCCATTTCTATAATATCTGATCGAGGTGCACAATTTACTGCGGAGTTTTGGAAGTCTTTTCAGAAGTCATTGGGTTCAAAGGTCGAGTTGAGTACAACTTTTCATCCACAAACTGATGGACAGTCTGAGCGGGTTATTCAAATTTTAGAGGACATGCTTAGAGCTTGCACGATTGATTTTGGTGGTCATTGGGATGATTAGTTGCCTTTGGCAGAGCTTGCTTATAATAATAGCTATCAATCGAGTATTCAGATGCGCCGTTTGAAGCCCTATATGGTCGCAGGTGTCGTTCACCAGTTGGATGGTTCGAACAGGGCGAAGCACAACTATTAGGTCCAGATTTGGTTCAGCAAGCCTTGGAGAAAGTTGCGATAATACAAGAACGACTTAAGACAGCACAAAGCAAACAGAAGTCCTATGCAGATAAGAAAGTTCGTGATGTGGAGTTCATGAAGGGTGAAAAAGTCTTCTTAAAAGTTTCACCTATGAAAGGAGTTATGAGATTCGGTCGGAAGGGTAAGCTAAGCCCTAGGTATATCGGTCCTTATGAGATTTTGGACCGAATTGGGTTGGTGGCATATAGACTTGCTTTACCTTCGAGATTGTCTGTTATTTATCCTGTATTTCACATGTCTATGCTAAGACGATATGTTGGTGATGATAGCCATAAGATTCAGCCAGAGGATGTGGAGCTCGATGAGAATTTGACTTATGAGGAGGGTCCAATATCTATTCTTGATAGGCAAGTGCGACAATTGAGGTCGAAGGTAGCTTCGATCAAAGTGTTATGGCGTAATCACCCAACCGAGGAGGCTACTTGGGAGTCCGAGGGGGATATGCAAGATAAATATCCTCATTTATTTGACGCGACAGGTATGATCTAGATCCGTTCGAGGACGAACGTTATTTTAAGTGGTGGAGAATGTAATAACCCAATTTTTGAATAAGGGTTTATTTGGTAATTTTAGCTAAAAGGAATTAAAAAGAAAAGAAATTCGAAAGTAGCATTAAAAAAGAAAATTGAAAAGAAGAAATTTAGTGGGCCAAGCCCAAAAAGGAAAAGGAAAAAAAAAATAGGGCTTTAAAAGTCTGATGGTCTAAGCCATTAGGCGTGACACCTATTTGAAAGGAACAAAAAGAAAAGGACGAGCAACATAGAAGGGAAAAAGCAATAGAAGAAAAGAAAAGAAAGGGAGAAAAAGAAGGAAAAAGAGGGTGTAAAAATAAGACCTTTCATCCCAAATCATCAAGGTAATGACTCTAATCTTTTATTTAAATTTATTACTGTTGGAAATATAAGGTGGGCCCTTGATAATATCATAGGATTCAAAGAGAATAGAAGAGGAAGAGAGACATTATGCTCATTTCATTATATGTTAAAACTCCACTCTTACATAATAACATAGATATCCTAAAAGCCACATAGATAACATCAAAGTGCATGAACTTTTAATATTCAAAATTATATTTTCAATACTCCCCTTTAATTTTGAATTTTCTTTTCATATCGATCCTTCATCGTTCTTTGATGATTTGTGCTTCATTTCCAATACATCCTCTTTCGGTACGCCTTCCAAATTTGCCTTCAAACATAATCTTTCCATGAATTTAGGTAGGTGATCTAGGCATAACTTTCCACATTCACAAATTGCCGGTTATAACTTCAACTTTTTTAGCAATTGCTTCAAAATTGGCTCATACTGAGCAATCACATGATACATATGATACATGCGGTTTGATCTCCATTTTCTTCAACTTTTGGCTTTTGCAAACACAATTCACGGAAGACTCTCTTGTCTTCTCTTCCTATCTTGCTATTTTCAACATTCCCTTCTTAAACTTAAATGTCTTTTCTTATTCTTCAATCTTTCTTGACAATTTCAACTTCATTTTCAACATCCTCTTTGTATACGTATGTCATACCCTATTTTAACCTAAGTTAAAATAGTTTACAACATCCGGGTAATTCCGGGGTTAATTTAAAGTTAAGAGTCGCCACCTAATTATTTACGGTGAATTAGGACACCTAAGGTTAATTAAAGTTATTAATCTAAAGTTGATTTTAACAATCTGCGAAACCAAATGATTCTAGGTACGGGTTCAACTAACCTAGAGGGAAGGTATTAGGCATCCTCTAAATTCCATTACTAATGGTTAATCCGACCGGACTCAAATTTAATTAGGCTAAGTGTAAATATAGCGTTATCGAAATAAAGTAGCGTTATAAATGTTGTTAAAGTTATAATATTGTTTAAAATAAGTTTTGTAGAAAAATATAATAGTTTGTATAAAATAAGAACTCTAACAGTTATTTTAAAATATGACTTATAAAGGTTGTTAAAGTTTTAAAGAAAAATATAATGATACTATTAAAATGCTCGTAAATGTTGTTAATGCTCAAATGGAAATATTATTTATAATAAGATTTGTAGTAGATATAGCAATTTGCATAGAAAGGAAACTTTAAGTACCATTGAAAGTAGAAATAGCGTAATGATTTGTAAATAATGGACTTTAACAAACTTGAAATTTGACTAAAGTAGTATTTAATAGGATAGATACAAACTAAATCTAGCTTTACTTTTATAAGGAGGTGAATTTCTTTCTCTTATGTTAGTTTAAAAGTATGCATAATTTGATAAGTCTTGAAGAAATGGTTTATAATAAAAGGAATGAAAACTATAGAAATAATTGTTAGTTTTCTTTTAGATTAACTCTCGTCATACTAAGCTAACCGCTAATTTCACTAAGGTTCGTTCTAGCCAAGAAACCCAAAACAAAGTAAGCGTTAGTCGCATAATACAATCATGCAAAGTAAAATAAAAGAGGAGGACAACATAATTCAAATGGGCTCAGCCCCTTTACAAAGCTGCCGCTACGATTCTTTGCTGGGCTTCGGCCCAATAATTTCGTACGGGCTGCTGTGGATGACTGGTGGAGTTGACTCGAGGGAAAATTTGTTGGGTTTTTAGCCCAACATCGAATGCGGAGGATGACAAGTCTCTCGGACTCGTATGCGAGGTTCATGCGAAAGACAAAAGAAAAGGAAACAATCACTGTGAAATCAATAAACATAACTAGACATAATGTAAACTCAAAGAAAACAGATCGATGGTTTATATATACTAGGCATCTTTGAGTACACTTACAATGCAAGAACATATAAACCTTAACGGTGCGTCCGTAACATGTTTTAGCAAATAAATATAGGAACTGTTTTGAATCGGTTAAAAACAAACCAACTAATTGCTATACTTTCGATGGCATACCCGAAAATAAAAGATTAAATACTACCTATCATGAAGGATTTTTTAACTGGAAAATAGTGACGCAAGGCATTCCTACCATACGCCGATTTAAATTAACAAAGGAAAAAGAGAATTTGAATGTAACAAACAGATATGGAGAAACCAAACAGGGACAGCAGCAAGTTAAAGGATCCAGTCTTACAGTTTCGAATAAAATCACTAAGGAGGGAGCATTTAAAGGTCCCGGACAGTTTACAGATCAGACTATGTGTCACTTAATAATATTAGACTAAGACTATGTCGTAAATAGACTCATGGGCCTAATCATTTTACAAACCACATAATCAAGCAGTAATGGAGTCATAACCAGACCATACTCATATTAGTGACTGAAGGGATATCTAATTGAACATTAATCCGAAATAGCAACTACAATGACTGAGCTAAATTACAACAGCATACCAATCATCCGAACTAAACATGAATCACAAAACAGCTAGCACACTCAATAAACAAAAGCTAAAGGACTGCTGAACATAAATGCGAGAACAAACAATTACATAAACAGTACAAAAACACCTAAATGACTACTGAAACCACTTCGCAAAATAGCTAATCATCACGTCGCATCAGAATCATACTAAATTAGGCGAATCTAACTACATCAATTTACGTAGGATAGAACTTAAAGCAGAGTGAAAAGGAGGATTTCGACTGTTTTGTGTGCTGATGAAATGGGGCGCGAGGCCTCGAATCTATTCTCTAATACGACGAGCGATTTCAAAACTAAAGTTGGGTAAACCGAATATCTTAGTCGTGGCTAAACTTCATTTATTTAACGAGATGGTTTTTAGCAATCTTAAAGTTTAGACTGCCGGCTTAAAAAAATGCTAAGGATCTTTCCCTTTTTGATGAATCGAACCCGATAATAAGAAACAGAGAGTAAGGGTTCTTTTTTTCGGATATGGTGACTAAAAATGTAAACGCTTAAGGGTTTAGGCGGCTGAAGGAACTATATCATAAACACAATTGTGAGGATGTATTTATATCCAATGTATGCTAGGGTTTCCTATGATTTTGAGTGGGCGGGATTTCAAGTCAAAATTTTCAAAATCCGAACGTTGGGATATTTGGACAACCTTGATAGCCTTCACGTCACTGAGATGATCAAATTGAGGTAGAGACAAAACCATAGCACGAAAATGGAGTGGGCAGCTTCTGCCACGGTGAAAGAGGGTTGACCTCTGCCTAAAAGAGGAAGACGACGAGAAAGAGAGCAGAGGGAAAGAGAAGTGTGTGGTTATTTCCATCCGGAAATGGGGTGACAAACCTGCCATGGTTGAAAGGGGACTGTTTTTCGCCTAGAAATGGATGGGAGAGATGACGAGGAAGAGAGAGAAGTGAAGGGAGGCGGCTGCGTTTGAAGAAAGGGAGAGTGAGAAGAGATTAGGTTTTAGGGAGAAATAGCGAATGGGCCGGGTCGGGTAGCTTTAGGTAGTGGGCTGGTTCAGCTGTTGAATTGTTGGGCTGAGAATTGTTGGTCTCTCCCCTCTATTTAATTATTCTTGGGCTTTTGCCTTAGCAACTAGTATAAAAATATGTTATATGAAGACAAATAGTAATTAGTGTTCATAGAGTAAAAAATTAATTTAACGAGTACGAATCCTAAAATGAAACGATGACGAACCATTTAAAATTTGTGATAAAGTAGTACTAGTAAAAAATAGTGAAAATGAAGGTAACAGTATTAATAATAGTAGAAATAAAAATAGTAGTGAAAATAAAATATTTAGATATAATTAATCTAAAAGCCCAAGGAAACAAATGGGAATAAAGGAGGGACAAAATTGGGTGTCAACAACGTATCCACGTCTATTGGCATTTCATTCTCCATCATCTTCTAACTTTTGGCTATAGCAAATACAAACTTACGGAAGACTTCTCTTGTCTTATCTTTCTAACTTGTGAAGTCCTTCAAGACTCACACCTTTTTAACGGGTTGTTCTTCTCTTTACAAACCCGAAGAATTCACTCTTCTTTTGAAATAGCAGGCCTCTCAGCAGGTCATCAAACCTGGATACACACCTTCAATGGAGATTCCCAAAATTTTACCTTTACACCTTCCAGGATCGAACCAACGCTCTGGTACCACTTGTTGGAAATATATGGCGGGCCCTTGATAATATCATAGGGTTCAAAGAGGATGGAAGAGGGAGAGAGACATTATGCTCATTTCATTATATGTTAAAACTCCACTCTTACATAATAACATTACAAAAGGGGTATATATAGGTGCTAAAGGATAATTCTAGACAGAAAACTACTAAATGCTTTTAGCACTCAGACTATGAACTTGGTCATCTCATAAACACAAAATCATGCACCTAATAACCACTACTAGAAAATTGGCCTTTGGCAACAGTTGAAAATCCGTTGCAATAGACAGCAAAACTGTTGCCATAGGTATATCGCAACGGTTTAGTGACCCGTTACATCTGATTGTGTTGCAATAGGTCTGTTGCAACGGTTTTATGCAACGGTACAAGAACTATTGCCATAACACTATCAATTGCAACGGTTGTTTGGTCTAACGGAACAGTTCTAAACCGTTGCCGTATCATTTTATGGCGCAGTTGTTGATGCTATTGCAATGGTTTTTTATTAAATATTGCAACAGTTATTCATGAACTATTGCAACAGTTTGTTGAAACTATTGCAACAGTTTAATAAATTAGAAATGAACCCTTTTATTTGAAATATAATTATTTATCTACTAAACACGGATAAACCAAGAAAATAAACAATATATCAACACAATCATAATTTAAAATATCCAACTATTTTATCCATATATAATAGCAAAATTTACAATATTGTTTGATCATTCAAGAGCCAACATATATAATCTACAAAATGTCCGCTAAAAAAAGGGATTATCGACATCTGAAGGTCTAGCAATGATCAACCAATACTGAATAGATTCCTAATCTGCTTTGGCATTTGCATCTCTGCATACATGATTAAAAAAAGTATCTTATTAATTGGCCAAAATATGAAAAATTCTAGTATATGTACAAGTGACAGGCAGATGCAAAAAATTTATGAAGTTTACCTGTTAAAACATCAGGTTCTTTATGCTCTGAAAGTACTTTGCTTCTTCAATACTGATAACAAAAAGTAAAAAGTTCGATGAGCAAACAGGAAATAGAAAGAACATGGCTTCAATAGTTGAAGTAATCTAAAAGACAAAAAATGATAAGAATGGTAAAAATTCTAGAACTCTAAAGTCAAACCAACTTTATAGCAGCTAAATTTCACTATTAAACAAGAGGGGAATTTCATGAAGTGAGGAAGAGAACTACTGCTATGTTTCGTTAGAGAACTATTTATGTATTACTTTTACATTGTCGAAAATGAGCTACTAGAATAGTGATGAGGCCGTAATTACCTGATCTTTGGAAGTTGAAAAGATTAATAGTATAATCACAATTAAAAATAGACAAAGAAAAGGTATAGCAGCTACCATGGAGAAGTATCTCAAGAATTATGAAGTAAAAAATGACACAACACGTCACGTCTATCTCAATTCCCTAGTATGAGCTTCTTATTAAAAAGAACCACCAAATTAACTTGTCATAGCAGACCATATCTCTGAATGCTTGTTTTTTTAATATTACCTTTATATAATCTTCACGATACAGATCTGGAGACTAAAAGCTGTTCTTTGTTGATTTCTCAGGTTCTAATCATCAGTGAGAGAGAGAGAGAGGGGGGTGGGATGGATCAAGAGATTTCACCATACCTGTTCTCCTGAAACAAAAATTCATTCACCATCTTTTGGAAGTTGAACCATCTGATATTTCTTCGAGAGTGTTCTTTGTTTGCAATGGATGGACCCAAATCCTATATCATCATCTCTAATAATAGATGTGACAATAGGTTTCATACCAATAAGAAAAGAGAGACAATTGTGATTTTTTAGAGGAAGATTGCTGAAGTGAGAAGGAGGGAGACGGGGAAAGAGGAGAAATGGAGGAGAAGATCTGAATCAGTAGAGTAATTAGGGTTAGAGCGAATAATAATAAATAATAAAGGGTGCAAATATACCCCTCAATTTTGCAATTTTGAGCAGATATACCCTCGTTACAAAAGTGATATATATACACTGTCATTACCAAATGATGCAAAGATACCCCTGCCGTTACAAAATGGTGCAAATATACCCTTTTTGCTGACTGGATTTTTAAAAAAAAATCATTTAGGTTATTTTTTAATTAAAAAAAATGTCACGTTACTTTAAAAAAAGACTACCCATTTTTTTTTGAGTAGATATACTTTTCTAAAGCCACATAGTAATTTTTATTTCCTGATGGGTCGAGTCTAGTTTGTTTAAAAAAATGGGTAGACTTATTTTTTTAAAAGTCACGGAGATATTTTTTTAAACGAACCATACCCGACACACAAGAAAAAAAAATTAATGGCTTTAGAAAAATATGTCTACTAAAAAAAAAGGTAGACTTTTTTTTTAATTAAAAAATATCCTAAATGATTTTTTTAAAAAAAAAAAAAAAAAAAAAAAAAAACCCCGTCAGCGAAAAGGGTATATTTGCACCATTTTGTAACGGTAGAGTTATTATTTGCACCATTTTATAACGAGGGGTATATCTGCTCTAAATCGCAAAGTTGAGGGGCATATTTGCACCTTTGCCCAATAATAAATAATAAATAATACATAAAATAGAAAAGACACATGAAAAGCAAGGAAGGGTAAGGAAAAAACAATTAAGGAGAGAAGCCACCGTTGCAATATAATTATAGGAATTTATGGAAAGGTTTGCTACATAACTGTTGCAACAGAGAGTCAATTGGAACGGTTTGCTACATAACCGTTGCAATAGAGAGCAACCGGAACGGTTTAGGGACCCGTTGAAACTACCTGTTGCAATAGATAGTCTATGGCAACGACATTAAAACCGTTGCAAATAACCATTCCCATAGAATATCTATTGCAACAGTTAAATAACCGTTGCAGAAAAATTGTTGCAGTAGGTCTAATTTCTAGTAGTGAACATTTAAATTCTATGCATCTAATCACATAGATATCCTAAAAGCCACATATATAACATCAAAGTGCATGAACTTATAATATTCAAAATTATATTTTCAACAATTACATAATTATGAGTGAATCTTTATGGTGAAAACATGGGAATATTTTGAGGAATTGAGAAAGTTTAGCTCTAGGGTTCTTCAATCAAATCATTGATTTGAAAGGGCAAATATTGTCGGATTTTAGATTTCTATATATCGTTGGAATCCTCTCGTTAAGGCCTTCCCGAAAACATATGTCTTGTTGGGTTTTGAACACATTGACCAGAGGGCATTTTTGTCCTTTAAAATTTGATTTTAACCATTTAAGCCTCTAAAAATATAGAAGTGGTTTACCCTAAGGGTTTTGACCATTCTAAATCCATTTTTGTGTAGTTTGAGGCAATCCGGAGACTCGAGAACGCAGTTTTGAATTATTGGGAAGTTGCTTGAATTGTGAATTTGAGGTAAGTGACACTTTAAGCTTTGGATACTTGCTTTTCAAAATCCGTTTTAAAAATATGTTTTGTCTGCCTGGTCCATGTGTTGGGGCGAGTATGTGCTTGGCAGAATCGGTGGTTCTTAAGGCCAGCCGCATATACTTTATTTTCAAATAATCCAAAACTCTCTTTATAAATTGTTTTGTGATGTGATATAGCTGTGAGCCAAGATATTGGGGCATTGTGTATGCTTCCCTTAGCATTGTGTATGCTTCTTGATGATATTAGGGCATTGTGTATGATTCCTTTAACATTGTGTATGCTTCCCAACATATTTGGCACATTGTATATGTTGCTGTGGATTCATGGTGTTGATTAATTCTTTAACTGCCATTTATGACAGGTCCTTAGTGTAAATTGTGTTGAGATATATAATATACTTGATAAACAGTGGTTTGGGACTTGGTTGCTATTATATAATGATATATTCATGTGCGTAATATTTTGTGCTTGTTGTGTGTTTGTATTTTCTAACACTTGTTCCAGGGGTATTTAAAGTGGCGGGTCGAGGATCTTACTGGGTTATATTTATGTATAACTCACTCCTTACCTGCATGTCCATGCAGATACTGTCATTGAGAACGAGGCTGGTAATTGAAGATTTTGTGAGTGGATTCTGTTGCTGAGGTGAGCCACCGCATTGTTCGTGGGGGCAGCCATTTCAGCTTTATCTAGTTTATTTCTAGTCATATCTTTTATTTTGGGTTTACATGCCCGACACTCAAACTCATGTAACTCTGTTAGATGCTCCATGGTCTTAGCGTGGGATGTGGGCTAGAGATTCTTTTTATCTTAGCGTTGGTTGGTTTTCATAAATCGATTATGAATTTGGTTGGCGACTATTTCGCATTTTTATCATTAATAACGTTGTTGGGCCTGCACTTATTTTCTTTTAGTGCTTTCGTAAATGATTAAGGATATGATATATGATTCACCTGGCGGGTGGTGTTTGCTGGGTGCCAATCACGTCTAGCGGGTATTTTGGGACGTGACAAATATCTTGATGAGATGTACCTGCCTTGACTCTCTTCACTATTATGGACAAAGCTAGGCTTGAAGGGGGAGGTAGAAATATACTTGTGGCAGAGGCATATTTTGGATTTAAGTATGGGTTTAATCTTTAAAATTTTCTATTATAGAACTCATTATATTTTGAAATTATGAGTTCCAATCTACTTCCTTTTGTAATTTTAATAAATTTTGACACATAATTTATCTATTGAGTCGAAAATGTTGGGGTCACGCAATAGCTGCATGCCCCCGACTCGTGCCAGTTGGATCAAGTAATTAAAAAGAACATTTCTTGTACTAAGTTAAAGTTTGATACTAACCTATACTCCTCATTGGTATAATATTGTTTTCCATCTGCATTATCAAGAAGTGGGGAAATGTACTAGGTTTCCTTACAGGTAGGTTTATAATTACCCATGCATCAGTCTTGTTAATCATTAGATCACATTAAAATTTGACCAGTGAAAAAGTTATAGTAGTAATTAGTTAAACATTCACTACAACTCTACAAGTCGGCCAAGTCTCATGATGATTAAGATATACCATGTGATTCAATGATCAATGGACTATAGTAATCTTAGCCCACTAAAGAAATTTGGGCTTTATAATATTCTCAATTGCCCATTTTATGTCCTCCGTTAAGGTGAGTGTTTGAAATTTTGTATTCCTTTTTGACAAATCATTTGGCATTAATAATCGACATTCAGGAAATAATTCTACTCTGTAAAAAATTCAATATCCAAGTTTCATTGCTGTAAAAATAAAATACAATATAAAGTCTAACTATCACCCACTGGTAGTTAGAAATTTGCTAAATACTGATAATACATAAGAGCAGGTATTAGTATTTCATGTATAGACATATAAAATAACTCTTAATTTCCATTTGTAAGTCCTTGAATAGCCATAAGCCTCTGCAGAAAAATATTGAAGTCTTCATCTCTACTCAACATACTTATCCTAACATATCTTGGATCACTCCCAAATTTTCTTCCACTCCTTGTTTGAATCTTATGTCCTTTAAGAAGTTTCTCACAGTCCTCTTCACTTCCTTTGCACATTAGCCATGCAAATGCTGTTTCAAAGAAACCAATATAAATTTCAATAACTGACTTTTTCCACATACCAAAAATAACATAAGAACTTGTAAACTTAAACACGACAATGACATATTTGTAGCGGCTAAAATGAAAAGTTCTAAAAGATAAAGAGTTCTCAAATAGAAATGGTTACGTTATTTTTCAAACGGACTAAAAAATAAAAAAAAGGTCCCATTGTTTAGTTTTTGTGATTACCAGGGTGTGATTCATAGAAGTCTCTTGTGAAGAGGCAATACTGAAGAGGGTACTTCTGGAGGGTAAAAAGGTCATTGGCCTTAACAACTTCTCTTAACCTTTGCCATCTTTGAGTCATAATAGACTGACTGTATTCAAAGAAGTTATCCAATGTGGGATCCAAACAGCTATCAGAAAGCACTCCAAGAATCTTTGCAGCTCTGAGTTGAGCTTCCTTTGATACCCCAATTGTGCTAATCTCCATGAATTTTGTCATCTTCCTTGCCACCTCTTTGTCCCTAACAAGTGCCCAACTGCATGCACATTAAATTAAATGAGACCATCTTAGTAAGAAATTAAAATTTGTAGACTTCAATTTAAAATTTGTATCCTAAGGGAGACTAGTATCGGAGCAATGATAAAGTTGTCTCCGTGTGATCTATTGTGTCTGACCTATATACTTATAGAGTCATGGGTTCAAGCTGTCTTTGGATCAACCAATAATGCTTGCATTTGCATAGGCCACACCTCCCTTTGAGGTGCGATCCTCCTTGTAACTTTGCATGAATGCAGGATACTTCGTGCACTGAAATGCTTTGATTTTATTTTTTTTTTAAAAGAAGAAGTTTGTATCGAGCTCTAGGTATTTTAGAGTCTGGGTATGAACAAAAGTGTTGAAGCTAATAATTAGTGCATATACTTTGATTTAAAAAAAAAAAAAAAAAAAAAGTGCTCATAAATACTTTACACGAAAATATAAATTTAGTAAATAGTATCTTTATAAGAGAAGGACGAACCATGGAAATGCAATAGAGAGGCAGGTAGGAATTATGTTTGGGAAGAGTATTTTGAAAATACAAATGATGTTAGGAATAACATAATACAAAATTTGGTCAAATCAAAATTTGTTATAAGCACTTACGAGTTTGAGTAATTTTGACTTTATTTACTTTTAGTGGTTACCATAAAGCGTTTAGTTTTGTGTTACTCTTTAATTTTGTCATTGTCACCTCACTTCTAATTAATGATTGCAATGTTTGAAAACTTACCCAATTCTGGAACCAGCATGGCCAGTGCATTTGGAAACTGTAAAGAGCATAACATCATAGTTGGCAGGTGAGGTAATAGCAGTGTACTGTGGCCAATAATAAGCTAAATCATGGATTAATATCCCTTGATCTCCATTAACTACAGGCTCTCTAATAACCCCATCAGGGTTATTTGGAGATGTAATGAACTCAATATACGGTCTATCTTTGTCAAATTGTTTTGCATCTCCTGCCCATTTGTATAGCCCTGACCTCACAAAATCAGTCACTTCTGGATATGACTGCAACAACAGAATTATCATTAGTAATGAATTAATTAATCAAGAAAGCTCACTTTAGAAAAAAGATTAATGAAGTCACATGATATGTTGTAAGAATTAGTATGATTCCATGTTATAATGGATCTGACATGTACCAAAAAACCATGTGATTAATTAATAAAGAAAAAGCATTAATATTTTAAGCATGTTTTGCAAATCTTTGCATGAACCATGTTCCTATATGTTTCATTAGGATACATTGTAAGCAACCAACAATGTCTAAGCGTGAGACATGGTTTGTTAAGGAGTACATTAGTGAAGCATTATTAAACTTCTTTGTTTCGTTAACTTTTAATGAGATTGATCAACATTAGACATATTAAAATAATATCCAAAGTCAAAATGGATCATTAGTCCCTGCCGAGTCTTGATGAAACCAAAGATATGGCTACAGTTTTCTTTTTATTAACAGGCTAAACATTGAATAGTAAACTAAATGAAGATGACGTTGTTCATTTGACTGAACAGAAGATCGACACGAGAAAAACCAACGTTCTTAATACATAATTCCATTCACTGCTTTTTATGATACACAACTAATACCGATGGAAGACACAAGCCACTAAAGCAAAGGTTTTAAGCTTCCAAATTTTTTAAGCCTCGGTTTTTTTTTTGTTCATCTAGGTTTTAATGATTAACTTTTCTTCCAATATATTCAACTTTTATGATAAACAGCACAATATCTTTATAAAAATTGAAAGAGAACTATTTAGCCATGTGATTGATTAGTTATATTGTCAAACGAAAAAGAATTACCTTTGATTAGTAAAAAATATTAACAACTTTGCACTTCAAAAAGTTAAAAAAAAAAAAAAAAAAACACCTAAAACAAAAAAATATATCAAATTTTAAAAAAGACAATCTTTTAATAAAATTTAGCTTTAGACTACTAATTTTATTAAGCCGCCATTTAGCTTTAGACCACTAATTTTATTAAGCCGCCCCGGATAGCATCCAACACCATACTTGTAAATTACTCCTAATTAGACGTACCGAATAGAAAGGTGCAGCTGAAACTACACTGATTGGTTCAGGTTCATCTGTAGGAGAAAGAGCATAAAGTGCAGCCTGAAGAAGTTGGCTGGATCCAGTCCCAACAATAATATAATAATCATCCACTATTGCATTTCCAACCACATTGTGCTGCCTCTTGATTTCTTCCTCCAGTTTTGATTCCAAGAACCAGCACAAGCTCTTACCATTAGCAAAATAACTCAATGACTCGTAACCACTGAATGTTATGTCACATTTGTTCCCCATTTTTTTCCAATATGACTCGTACATTGTTGGATCACCACTATCCGCAAGAAAAAATAATGAAATTCCAAATTAGTATTTGAGAATTTGAATATTTTGGTATTCTTGGATACAGAAAATGGAAATTGAGGATAATTCAATACAGAAAATGGAAATTGAGGATAATTCAATCTCAAGAGCTAGCTCATATGAGGTGAAGACCATATAAGAAGACTGCGGTTTACTCCTATACCAAGGTGGGGATATTGTAACGATTATTTGCACAGTCTGACCTTTTTTAGAATAACACATAATTTGTTAAGAAAATATTTTTTTTCCTGAAGAAAAATGAATTGAATTGTAAAAGAAGACTTACTGATCCAGATTGATATTGATGAGAGTGTCCCTAGTCCCATTCTCTCTTGTTTCAGTAGTGGCAGAAGGGACTGGAGAACACTTGATAAGGCAAGCATCTGTTCCACACATCTTCTTTTTCTTTTCTTTTTTCCTTATAAAACCTTTGATCAAACAAAAAATAGGCTAATGGGAGAAAACAGATTTGTTGTACTCCATGTCTTGTATGTTGCTCCCTATTTATAGGGAAGGAGACACAGGGTAATGCCACAAAAGCCTCTTCAATTAATAGGCAGAATTTTAAATGGATTCTCTTACTAATTAATGCACTTGCCTTTTCTAATCTCCACAAAAGACTATTTAATTGATAGAATTTTAAATGATTCTCCTAATAATTGCAATTATGTCTTTTCTATTTTTGTTTTCCCGTTTAACTCTTTGGGGAGGATTGTGTGAATGGTAAGTTGAAGGCAGATAGGATAGAGCCCTGGAATTTTTCCGTGTAATAAGGAGAGTAAATCTTGTCCTATGTAGAAAGAAAATTATTTTTTTGACAAATATTGGAGTCTATTTTTGTGTGTTTATCCAGATTGGTCAAAGATTTTACTAAGTCAGCAACTAACTTTTATTCTTTATAACCAAAAACAGAAAAGGAAAAGAATTGAAGAGACAACTAAAATAGAGAAATTGTAATACAAAATAATATAGTCACTTCTCCTTTCATTTTTGGCCCTTTTAAGTGTTTTCGAGAAAATGACAAACATATCTTTTATGTTTGGAAGTAGGTTCAAAATGGCCCATTGGAATATGTTCCTGAGTAATTTTGGTCCTTTAAGTTTGTTAAAAGTGATCACATTTGGGTTCCGTTAAATATTTAACAAATTCTTGGTGTTAGATCTTTTAGAAATTATGAAAATATAAATTAAACATACAACACTAAGACACAGCGCAAGGTCAAAACTACGACAGGAACTAAAAATGGATTAAAAAAAATACTCCCTTGATTTCAATTTATGCGACAATCTTTCATTTTTAGTCAGTTTAAAAAAGAATCACACACACCTTCCTATATTTAATAACAATTTAACTTTAAACTTCCTATTTTACCCTTAATCAAATGATTTATAGCCAACACAAACATAACAACAACAAACCCAGTGTGATCCCACAAGTGGGGTCTGGGAAGAGTAGGATGTACGCAGACCTTACCTCTACCTTTGTAAGGTAGAGAGGTTGTTTCCGGTAAACCCTCGACTCAGAAAAAGTACCTGGCACAATAATGTCAAAAAAGAGATGGCAAAATAACAAGATACAGAAAAAAAAAATGTGGCAACAGATAGTACTACACATCAAGGAATAACGTGATACTGATATACTACTACTAAAAGGAAAAGAGGAGAGGAGGAGACCCGCCCCCTCCCTCCCTACACAGAAGTCGACAACACTAAGCCACCTTCTAACTTTTTACCCTAATCCTCGACCTCCATACCTTCCTATCTTGGGTCATGTCCTCAATCAGCTGAACTTGTGCCATGTCCTGTCTAATCACCTCCCCCCAGTTCTTCTTCGGCCTACCTCTACCTCTCCTAACTCCTGCTACCGCCAACCTCTCGCACCTTCTTACTGGTGCATCCTCGCACCTCCTTTTCACATGCCTGAACCACCTCAGCCTCGCTTCCCTCATCTTGTCTGCCACTGATGCTACTCCCACTTTGTCTTGTATAACTTCATTTCTAATCAAATCTCTCCGAGTATGCCCACACATCCATCTGAGCATCCTCATCTCATCTACCTTCATCTTCTAAACGTGGGCTGCACTTTGCCCCATACAACAATGCTAGTCTAACCACCACTCTGTAGAACTTTCCTTTAAGCCTTGGCGACACCTTCTTATCGCACAAGACCTCGGAGGCAAGCCTCCATTTCACCTACCCCTATCTAATGTGATGTGTGACATCATCATCAATCTCCCCGTCTCCCTGTATTACGGACCCAAGATACTTGAAGCTTCCTCTCTCGGGTATGACTTGTTCCTCTATCTTCACTTTTACCTCTGTCTCATGTGCAACGCCACTGAACTTGCACTCTAGGTACTCAGTTTTAGTCCTGTTTAACCTAAAACCTTTAGACTCTAAGGGCTCTCTCCAAATTTCTAGCCTATCATTAGCTCCACCGCGTGTCTCGTCGATCAAAACTATGTCATCTGCGAATAACATACACCACGACACCTTTCCTTGAATATGTCGTGTCAATTCGTCCATCAATAAGGCAAATTGAAATGGGCTAAGAGTTGATCCCTTGTGCAACCCCATCATGACAGGAAAGTGGTCAGAGTCACCTCCCACTGTCCTAACCTGAGTCTTGGCTCCATCTTACATGTCTTTAATAGCCCTAATGTAAGCTACAGGTACAGCTCTAGACACCATACATCTCCATAGGACCTCCCTCGGGACTTTATCGTACACATTTTCTAGGTCAATGAACACCATTTGTAAGTCTCTCTTCTTGTCCCTATACTGCTCCATCAATCTTCTTACAAGGTGGATAGCTTCTGTAGTCGATCGCCCCGGCATGAATTCAAATTGGTTCTCGGAGATAGACACACCCTTCCGCATCCTCAACTTGACCAGTCTCTCCCAGACTTTCATCGTGTGGCTTAGGAGTTTGATGCCCCTATAGTTATTGTAGTTGTGGATATCACCCTTGTTCTTGTACAACAGAACCATAGTGCTCCACCATAGTGAATCATATTTGTGATTTATAGCCACGACAAATATCTAAAATTTGTTTTGACCCACAAGTTTTAAAAATCTTTCTTTCATTCTTCAACTCTGTACCCAATTAAACATAATCATATAAATTGAAATGGGGGAAGTAGCAGAAACAACACCTCAAAAAGCTGCATCGCATTCCACAAATAGCATAAACGATAAAAATTAAACCTTCAAATGTTCATATTAAATCCTTTTCTTTCCTCACATTCTTGTTGTATCTAACCTTAATAGTTTGTTAAATATTCGATGAAGACCAAATATCCAACGACAAATTTTAAGGACCAAAATTGTTATGAAGTATACTTAATGGACCATTTTAAATCTATCCAACCATAAAGTGACTGTTTTTGTCATTTTTTCTTTTGTATGCACTGATTCAGACTAGCTGCATGTGATGTGAGTTTGACTTTCAGTTTGACTGTTGGTATCAAAGAGAACCTAACTCTATAAAATATGATGAAACTTAACTAAGAATCTTTTAGTTTCTGTTTTGGTCGTTATGTTGCTGCCTCTTGGTCGGCGCTTTAACTGTGTTTGTTGGAGAAGTCGGTATCAATTTAAATCACAAAATAATTCTCCATCATTCTTCCATGATATGGTATTCGACTCAATTTGCCGCACCTCCATTATTTTACTGGCATTTGTCGATGGTAGAGCCAGAAATTCAAACAACAACTATAATCCCACCAGGTGAGATCTGCGAAGAGTAGAGTGTACGCACACTCTTATCCCTACCTCGTGACGTGTAGGGAGGTTGTTTCCAATAGACCTCCCGACTCAAGGAGCGATGTAAAAGCAGCAGTACTAATAATATTAATAATAGCAGCAAGATAATAAAATAACGGAGTGAAAGAAACAATCAGATAGTACTAGGAATCTAAGAATAAGCAAACGTAACAAAGATACTAATACCCCTGATACGGTAAAAAAAATCCGTGCGCAACCTACTAACCCTTTACCCCGATACTCGATCTCCACACCCTCCTATCAAGGGCAAAAATTCAAAATAACAAGATTCAATGAAAGAAAATCTTATACTAAGGAGATTCGATAATTTATATATATGCAAAAATATTCATTTTTACATAGTATAATTGAAACCCCACCCCCCTTCGCTCTGCCTGTTATCTCTCGTTAGCATGGATATCAGGTAGACTATTTCGTCGGGTATCTTCTAAACGCAAATACTAGTAACTCTGCTTATCAAACCTTAGACATATAAGAAGAAATTATCTTATGTTTTTTGTTCTTTATTGAATTTTTTTACTCTAATTTCTTATGATTCTCATCAATTTGTTGACCTTTAAGTCGTCATTATTTTCATCCCCATTCTAGAAAACCAAATTCAGTATTAACAAAGAAAAGGCTTGCCCCATGTACCAAGTGCTCTACAACTGAGGGACAGGGTAGCTCAGTTGGTTGAGGCCCTACATCCTTCACCGTGTGGTAAAAAATCGAATCCAGTATCCCTTCTCTTTCCCTCCCAGTTCCCCAGTAATTAAGAAAAAGTGTGTACGAACACATCTGCAAAAGAAGTTATTTCTATGTCTCAAGTAAACAATCTACAAGTTACCAAGTAAAGTTATTGTTGCGCTAAGGCTTCCCCTCAAATTCAATAACCAGAAATAAGTATAAAATATTTTTTTTCAGCCTCCCATGGTGAGTTCTGGTCGGATGGTTTTATTCTGCAACCAAAAAAGAAAAAGAGGCATGTGCAATTGAATGATGATCCATGTGCTGCCCATGATTATGCACGTGTGAAGGCCAGGCTAAAGCAAATGCCCTACCACAACTCCAGGAAAAAAAACATAAGGTAGAACTGTAGAAGTTTATGCAATTCTAAGCAAGAAAGCCCATTAATTATTTTCTTTGGAGACTTACTAAACACAGATTCTCTTTGTTTCCTTTCAGTATTTATTTCGAACCAAGTTTTGTATACAAAACCCGAGTTTTATGTATCAGCATTTGAAGATTTCAAACAGTCAACTGGTCTTTGGATCTCTTGTTTTCAGCTTGTCCTAAAATAATCCAAGATCTAATTACTCCAACTCCCCTATACCTCCTTCCTTTTAGGATTGAAATAACCATATGTCATCTTGGAGCCAACATCGCTAACCATGAATGACAATAAGTCGGACCAGAAACGAGAAATATATTAAAGGAGACACAAAAATTTAACATGAACAATCCATTGTTCCAAAGAGAAAGATAGAAGAGAGTACACTCCCCACTGACCCTAAAACAAGTCAAGAGCTCTAGAGCCTTTATTGCTTGTACAACTACGTCTTATTCCCTAGTAAGTTGGGATTAGATATATGAATCCTCAATGTTCATATCGCTCTATTTAACCGTTACTGCTTGTACTCGGAAAAAAAGATTGGAAGTCTGGATACAAACATGTAACTAATAACGAAGTACTAGGATCAAGAATGTATCCTGCAGTAACATCAAGTTATTCCTCAGAGAACTAGCTGTATAGTTGTCAAATCTTGAGTTCAGTAAGCTTCCAGAAGCAACATAATGATACAACTGCTAGAATCTTGACATGATACAATCAGAAAAAAATAACCCTTTAAATGCATAACCACCAGTTTTTACTAAAATTTCTAATCCTAATCGAGAAGTGGATTGCATTTGCTCAAATATGAAAAGGTTTGAGATGTTCACAAGTTAAACAGAAACCTCTAATATATAGGTTTTTGATATTACAAGAGACCAGTGTGCAATATTGTCTCCTCAATTCACATTTTTCTTCTGCAAGCCTACAGCCTAAAGGTGGTGATTATCATTACATACATTCGAAGAAGAATGGGATTTTTTTCTATTCACATTTACATTTCAAAGGGAAAACTAGATTTTTGTCTGAAAGAAAAAAGAAGGCGGCAAGAAAGCAGAAGAGTATTTGATATCGCAGATTCCCTTTTCTTTAATCTCTATTCTCTCTTAAGAGTTTGTAGCGCATCTGTAAGAGCAACATCTTGCTAACTATTAAATTATATGGTTTGGCATCGTTGGATTTTTTCTGAAGGCATGCTTCCTGCAGCGCTCAAATATGCTGTCATAGATCAAATCAAATTGAACTCCAGCTCTTTCCCGATTCACAATGAAAAGAATGTGATCACCTTCAACAATCTTATAGTACCTGATTCAAGAAAAGAAAAAAGGAAATATTAATACTAACGCTCCCTGAAATACCCTTTTGTTTGTTAAAATAACAACTATTCAGAGAATTCAACCACTTTATAGAAATCTCAAGTATCCAATATGTGTCAGACAAATATGCAGGACGTCGAATGGTTGCAAATTCAAAAGCAAGTCAAATATTTTCCATATCTCAAAGATAATAGGCATAAAAGCCATAATTTCCAATATATACTATCTTTAAGGGGGTTAAGTGGGAAACATATTAGAGAAAACACAGCAACACGGTGCAAATATCCAATTGAAAGAAGAGGAAAGCAAATACAGAAGATTGTTTAGGGATCCTGAAGAGATATAATTGCAAGTGGATTCATCTCTTTGGAAGATGAAAAAGAAGACCAGCTAAAGTTGCAAGTCCAGGAACAATACTTTAGTCACACACCCCTCCTAGATTTTTTAAAAGTTTCTCTAATATGCAAAAGTTTGATGCTGCAACGTCTAGCACACCTCGTCAAAAATTTAGCACATCCACTTCAAGCAAACAGAGATATAGATGTCCAGTCAAATTTATCATCAAAATAGCAACCCCTTAAAGGGGCACATGTGAAAATATTGGTTTGCAAACTGAACTTGCTTCACAATCATGAATAACTATCAAGCCCTAATGATAATCTAAAAAAAAAATCACACATTAAGAAACTTTCTAGTATTACAACTAGGAAAAGATGACAAGAACTGGTGGTTCTTTATAGTTCAAAGGTCAAAGCTATTAAAACCTCATTTCTTCGAACTCAGAAAAACCAGACAGTACTGCCAAATGGAATTGCGGCGAAAACAGCTTTACTTAGACAAGAAACTAAACAAGTTAAATACGAACAACAGCAACTAGGCAAAAGAAATACAATAGCAGAAGCTTAAGACTGGAAGTGTACCAGATGCCAGGTTGCAAAGGCTGGCAATCAGAATCTTTAACAACCAGTTGACTTGGGTGCTCAACCGGGAAACGAGGATGTGTCATAGATATAGTGTTCAGTGCTCCATCATTGTCCCACCAATCTTCATCCCTGCAAGAATTAGATAGTGAGATGATGAAATTACGAATGATTTGTGTAGAAATTGTTACAGTCAGACATTTTTATAACAGTCATCCTCTATAACAACATTTCACTATAACGACCAAGTTACTTTGGAAATTATTTTTCATGTTATGTTATATTATATGTTCTCTATAACAACATTTCACTATAACATCCAAAATTTATTCAGACAAACAACGTCGTTATAGAGGCGGTTCCACTGCGCTTTGATACATGATAATTGATTTAAATACATTGTAACCGCCATTTAGCAGGAGATGGAATAATAAGGAAAAATTAAAGACAGACCTATAGCCCTTATATGGGGGAGGTACATCTGGAGGATGGCGCCATAGGCTCATTTGGAGGACTCGGATGAAGAGCAGAGGATGTATTCCTAGTATGCCAGAAGGGACAGTTAGCCCCATGACTTTGCTGGTACGCTTAGTAGCATAGCTGAAGTAGTATGTGTTAGGAAACGTATGCAAGTGGCTGTTCAACTTGATTGAACCCTGGAGGGTAAGATCTGGGAGTATCCAATCCCCTGTAGCAAATGGACCAGCATTTCCTAAGAGACAGTCAATAAGACCCCATATTCCTATTTTTCTCCAGGATAAGTTGAAGTGGTCAAACCCAAAGTTGTAATAGTTCTTTAGCCACGGTATGTCAAACCAATCGTAAATTATTACTCCAACCCGGCAAAGCTGAAGCAAAGACACTGGCCTCAACGACTTCCCATCTTCAGGACTGTAAATCAAATCACTCAATTTAGCAAAGATTCATGATTTGGGTAAACATATAACTTATAAATAAAGGCTACAAACAGATGACAGCAATATTTTTATAACCAAACAGAGAAAGGAAAGGTAACAGCAAACTGAAAGTGGATTTAATAGAAACAACAAAGTTAAAACCTTCATATTATCGTTATCTAAGGCTCTGAGGTCATTACTAAATACTAGAATTTACAACAATCGCACAATTGATATAATGAACACCCAAGGGCATCACTTAGTTGTTTATATGACAATAAAGACATCAACTATATTTGAGCTACATATAATAAGAATCAGAAACTTACTGCATTCCATCAAAATAGGTTCTTGTAGTCCCGTTGAACGCTCCAGACAGTGCTGTGATGCTTAAGACCCACTTCTCGGAAGTGTTCTCATAACCCTTAAATGCCTGAAATCACAATAAGCTTTAAATTAACAGCACACCTCTATTAAATCTCAAAATCCATCAAATTGATTATAAGCAAACTAACCTTGTCAGCTAGCATTTGTTGCAAAACTCGAACAACCTGTGCTCCAGCTGAATGCCCAACAAAATGAATAGGGTGATCTTCATCCCATTCCGGGTAATGTCCTGCTTCAATAAGAATATGAAAAGGCTAAATTAACCATTCACAAAAACATTGAAATGCAATGAAGCTAAACACACAAGGCAAAAAAAAATAAAAAAATTCAACCTTGTTCATAAGTACCTTGAATATACAAACATTGAAGTGAAATGAAACTAAACATAGGAGGCAAAAGCGCAAGGTCGGATATAGCAATTGAGGTATGGGTTTACTGGAACCCAGTAATTTTTTGTTCATACCCTATATTTGTATTAAGAAATCCACAAAATATTTATAAATGCTTGATTATGAACCCAATTATTATTTTACGTTAACTTGAGATCGTTGTAACAAACCCCATAAACTTCAAAACATGGATCCGCCTCTGCAAAACACGACTCTAGTCTTGTTCATAAGTACCATGAATTGACAAACATTCAAATGCATTTAAAATAAATAAAAGAGGCAAACAAAAAGCTTCTAACCTTGTTCATAAATTCGTCCAAATTGGGAATGCCCACAAGCTTTACTATGTTCTTCCCCATAATCAACCTGCCCTCCTTTCAAATAATAAAACAATTCTCGAGCCCTGAAACCTAAATTCCATCAAATTTTGCAACAAAAAAAAATAAAATGTAGAACAGAACAAAAATATTACAACAAGATGCCAAAAGAACAACACAAATAACAAGCATCAACCCACCTGTCATATATGCTAGTTAGAGAGCCCAAATCAGGCACAAGAACCCTATCATCCTTCTTCTCTGCACCAGCAAAATATGAAAGCCCTCCTAATCTCTACAAAAACATAAAAATTCAATCTTTTACCCAAGTGTGAGCCAAAATGATTACAAAAAAACCCAAAACAGGACAAAAAGAACATACCCCTTTTCCAAAACCAAAGATTCCATGAACCAACACAATGGGAGGCAGATCTTTAGCACTTGTAATATTATCCTTTGGATCTTCATTAACCTCAAAATTAGTCTTGTAAAAACAATCACTTAATGCTTGTGAAAGATCACCAGCCACAGCTGTGCTAAATATGTAAAAACCATAAGCCAAATGAACCAAAGAACTCACAAACAGCTCTGTTAATTGCAGTGCTGTTATCCACCACCTTACTATCATTTTTCTCTCTCTCTATTAATGATGAACAATGTAATGAATTTTTTTAACAACCTCCCTTCTTCAAGAAATTTTTAAAATCAATCAAAAAAAGGTTCAATCTTGGAAAACAATAAACAAGAATCTCATCAAATAATTAAACCCTTAAAGGGTATGTAGGAACAAACAAAAAAGATTCAATTTTTTTTTTTTTTCTCTTTGAAGAAGAAGGGAGGCAATCAAGATATCCTGTACAAACAAGCCCCCTAAATGGGGGGTCCTTAGTTTTGTAGAGATGAAGAAGAAAATTCAAGACTTTGAAAGACAGTTCCCCACAATTTTCTCATTGCCCAACATCACAATAAAAGTCACCAATCAAGACCTCATTTTTTGAGGGTGTGGGGGGGCCGGGGTGGATGAGGGCCAAAGACTGGTGGGGGTTGGTGCCAGCTGCCAAAGGGTCTTAAATTGGTCCCACTAAATATGACACGTGGATAAAAAACACAGCCTTAGAAAATCCTAATCATAATGTAGCAACATTAGTGGTGGAGATTTGGAGAACAATCCAAGATTATTATGCCTAAATATTTGGGATAAAGAGTAAGGTGGATAAACCAAAATTGACTTAAATATTGGGTGTTAGGTGGGAGTTGATTCTGGCTAAGATTCTAAACATTTCCATTGCATGACAAGGATGAGGAGCAATTGGTTGGAAAAGAGCTGGAAAGTTCTGTAATTTGTTACTACTTACTACTATTAAACTACAAACCATAAACCAACCAACTCCAGAATCAAGAATGGTCATATTTCCTTATCCATATTGTATCATTATTTTGTTTTCGGTGTTCTAATCCACGCATTCTCTACAGGTGAACCACACTTTCAATGTATTTGTCACTATGAAAATTTATGGTATGTATTGTCTTGGGCACAATAGACATTATAAAATGGGGTATATCGGCAAATAGTTATTTTTCAGATTGCTAATTAAGTTTTATGTCATTTTTTGAAAATTATTTAATTTAGCTAATTTTTAATGCGGGAATAAATTTTTTTTATAAAAATATTCCTATTAACTTGAAAAAACTCTAGGGACATTTATCATTTGAACTGCACGAATTGTTTATAGAGTTTGAAAATCCAACAAATTTTAACACTTGGATTGTTAAAGTTTTAACTCCGTGAATTGTTCTTCAAGTTTGAAACTTCAACAATTTTTCATACTTGGATGGTGAAAGTTTGAACTCCTCGAATAGTTCTTGGAGTTTAAACTAGTAAAGGTTTGGGTTTGAACTCTATGAATCATGTGTGGAGTTTAAATCTTTAGCAAATTGTGAAAGTTTGAACATCATGAGTCGTTCCTGAAGTTCCACTTGTCAAAGCCTAGAACTCCAGCATTGTGTGTTGAAGTTATGCCATGTTTTAGCTAAAATATTTTTGTTCAAATTTTATTTTTGTATTAAAAATGACTATTCAATTACTGTTATTTAAATCTGTGGCTAAATTATACTATTCTCAACTCAAAAACCGTGTAACCCGCCTAATTTATCTTACAAATTTGTTTTTGGTTATGTCAAATTTGAGCCTAGAGTGCACCTTTTCCCATGTTCTTTGTTTTTTAAAACATTTTATTTTTTTCTCTTCTTTTTAATGTAAAATTTACCTAAAGTACGTATTATACATGTATTGCTTCTTCAAAAGCTTACTAGCTAGAGGTCCGTCACTCCTTCAAATCTGTCTGCCCTCAATCATGGTGTCACATACTTTATTTCTTCTTAAGTATTTAGTTTAATATAGTTATATCACTTTGTTCCATATTTCATACAACGATATTGATATGAGATGAAAAAATGTAGTTAATTTGACTCATATTATTTAATTAAAGTAGTGAAAGAAAATAATTATAAAAAGCCTTTTCAATAGAAAAATATAATATGAAATGAATATAACATAGGGAACGTATTAAAATTTAACCCTAAAGTATGTGTTTTTTTCAAATTCATCTATCGTTAATGAATGGCCCGCGTCATTAATTTCGTCCCATTTTGACCTTTTCTCGAAGGTTGTCCAACTTAGCTGTGACATTTACTATGGTGATGTTGTTTACCCCGAAATTTTGGTAACAATTGAATTTGTAAGTGAGATATAGGATATTTGGATAAATTTTAATCTACTTTTGATTGATATGAAATATGTAGGGGTTCGTATGCTAATGCCTTGAATAAGTATGTTGATATTGGTGATTAAGCTAAATATATATGTGTGTATATATATATATATATATATATATATATATATATATATAAACAATATAGCCATGGATGATAAACAAAGCCAAACTGTAGATCCGAACCAAAATCAGAGAGAGAGAGGGAGTTTCAATATAAATTTTTATTACAATGTTCTAGATCTCAAAAGTCAACCCCTAAAAGTAGGGAAATGTCCTCTATTTGTAGTTTTGCCTCATGGGCCTTGAATACAATACAAAGCCCTCTTATAATAAAGAAACCTAAAAGGATAAGGTGAGACCGACGACGCGGTACGGTTGTCAAAACGAAATGACGAACGGTCTCTTGACACGTGGCAACACCGCAAACAACCGACCAACGGCCACGTTCATTTCTAGACTTGGAGAAAATCGGACTAACGGTCACGTAAACTTGACTTGGAGAAACGGGACTAACGGCACGTTGAGTTTGGTTCGGGAGACACGAAAACGCATACACTTTCCTTATCTCAGTCGACCTTATTCGGTGCAATCCCCCTCAAGAAAAGACCGAACATGCTCGTGCTCATTTGGATCCTACCTCGGCTTGCCTCACCGGCCTTACTTGCTTGGCCCGGTTTTACCGTACAAAATAGTCCACACTTTTCGGACCTTAGTTTTACCGAACTAACGGGAAGTGGATAAGTCACAAAAAAATCGATGGTTTCATAAGCTCGTTCTTATGTTTTTAATTTTTGGCGGCTTACGGTTATGTCACGTCCCTGCGACATCGGTCACGTGTCTCGTGCCAACGGCCGACCCCGGGAACCGTCGTAACGCACGTCGTTTTCATCACGTCCATTAATTATGTGCGGAACACGTGTCGCCGCCCGATTGGCTGCCCTTTGTAACCGCTACATGTCCCACACCTATATAAGGCCCTTAACCATTTCACTTTTCCACTTTCGCTTCTTCACTTCTTCATTTCTTGCTCCTGATCGTTTCATTTCTTAAGTTCTTGCTCATTTGATTGCAAGAAGTCAACTTTGCCAACTTCTCCATTTGCTATTTTTTGACCGAAAGTGCACCTTTGCTACCCCTTTCCTTTGTCATTTTGCATCCAACTGCTTCTTCATTCTTTTTTCATTTCCTCCATTGTTTCCTTTTTCTCGTATTTTCACACACACACACTCACACACACAAAAACACACACACAATCTTCTCACACACACACACACACACACACACACACACAACACCGAAACACACACACCACACACACGTTCTCTCTCTCTCTCTCTCTCAAGGACACACGAGCTAACCTCACACACACACACACAGGAAAAAACTTTCGTCGAACCGACCGCTTCGGGACACAGGCCGACCAAACCCAACTACAACAAAGAATTTGACGTCGAAAAGCCATCCCGGTCGCGGATAGGGGTTTCGACGCAAGGCGATACCCTTCGTCTATTACGCGCGCGCGGAGGATAAACTTGACAGTCCGGTAGGCGCGGACGGATAACCGTCGGCGCAAATGTTGGGCCCGACGAGTCTATTACCGATCATGAGAAGGTTTTCTATACGTTTACACCTATCCATTTACACTCAAACTCAACCCTCCAATCGACTCGGTTTTTTGGAGATGTCTTTCGGACGTGTGATGTGACTATTGGCCCAAATTGGGCCGATTATCCGGAGGACCGTGGCCTCGCTCTCGATTAATAATAACGTCAAAGCGGAATTCACAATGGCGCACTTCATCCGGTTATATTTCCCGAGACTCTTCCGAGGGGGCGTGATAAGCTCACATGCCGAGGTCGGAACCCCGATCTTTTCCAAACTTAACGAGGACAAAGATCGAGGGTGGTTGGAACGTTATGTCCAGGTAAGAACCGCGGACATTATTCCGGTCGAGTACATGCCCTTTCCGGAAACGTGGAACGACAGGCGTACGTTTCTCAGTTCTCCCTTCTATAATTATTCTTCCTCCATGCTTTGTCAACACTTGCTCCCTTGCATACATGTGATTTCTCCCTTTTTTTTTTTATCGGCCCGAGGCATGGATACCCCTACGTGGGAACATGATAGAATGGTTGGAGCAATCATCGGTCAACATACTCATGAACAACAGACATGGGAGGACCTGTCGCGTGGCCGATGGGTTGCCCAAAATCACGGTAATCTTCTCCTTGATTTGGTATATATTGCATCCTCTCCTTTTTTCCTTTTCTTTTATAACCCCTTCGGTATTCAGGTTTACCCAAGGGCTCGGTGGAGCCAAAATCCGAACCCGGCGTTGCCGACCCTGGCACTGCCGCCGGTTCGAATTTGATATGGCGGTCATCTCGGCTCATTCTTGTTGCTGGTAAGAGACTGAGAAAGCCCTAGGACAAAGGGCAAAAACCAAAGAAAAGGGCAAGGAGCGCTGTTCGGACTGCGAGGGATGAATCGAGCCCGACTTTCTTATTCGAAGGGTGGTGAGGGCCCCTCCGTCGCCTCGTGGGAGGAGAAACCACCATTTCTCCCTTTCCTTGTCGATAAGGACCTTCCGCTCCGGCTCTGCACACAAGTGGGGAATAAGTTCTTTTTCTAATTCCTCTAAGGTCAATTAAATTCATTGACGTTTCAGGTGACGCTTCACCTGAAGAGATTCCCCTGCAAAGGCTTAGAAGATCCGGGCCATCTTCGAATATTGAGGCCGAACAAAGAGAAGAATCGGCCCCCGTTACCGTGGCTCCAATGGATACCCGCCCACCGCCGGTGGTGACCCGCTCTGACATCCGAGGCACGCTTCTACCGAGAGGCTAACTTCTTCTCCCGCCGAGGATAACCTCGATGACATGTTCTCGGATACCTCTTCCGTCGGTTTCGAACATCTCCCTATCCCTCGAGCCACGAGGGCAGCTAGCCGGCCACCAAAACGGGTGCAAGGGATAGTCTAATAGGTATCTTTTCGGCCCCTAGCGTGGAACGGAGAAGGACAAGTTCGGCCATGGTCACCGTCCCCGAGGATTGCAGCTTTTTGTCCCGCCCTGTAGGAGTAGCAAGCTATCCGAGGCCTCTCATTTCGGACTCGGATAAGAAAGATGGTCGGAGTCCCTGGCGGCGCCTCGTTAGAGGGCAAGCACGCGAGTAACTCGTAAGCTTATCATCCAATCTTTCCATAATTCAATGTGATCCTCAGCTCTAGCTTTATCCAAGTTTAACTTTATTTGTTTCTTCTGCAGAGTGTTGTGCTCATCAATGAGGCCTTTATCCGTGCTCAGCACGAGGTTGACAACTTAAAGGGCCAGCTGGATGCTCGCAGTCGTGAAATGGAAAGTTCAAGCAAAGCGAGAAAAAGATGATCAATCGGTAGCCGCCCTCCAAGAACCCGAGCTCGAAGCGGTGAAGGCCGAAAATCTTCGTTTGAAGGGAGTTGGCCGGAATGGTTGAAAAAAAATCTCCGCAGACGGATAAGGTCGGCCCGCCAAGACGATGCGGGTTTTACTTCGAGGCTCGGGGAACTCGAGGCCACTATCTCCCAACTTCGAAGCAAACTTGATTCGGTTGTTGGCGAAAGGCATCGCATCTTGAATCGAGAGTGCTAAAGACAAGAGAAGTTGAAGGTGGTAAAGGCGAGGCTCGAGCCGGCTTCGAGCTTAAGAGCAAGTTCGAGGAGCGGCCCGAGGCCAATGACTTGCTTCGGGCCGAGCTTGAGTCTCAAATTCAAAGAACTATTTCGAGAGAGATATCCGGCTAAATTGGAAAAAGCCAACTTGTCTCTTAAGGATGTGGATCGGGCTCGTACTACGATTGTGGTCGAGTATGAGCGGTGAAAATCCGGGAGGGTTACCCTCGAATAGCTCAAAGGTTCGGGGAAGCTTGTCTCTTCGATCGAGGAGGCTAAGAAAGTATGCGAGCTTGAGGATTCGTCCGAGGACTTTCCCGATCTAGTAATTTAGCCTTTTATTTTGTTTTCGTTTTTTGACTTGTGAAAAGTTCAAATGTAAAATCCCTTCGTATATGAAATGAGCATTTCCCTTTTGATTGTCTCTTTATTATTTTATCTGAATACTTGTTATGATATTTGCCTTAATCACATATCCCGTTAGGAATAGTCAAAGGTTAGGAATTGTCTCTTCGTTCGGTACATTTTTGTCCGAGGATTTGATCGAGTGATTTTCCCGCGGGACTTGTTTATGCTTTGTGAATTCAGACGTCTCCGAATCACGTTAGGCATTTTTGGGCCGAGGTTTTACTTATTATAGATTAGGTTCGGACGCCGAATCCCCGCCTTGTCAAATTTTGATACGGCTGTCCCCATTCGAGGGTGTTAAAGGATTTGGCTCGGTCAACACGACCTTGTTGACTTTGTCGCATTTCGACGGTAGTCCCCCATATAGGGTATTTAATAAAGAGATGCCAAATTTCAACGGTAGTCCTCGGTATAGGGTATTTGATAAGAAAACATGTCTTAGATGAATTTTTCATAACTTTCTTTATATTGCAAGTATTTGTACGTACATAATATGAAGACTTCATCCATTTCCTTCTGTTTTTGCCGTAGCAAATACTAAGTGGACACGATTCATTTTTGATCATTTGGTCCTTACATTGAAACCTAAAACAGAAGGTCCGGGATTAGACAAAAATGAGAAACAAAATTTTGAGGACCTATCCGGGGTAGCATTTTACAACGTTTCTTCATCTGTTTTAGTGAGTTGAACTCATTCTACCTTTTCGGGGTAAACCTCGATGTGGGTATGATAGTCCCCTAGTGTTTATCCGAGCTGCATAATCGGGTAAGCACTATCAAGTCCCCACTCGGGGGTAGATCCTTCGTTCCCGGGTAGTTTGCCTCGTTTTCATAAAGTAACACGTTGTACTTGTTGCATCATTAAAAACCTTATCGGAAAACCCACTGTGGGACAAAACCGAACTAAGGAAAATGGTGCAACACGTGTTTTCAGTCCTAACTCCGTTCGGTATTCTACTTCTGCAAAAAGGAAGACAGGTTAAATAAAGATGATCACCAGGGCGGGCATTCATACCTTAGCAGTAGTATCTCTTCAAATGAGCCACATTCCAGTTATTACGCAACCGTTGTCCGTCCATGGATTCAGCTGGTATGATCCTTTGCCCGTTATTCCTGTTATCTTATACGGCCCTTCCCAGTTGGGACCCAATTTCCCGTCATTGGGATTCTTGGTGTTCAAAGTAACTTTCGGAAGCACCAAGTCCCTAACCTGGAAATGCCAAAAATTGGCCCTCCGTTTGTAGTACCTCTCCATTCTCTGCGATTTCGATTTTGCTATACGGACCCAACGCATTTTCGCGTAGTTCATCCGCTAGGTCGAGTTTTATGGCCATGGCCTCCTCGTTTGACCCACCGGTGGCGTATTTGAATCGGAGGCTCGGTTCGCCAACTTCCACGGGGATCAGAGCTTCGGCCCCGTAGACCAATGAGAACGGTGTTTCTCCTGTGCTTGATTTTGACGTAGTTCTGTAAGCCCATAATACCTCCGATAGCACTTCCCTCCATTGATGTTTCGATGTTTCAAGTCTTTTTCTTAGATTTTGAATTATTGTTTTGTTCGTGGATTCCTTTGTTCGTTTTACACGGATGATACGGAGTTGATATAATTTTCTTGATCTTCAACCCTTCGAGAAAATTATTGACCGTACTGCCAACGAACTGAGGTCGTTATCACAAGTTATTTCAGCCGGGATGCTAAAACGACAGATAATATGGTCCCATATGAAGTCAATAACCTCCTTTTCTCTTATTTTTCGAAGGCCTGCGCTTCAACTCATTTGGAGAAATAGACAGTCATAAGCAAAATGAAACGGGCCTTACCTGGTGCCCATGGCAAAGGACCAACGATGTCCATTCCCCACTTCATGAAAGGCCAAGGTGATATCACCAGGTGTAGCAACTCTCCGGGCTGATGGATCATCGGGGCATGCCTTTGACACCCATCGCATTTCCGGATAAAATTCTTCGCGTCCTCTTCCATCCGGTTCCAGTAATAACCGGCTTTGATAATTTTCCAAACCAAGGCTTCTGCACCGAAGTGATTACCGCATGTACCCTCATGGACTTCTCTCATCACATAATCGTTTCCCCGGGACCCAAACACTTAGCCAGGGGTCCGAAGAAGGACCGTCAATACAATTGATCGTCTACTAAGCAGAACGGGGCTGCTTTGGTCTTTAGTGACCGTGATTCTTTTGGGTCACTCGGGAGCTTTCCATCTTGTAAGTAGTCGATGTACTTGTTGCGCTAATCTCAAGGTAGACCCATCGTGTTTATCTCAGCATGCCCGTTCTCTACCGCCGAATTCATCAACTGCACTATGGTACAGGGTTGATTTCCTCCCTTCGACCGAAGAACCCAAATTGCCACGATGCGTCGGTTTCGTTATTCTCGCTCCAGGTACATGTCGCATGGTCCACTCTTTAAACCGATGCAGTATCACCTAAGTTTTCTCCAAATATCTTTGCATGCGTTCATCCTTAACCTCAAAGACCCCATTCACTTGGTTAACGACCAAGAGGGAGTCACATTTTGCTTCGATTACTTCGGCCCCGTACTCGAGCCAATTCCAAACCCGCAATCATAGCCTCATACTCGGCTTCGTTGTTAGTCAATTTTCGTTCTAATCGAATGCCTAATGACATCACCGGCTGGGGTTTTAAGAATGATGCCCAACTCGGAACCTTTTAGGTTCGAGGCCCCATCCGTATGTAGAGACCAGATGCTCGAAGCTTTCCCGAGGTTAATAATAATTCTTTTTCGACCTCGGGAATCATGGTCGGGGTAAAATCGGCCAAGATTTGAGACTTAATGGCTGTCCTAGGCTTATATTCGATATCATACCCGCTAATCTCTACGGCCTATTTGGTCAGTCTACCCGATAATTTCGGTTTATGCATGACATTCTTTAGCGGGTAAGTAGTTATTACACCTATCGAATGGCATTGAAAGTAAGGTTTCAGCTTTCTTGAAGCACTTACCAATACCAAAGCCAACTTTTCGAGGTGAGGATAACGAGTCTCCGCATCCCCTAAAGTCCTACTCACATAATATATGGAAAATTGCGTACCTGCTTCTTCTCGGACCAAAACATCACTTACCGCTACCTCGGATACGGCAAGCTAGAGAACAACTGCTCGTCTGCCTTCGGTGTGTGCAGCAGAGGCGGACTGGAAAAGTATCTTTTCAATTCCTGCAAGGCTTTTTGGCATTCCGGTGTCCAGGCAAAGTCATTCTTCTTCCTCAGTAATGAGAAGAAACGATGACTTTTATCTGAAGACTTCGAAATGAAACGGCTCGCATCGCTATCCTTGGGTGAACCCGTACTCCTTTGACGTTATTCACCACCTTAATATCCTCGATGGATTTGATCTTGTCCAGGTTAATTTCAATTCCCCGGTTCGACACCATGAAACCCAAAAATTTGCCAGATCGAACACCGAAGGCACATTTCTCTGGGTTGAGCTTCATGCTGTATTTGCGAAGCACATCAAAGGTTTCCTGCAAATGTTTTAAATGGTCCTCTATTTCCAGGGACTTGACTACCATGTCATCAATATAAACTTTCATTGTTTTCCCTATCTGTTCTTCGAACATTCCGTTACCTAGGCGTTGGTAAGTTGCTCCGGCATTTTTTAACCCGAAAGGCATGACATTGTAACAGTAAGTCCCGTATCGGGTAATAAAGGATGTTTTCTCTTGATCCTCCGGATGCATCCGGATTTGGTTGTACCCGGAGTAAGCGTCAAGAAAACTTAACATCTCATGCCCTGCCGTCGCATCGATCATTCGATCGATGTGAGGCATCGGAAATGAATCCTCCGGGCATGCTTTGTTCAAATCCTTATAGTCAATACACATTCTAAATTTATTACCTTTCTTCAATACCACCACTACATTAGCTAGCCAGTTCGGGTATTTTACCTCCCAGATAGAGCCTATTTTTAAAAGCTTTGTTACCTCATCTTTTACGAAGGCGTGTTTCGACTCTATCATGGGCCTTTTTTTCTGTTTAATCGGGGGAAATCTCCCATCAAGGCTGAGCTTATGAGTTGTCACTTCCGGTGGCACACCTGTCATGTCTATATGGGACCATGCAAAACAATCGGCATTAGCTTGAAGAAATTTAATTAACTTGTTCTTGAGCTCCGAGGTTAACCCCGTGCCCAGGTATACCTTTCTATCCGGTAAATATTCGAACAAGATGACTTGTTCCAATCCTCCATGGTAGATTTGGTTGCATCCGAGTCATCCGGTAATATGAACGATCTGGGTATGCCGAAATCATCCTCTTCAACCACCGGGTCCGACCCCTTCTGCTCCGCTTTCGGACCCGCACCCTTTAGTTGCTATTTGGCATCCTTGCCTCCGATTGATTCATCATCTCTTGGATCCGGCTTTTTTGGAAAAAGTGGCGCTTCCTCGACCGCGAACATCTCCCTTGTAGCGGGCTGTTCACCTCGGATGGTTTTTATCCCCTCCGGGGTCGGGAACTTCAGCAACTGATGTAGTATCGACGGCACTGCTCTCATGCTATGAATCCACGGTCTACCGAGCAAAGTATTATACTTCATATCTCCCTCGATGACATAGAATACAGTTTGTTGTATGGTGCCGTCAATGTTGACCGGCAGAGAAATCTCTCCCTTCGTGGTTTCACGTGCCATATTGAACCCACTGAGTACTCGGGGTACCGGCACAATCTGGTCGAGGAGTCTTAGCTGTTCTACCACTCTCCATCAGATGATGTTAGCCGAGCTACCTAGGTCAATCAAAATACGTTTAACTTGTGATTTGAAAATGAGAATAGAAAATACCAATGTATCATTGTGCGGTTGGATGATGCCTTCGGCATCTTCATTGCTGAAGAAGATGGAACCCTCGGGTACGTTATCCCGGTTGCGCTTCTTACGCACAACGGAAAGCTTTGTTCGTTTCATCACCGACCCTCAAGGAGCATCTGTTCCCCCGATTATCATATTGGTTACATACTGAGGTTCCACCGGTTTGGCCCGTTTGTGAGATTCCCTTTCCTTATAGTGGCTTTTAGCTCGTTCACTCAGGAATTCTCGAAGGTGGCCATTCTTCAATAAGCGAGCCACCTCCTCCCTTAGTTGGCGACAGTCCTCAGTTTTGTGCTTATGGGTTTCATGATATTCACACACCACGCTCGGGTCCCGTTGACCCAGGTCTGACCTCAATGGCCTCGGCCATCTTGGTTCGGTGATTCAGCCGATAGCCGAGACGAGATCCGAGGTATTGATGTTGAAGTTGTACTCCGATATCCTTGGCGGGTCTTTGTTGCTAGCCGAACTCCCGGCATCGCTTCTAAATGATAAACCTCGACGGTTTGATGGGCGCTCAGCCCGTTTATCACCCCGACTAGAGAAGTAACTAGGGCCAACCCTTGATCTTTCCGATCTGAAGCTCGATTTTTTTGAATGAGAGTATGGCTGGTATCTTTCTCTCGATGATCGCGTCTCCGCCGTAAACTTTCCTCAACCTTTCGGAGGCTTTTTCTCATATATTTGCGGGGTCCCGGGAGAGGCTCGAGTTGGTCATCCTCTACCCGAATCTTTGATTCGTACCTGTTATGAACATCTGCCCAGGTCACAGCCTCGTATTCCAACAAGTTTTCCTTCAGTTTGAATGAGGCAGTCGAGCTCCGAGGATTAAGCCCTTTGGTGAAAGCTTGTGCAGCCCATTCTTCCGAACCGGAGGAGTCTCCATCCGTTCTCTTTGCAGCGGTTCACAAATGGTCTCGTAGCAACTCATCATCCTTTCGGGGCTATACGTAAGATGTCCGTCTTCTCCGGCCCGCACTTTTTAGCTCCGTGATGGGCTTTTATGAACGCGTCCGAAAGCATTTCAAAAGAAGTGATTGAATGCTCGGGCAGATGGTCGTACCAGGTCAATGCTCCTTTTGATAGGGTTTCCCCAAACTTTTTTAACAACACAGACTCAATTTCATCCTCTTCGATGTCATTGCCTTTTATGGCACAGTGTACGGGGTCACGGTTCGCAGGTCCGTCAGGCCGTCGTATTTTGGATATCTCGGCATTTTGAACCCTCTTCGGGATCAACTTGGAGGAAAAGGTTCTTTGAATGTACCTCTTGAATCCGGCCCTTTTAGAATGAGGCGGAGCCCGTTATCGATCTACCCGAGAGTTGTACGCTTCCACCCCTTCGTTGAATCTACTCCGCTTTGCTAAGGTCTCGAGCATCTTGAGAACCTGATGGATGAACCGGCTCCGGATCCGTTACTCTCTCGACTCTCCGTGTTTCATCCCTCCTTGGTTCGGTGACTCCTTTTGACCTTTCCAGAGATGCCTTATCATTTTTGCTCTGTAGCTGAGCTATTGCAATTCCCTGTTCGGTTATGGCGGTCCCTTGTTCCTACAACATTTCAAAAATTAAACGTAAGTTAATCTCATCCGGAGTATCCGATACTTTCCGGCCTTGAGCCCGAGATAAAGTAATTGAGTTGTGAGTGTTCAAGGGATTAGTGGCCGGTAAGGTGGCATTCTCCTGGTTCACGGTGTTCTGCCGATTGAGGCCTTCCCTCGCATCAACAGAGTTTGGGTCGATTGGATCTGTTGTTAGGCTTCGTAACCCATTGTTCTCGTTTTTAGCCACAATCTCGTTGTTGTTGACATGACCAGACTGCCCGCTGCTTGCCATTTGGTTTGTTTTTTTGCATAAATTAGCAGAAGATTCCTTGATCAAACGGGTAAGAGGAGATCGAAGCAAAGATTAAAAAATCACTATTATCCTAGCCCCACGGTGGGCACCAAACTGTTTACGCCGAAATTTTGGTAACAATTGAATTTGTAAGTGAGGTATAGGATATGCGGATAAATTTTAATCTACTTTTGGTTGATATGAAATATGTAGGGGTTCGTATGCTAATGCCTTGAATAAGTATGTTGATGTTGGTGATTAAGCTAAATATATATGTGTGTGTGTATATATATATATGGCGATATATTGTATTGAGTGGATAAACAAAGCCAAAGAACACTGTAGATCCGGACCAAAATCAGAGAGAGAGAGAGAGAGGGAGTTTCAATATAAATTTCTATTACAATGTTCTAGATCTCAAAAGCCAACCCCTAAAAGTAGGGAAATGTCCTCTATTTATAGTTTTGCCTCATGGGCCTTGAATACAATACAAAAGCCTCTTAGAATAAAGAAAACCTAAAAGGATAAGGTAGGACCGTACGGTCTGACACCCGTAAGGTTGTCAGTACAAAATGACAGAACGATCTTGACGTGTGGCAGCACCACAACTGGTTAACCGGACCAACGGCCACATTCAGCTCAGACTTGGAGAAACCAGACTAACGGCCACGTAAACTTGACTTGGAGAAACCGGACTAACGGCCACGTTGAGTTTGGTTCGGAGACACCAGATCAACGGATACACTTTCCTTATCTCTCGGTCGACCTCGTGGCAACCCCGGCCCGAAGGAAAGATTCCAACATACTCGTGCTCATTTGATCCTACCCTCCGCCCCCGGTCTCACCGGTCTTGCATTGGCCCGGTTTTTACCGTACACAGATGTCATGCAGAGAAACAAAAGATTCAAATATATCTTAAACTATCAATTAATTAGGTTTATATATATGTTCTGCAATAAAATGAAATATATATGCTTTTGTCCTCTTGAGCACAATTGAAATAATCTAAGTATACAACTACATGACCTCACCAATTTTTTTACGATAACAAATTTGAAAGGACATTTTTAAGAAAAAAATAACAGTGATAACTTTTATGATTCGCAAAGCAGTTGGTATGTACAAATCAAAATGCAAATATTAGAAGTGTGTTTGGACATTTAATTTTCTCAATAACTCATAAATCAAATTGTATCATATCATATAAAATCCGTGTTTGCCTAAGTAGAAGATCGAGGGGCGTAACATGCACTCATATTAAAGACGATGTGGGTGAGAGGAAAACCTTGGAAATGTGACGCACATGCATATGCCTATCCTAATATGCCCATGCTGCATTTATTTTGGTCAATGGAGACTGAAGCACATGCCTAGCACTCTACTTGGCTCCATTTTATTTGTTTGGTTTAAAAGATAATACTAGTATATACTGTATTAACTAATTGGCTCCATTTGTTTAGCTATCTAAGTTGCAAATATTCGTTTGGTGGCCCTTTATCATTGTAACATTATAATTTTGATACTAATACGTATATACTGCGATGCAAATAATTTGTACAGATCATTTGCTTGTCTTTTGAGTTTATTACTATGAAGAAGCTTTTGAACATTCTTTATTGTATAGAAATTTTTTAGTAATTTTTATTTTTATTTTGTACAATATTGATTTGAAATGAGTTTAAACAAAAAAAAAAAGTATGATTAGTGAGTATTCATATAGGTGATCTCAACTTACTTGGAATTGAGGTGTAATTACTAGTATTATAGTGTTATAAACTAGTTCTCTGTTTTGTTTCAAATCAAATTGAGCCGTTTGGATTCTGTGTTTTGTTTCTTAAAATAATTTCAAAAAAATAAGACCCATTTAACTTAGTTTATCCTCCTTTTAGGCTATGGTGAACATATATCCATTTTAAGAGTAAAATAGTGTCTCACCTGAAAAATTCTGTCATTTTGAATTTGTCAAGGTCAAATTAGTTACTTTTGAAGTAAAACTTAAGATGGGCAAATTTTTTTTTTTTTTTTAAATATAATTTAGAAATAGCAACAATTCATTCGTTGGAAATTATTCTGTTCCAAATATTTAGAAACAGTTGAGAGGAACTCGTCTGAGCTTAGTTTAGCGAGCTTTTAAAATAGTAAAATGCATTTTGATTCAAAACACTGAATATCTCTTTATAACTGACCAAGCCACTAAACTTTAAAAAGATAAATAAATTATTTAATTAATAGAAGGAAGAAATAAGTTTGAATTATTTGTAATCAACCAAATGGAATTTATTCTCTCTTTGAAATAAGTTTGAATTTATTGGAAATCAACCAAATAGAACTTATTCTCTCATTTTTCTTTGGCCAAACCTTATCGACAGACATTGACTCGTATGAGTCATTTCGACTTCTTTCACTTGATCACCTAAACTTGAAATAGTTGTCCAATCAACACTAACCTGTTAAAAAACTGTCATGTTAGACACTTTTTGACAATCAAAAAAATTAAGGAGAGTGTAATACACTTGCCAATGACGTAAAAAAGTAGCCAATTAATTGATTACACGTGGCATTTTGGCTCACAAAAGTATTAAAAAAATTATTATCAGAAGAAATTTTTTTATTTAAACCTATTTAACTAATAATAAAAGAAAATAGAAAAACCATTTTCTAGAAAACCCATGCCCATCCACCGGAACCCCTCCCCACCGAGAAAAATGGAGTTTCGCTGGAAAAAGTTGTGAGACCCAGATTTGATTCCTTTTTCAAATGAAATTTTTTTTTTTTTTTTTAGATCTGACAATTTTAATTTTGAACAAGATGTGTTTTGGTAGAAGAGAGGTAGCGAGAGAGAAAGAGAGTGGCGGCAGTGGTGGGTGTCTCTTTTCTCCGGCGAAACATGGCGTGGTGATGGTGTTCTCCAGATCCGAAAAAGATAAAGAAAACGGTGGTTGAAAAGATGGATATTAAACGTTAAACATGAAACTTCAATGGTGGTTGGTAGAATAGGGCTGAAGATGAAACTTCAAATTAAGACCAGTAGATGGAGAAAATCACAACGACGGTGAGAGACATGACATAAATGAGAGCACAAACTCAGATAATAGTTCACGACACAATAGGGAGGAAGTGCAAGGAACAATTGGGAAGAACAAAACGAAAAAGAAAAAAAAAACAGTGGCCAGAGTGTTGGAGAAGACGGCTACAATATTCCAAACTTTTTTTTTTTTTGCTTTTTATTTATTTAATTAAGTTATATTTCAATGAAATAGAAAAGATAAAAATTTTGCCAAAAAAGAAAAAAGAAAATTATTATTGAGATCCACTAACGCGCCTGAGGAAAGTGAGCAACATCTTTTTTGCCATGTCAGCATTTTGTGTCTAATATGACAGTTTTTGAATAGGTTGAGTATTCAATTGGAACAACTCTAAGTTTAGGTGCTTAAGTGAAAGGTTTTGAACTACCACAGGTGTCTGTCGATGGGTTTTGGCCTTTTTCTTTTGTTCTTTAATCATTTGCCATTGGAGGACATCTTTGGTACTTTTGCATTTTTGCACTTTTGTGCTTTTGACTGCTTTTTTTCATTTAATTTAATTTGCACAACTACTTTTGACGGCAGGACCAGCTTGTTAAGAGTTCTAAACCAAAATGACCTAATAAAAAAGACTTGAACCAAAATACCTCAGGAAAAAAGTAGTACAAAAGTACATTTAATGCAGTAAAATACTTTGTAAAGGACTTAACCGTGCCCTAGAGGATCTTTTTGTTTTGGTTAAACTCTCTTTCTTTTACATTTTCACACTTTTTTACGTACTTTAGCCATAGTTTAATCATGCTAAGAGACTCCGGAACTTCAATATTTTATATAGAACTCAACTTATTTTTGTGCTATTAATTAGGTAGGCTCAATACATCAAGGATACGCAAAACTTCGGATTGTCGTTTTAGTGGTTGAAAAGTTCTCGAAGTAAGTTTTGTTTAAAGACTTGTTGTCATTAGCTTTAAGTTATTTATGTTTTACGGTTTCGTGTTATTTTTAAATTAATGCGTAACTTTATTTCGAATATGTCACGATTTTTTTATTATCAATTTAGGATATCACACTATAAACGATAATAAATACTAAGATAATATTTATAAATATAAATAGATACGAAAAAATATATAATATTTACTTAAACTATACAACTTAATTGTATATATACTATCGTAGATGGGTCCCACATGTGGTATGCCTGAGACTTTCCTTAGGCCTAAGGTTCATACCATCCCCACTGCCCTCGCCATCGTCTCCATCCACTTTTTTCCTCTTAATAAGAGGGCGCTCTAAGCCATGATCATCTATCGCCCTTGCGCCCTTCTGCATAACGTGCTTCTTCTTGGGATCTCGTCCCGCCGGTATGCTCAAAATTCTAGGCTGATCTGGATCTGGAAACGAGACCTCATCATCGTCGAGAGATGCCACCGCAAGCGCCGAAGGATGAACCTGAATAATATATAAAAATTAGTATCAATTCTTATTTATATTGAATACATTAACGTTTGTTAAATAATCAAACCGATGTATCGAAGGGTGCGTGAGTAAGCTCATGAGTGGGCTCCTGAGATGGGTCTGGTGCAGAATATAAAGTAGTCTCATGGACGAGATGCTATTCGAGGTCCAAATAAAAGTTAAAAAAACTAAAGTAATATTCACCTTATATTGAATAAAATTATTTTTTACTAAAAAACTTACATATGGCTCGACAACCTCATGAGAAGACACCTGTGGCTCAACAGACCCATGAGAAAACACCTAAGTAGGTCGCTCTGGTGGACTCACTGGCGCCGAATCCTAAAATATGAAAAATTACGAAATAATAAGTAACATATATATTTAAAATAAGTACTTTAAATAATCAAATAAGTATTGTAAATATTCACCTTATATTGAATAAAATTAGGTTTTAATAAAAATCTTACCTGTGGCTCAACAGTCTCGTGAGAAGACATCTCTGGCTCGACAGGACCACGAGAAAACGCAACAGTGGGTCGCTCTGGTGGACCCACTGGTGTCGAATCCTAAAATATGAAAAATTACGAAATAATAAGTAACATATATATTTAAAATAAGTACTTTAATGTGTTTAATAAGTATTTTAAATACTAACCGAGATTAAAAAGTCATCGAAGTCAAGAATCCTGGGACCGTCTAAATTTTTCACTGGCCGCTCATCATCTAATGGTGCGCGAAACGCCGCCAATCGATGTCATCACGTTCCTCGATGTACACATTCTGTCTTGGTTGAGATGAAGACTCAGGTATCTTCACAAGTAGGCGCGCCGGCGTAAACGTAGCTGACGGTCTAGCTGAGCTGCCACTGGCCTGGAACGGCTGCGAATGGACTGGAATGGGAACGACCTCTGGAATGGAAGCGGCCTCATCTGTCTCATCTACCATGTCCTCTAGCAGCACCGCGTCCTCTACCACCACCGCGTCCTCTAGCAGCACCATGTCCTCTAGCAGACTCAATCCCAAGATATGGGCCGCGATACCAGGCACGAAGTGGAGGAGCCTAGTCAACTCTGACACTCATGTCCTACCAGGAGGAGGCTCGTACCAACTGTATAATGACTCTCCATCTACCCGCAATCGAAACAAGACCTCCACATCTTGAAATGTAATCGTGGCCTCACCAGTGCGTAGATGGAAGGTATGTGTCTCCGGCCTCCCCCACTCAACCATGGTCGTAATGAGCGCCCAATCATGCTGTACTCAATCAACGAACACGAAACGATAGATACCGCTCCGAAACAATATCTCTAAGACACGAGGGTGTGAGGGGCACTGGCGTAAAAGAGTCCACGCTCTTTGCAGCCTATGGGGACAGAGCCCAGTCGCTATCCCTATAGCATCAGTCCATAATAATTCGGACCTATGATTGTCTTGCAAAGAAAGTACTGATTTATCATCGGGCCCCGGGTGAACAGCGGGCCTCGGGTGAACATTCGGATCCATGAAAGTGTCGTGTCTGTAGAAACTAAATTATTCATTATCCTTGAAATTAAAGTGATATTATATTAAGTAATTAATCATGTATAGGGAATATGTGAATTATGATGATTATGTTGTATTATATTTTGTGAATAATTATAATTATAATTATTCTCCTAACTACAAATAAAGAAATAACGAACTAATTTATTTAATGATTAACACGGGATAAACAAATAATCAACATGGGATAAACAATTTCACAAATAAATAAATTAACAATGCCATAATTAACAAATAATAGGAGATTACTATATTTTCTCTAATTAAAAAATTTATAAAGAATTAATAAATTAACAATTCATAAAAAAATAAAAAAATAATAATTCATAATCAACAATTAACAATGACATAATTAACAAATAATAGTAGATTACTATATTTTTTCTAATTAAACAAGTCATAAACAATTAACAAATTAACAATTCATAAAAAATTAACAAATTAACAATTCATAATCAATTAAAAAAAAATTAACAATTCATAATCAATGAACAAATAATAATTTTTTTTAAAAATCAAACAGTAGCAACACACTACTGCCCAACAAAGACCCCCCCCCCCCCCCCCCCCCCCACACCAAAAAAAGTTTTTTTTTTTAAAAAATTCACGACTATCAAACGTTAAACATGCTTAGGATTATAATGTATTTAACAAAATAATAAAAAAGTTCATAGTAGAATACCTTGATCGAAGCTTGTTGTAGGGTTATTTTAATCGAGTTGTACGTCGCTTTTTTCTAAAATTCGACCTTAGAATCTTGCTTCTTGACTTAAATATACTGAGAATCTAAACTTTCCAAACAAAATTTGAATAGAAAATAACGTTTTTGGAAGTGGGCCCGCTTGGCTTTCACCTTCAATGGTGGATTAGTTTTTTTTTTTTAAGTGAAAGTGGGGGATCAATGGTGGAACCTGATGGTCATATGTCGGGGTCTATTACATTTCTAATAATGAAATAAATCAAGAAAAAATTAATAATAATAAAAAAATCACTTTATTTCGACTATAAAAAGTCACTTTCTAATATTAGTAAGAAAAATTCATAGCATAGTATTTTACTGCGCTAAAGGAGAGAGAGGATATCCTTTAGCGCAGTAAAATGCTACGTTAAAGGACTTAACCGTACCGTCACGATTAAGTCCTTTAACGCAGTATTTTACGGCGTTAAAAGTACTTTGTACCACTCTTTTTTTTGGGGTATTTTGGTTCAAGTCTTTTTTTATTGGGTCATTTTGGTTCCGGACTAGCTTGTTAATAGACCCATTTATGTTATTCAGTTTTTTAAAGAGATAATGGTCAAAAATACACTTGAGTATCACTTTTTCTAGAGTTTTTTTACCTGAATTATCAGGTGTTAGCGTTCTCGACTTGATAGTTCAGTTAGAAAAACTCGCAAAAAAATAATTCCTTTAATTATTCATGTAGAGTGGCATTTGACACCATTTTTAAACAAAAAAAGAGTGCACATCACGCACCATCAGCTACTAGTCGGGATATGTTTTGATAAATAGTTGGTCATAATTCAGGTAGCAAATGCAAACACTTGATAGTTTAGATAGAAACTCAACAAAAAAGTGATCTCCAGGCGTGTTTTTTACCATTATATCGTTCTTTTTAATTATTACTTCTTCTATCTCAATTCATGTAAATTTTGACTGAACATGAATATTGATATTTTGAAACTTATGATCAACATAGAACATTTATATTTTTGTAGCTATAAATTATCCCAATAAAGATAACATGAAAAGTTTAAACTTAAGTTATTTCAAATACATAAAAAATATTATTCATTCTGAGACATAGCAGAAAAAAAAAAGTACATCACATAATTTGAAACAAAAAGAAATATTTACTAGAAGTCGATATTAGAGATGTCCTTAAAAAAAAGGGCTAGTGAGACAGGTTAAGTGCGCTCGATGTTTATAATAAAGAGGGCAAAGGTGCAAATATACCCATCAACTTTGCGATATAGAGCAAATAATCTTACTTAAAAAAGTTGTGTATATATATACCCTTGCCGTTAGAAAATGTTGCAAATATACCCCTATCGTTACACAAATGGTGCAAATATACACTTTTCGTTGACGATTTTTTTTCAAAAAAAAATCATTTAGCTCATTTTTTAATTAAAAAATTGTCACGTGGCTTTAAAAAAAAATGTCTACCCATTTTTCTTGAGTAGACGTATTTTTCTGAAGCCACATGATAATTTTTTTCTGGTGTGTTCGTTTAAAAATAAAAATAAATCTGTGACTTTAAAAAAATAAGTCTACCCATTTTTGTAAAAGAACTAGACCCCATCCACCAGGAAAGAAAAATTATCCGGTGGGTTTAGAAAATATGTCTACTAAAAAAAAGGAATATACGTTTTTTTAAAGCCACGTGGCATTTTTTTAATTAAAAAATAAGTTAAATGATTTTTATAAAAAATTCTGTCAGCAAAAAGGGTATATTTGTACCATTTTATAACGGCAGAGATATATATACACCACTTTTTAATGAGGGGTATACCTACTCTAATCTCAAAATTGAGGAGTATATTTGCATCTTTTCCCTAAGAAAAATATATATACACCACCAATATTTACTTTACATTAAATAATAAGTACTACTCCTTCAGTCCTAAAATAAGTACTTAGCAAAAATTTACGCTCACTAAAAAATCAATAAATACAATATGAAATTTATTAAACTATCCCTATTTATTAGATGTCTTTTGAGTATTGAGCAATATTAAAGAGGGTTATTACTTTATCTAAGGGCATAATAGGAAACACCTACCAATTTTTGTCTTGAATTCTTAAGGTGACATTTATTTTGGAATAATTTTTTTTTCTTTTTGCTAAGATGACACTTATTTTAGGAGGAAGGGAGTACTAATGTAGTGATCATCATTTGTATTATGGAATCAGGCATGTAACATGTGGTTTTGTAATTAATGCGAATTCCAAATAACGGATAATGATGACCGACAATCTGACATTGTTGTTGTCGCTTGGATTTTCTTAGTAAGTATTTTTGTTTAAGATGGGATTCAGTTAATTAGCATTAGCACATGAACACTGTCCTAGTAGATTTTTCTTCAATAATTTAAGTTTCATGCGACTGTAATGTAAACTTGAGCTACTAATTGATGTTTCGAATTGACTGGAATATACATGAGGTCATGCATAACGAATGATAAGTACATTAAAGTAATTGCAAACAACAGAATACTTCACTGTTTTATTTTTAAAATCAAGTTACCAAATTTAAAAAATAATAGTACTAAATACGAAAACCACATTATAATTTATTTCATCCACGTAGAGGAAGGATTATGATTATCTAGTTTTTTTTTTTTTGCATTTGGGACTAGATCTCAAGATACATGGAATTGCTTTACTATTCTCATTCACTGTTGTACTCTTTTAAATTTCGGCTTTATTTTAATTTCTTCTTTAGACTTTAGGGATCGCTAATTAATGATATGTACTACGAAAGTGTAATTAACAAAGTTCAACCAAGTCTATTTGCTTTCGGCACTAATTAATTCAACTGTATTTTATAATTGCGGGGGCGATTAAGTTGGTGAGCTAGCTCCCCAACCCCTATCTATGCATATTGCATTGTTTGAATCTCTCTTCTAATTTCTTCTACTACACCTATTAACTGCCTACTCTAATCAGATTTTTTTCTTTTAACAAAGTAAAATATAAATCTGCATTTTTTATATTCACAGAGAGATATAAGAGAAGCTACGATCTCTCACTCTCAGTAAGCATCTTTATTTGGTCGGCAATGATAAAATCTCTATTTAATTGGCTGCACGGCAAATAAATGAGACATGTGCTTGATCAGTAAGGTAGCCTACAAAATCTTCTTATCAAAATTATCTCCTACATGAAGAAGAAAAAAAAAAGAATCAAATTATTTCTTAGATTAATTATGGCGTTATGTTTGAGGCTTTTGAGTTTGCAAACTTAGTTTTGAGATTCTGCAAAAAAAGCGTTTTTTCGAATTGAATCATGGAAAGGATATTACTTCATCAAAATTTCCAAACTCGGTAATTCAAAAAATCATAAACTAGTTTTTGGAGTTTTTCAAAAAAAAATTAAATTGAGAATCTTAAAAAAAGAGAGTATATTTTCATTTTAAAATTAGTTCAAACATGCCTTTTAGGATTAATTTCACATAAGGTCAGCCGACTTAAAACATTATTGCAAAAAAGTTATCAAATAATTTTAATCATAAAATCACTCAACTTTCACCAATTTTCATAAAAAGTCATTTTAGTCATTTTCCGGTACAAGTTGAGATATTGGTCCAAAAAGTAAAAAAATGTCTCTCTTCTCTCTCTTACTGAACGACTAGCAACAACTATTTTAAATTTTTGAGTTGACACTTAAAAAAAAATTAAAATTTAAAATCCCTCATGATTTAAAAACGCGTATTTTAATTTTCAAATTTTTCACATTTTTTTTTGAGTATCAATAGCTCGTTTTGAAGCTCGTGTTTTAAAACAATGTATTATGATGCGAAATGTTATTTTACCTTAAAAAAAATTAAAAATTTAAAAATTGTTATACTATTTGGAAAGGTTTTTTTGGGGGCAAAAGTTGACGTATAATTATTATTTTATAAAAATTAACGATTACAAGATAAAAGAGAACATTAAAAATGACATTATGAGTTATTCTTAGAGAGAAAAAAGGGATAAATTTTTATCTTTCTATTTTGGGGGATGGGGACCACACAAATCATGATTTGAAAAGAAAAAAAGATACATATCTAAAAAAACGCTCCTTCACCATTTTCGCCACCTAAAAATCCATTATTGAAACCACACACAAGAGAGGAAAAAAGAAAACAAAGAAAGGGAGTTCGGGAAAATTGTTATATTAAAACGACGTATGATATATACGAGAATCATTTTTTTACCGCATTTTTCACATTTTTAAATATTTCGGAAGTATATCAATATTGGGCTCGTTTTGCTAGCCTAACTTTATTTAAATGATTGTTTTAAAACAATGTATTATGATTTTTATTTCGTCGAAATGTTATTTTAAATTAGAATTTTGACATTGTGTTGGTAGGTTTAGTATGATTTATCCAATATTGTTAGCTTTTGATAGACAAAAAAAAAAAAGAGAATTTTACGTTGCAATTCATTTTATAAAAGTTATTTGCATTAATATTAGAACTTTTTAAATATTTCAAAAATAACATATTATATAACAGATTTAGCCAATAATTAAACATGAGTAATATCCAAATGAAGGGATGAATTTTACTCTCTTTCTCCCACTAAATTAGGAATTTAATGCTAGAAGTTCTTTTTTCCTCTTTTCTCTCTTCCCAAACTAAATTCGGATTAAATGCTAGAATAATATTTTCTCTCTCTCTTCCCTATTTTTCACAAATGCTAATGGAAATTTTACACTGTATGCCAATTATGACAAAATATTTACCCGTTTTAGCCCATCTTTTTTAAATTACCCGCCATTGCCATTTTTTTCCTCTTCAGTTTTTTACTAGTCTTATACATTATTATACACTTTTATACAAGGTTTATACATTGTCGATAGTAGATGTATAAAGTTATATATTGTTGTATAATATTGTATACTAGTCTTATACATTATTATAAACTTTTATACAAGGTGTATACATTGTCTACAGTAGGTGTATAAAGTTGTATATTGTTGTATATAGGTGAATATTCAAGTTGTTCCATGAAATGTTGGGCTGTAGGTTTGTAATTTAAAATATGGGTTATGAATATATAATTTTGACCCATAAATTGTTTATAACTGAAATTTTTCCAATGCTAATACCACTAAATTAGGTGTTGGATGATAAAACATCATAAAAATCATGTTTTTATTTTATTTTGATGGTATAAGTACAATATAAGTAAGATCTTTGAAAATATGCATGATTATGCTTAATTAATACATAAAATTATTGAACAAATTTATGGTATATTCGTGGTATGTTTATGATATTAAACATTTATACAAGAAAATAAGTCATAATTATGAAAAGCTTAAATATATATATATATATATATATATGCTCATATATAACATATTTGTGATATATTCACCACTTAAAATTTAATTACAACAATATATACTTGGGATATAAAAAACATGTCATATATTTTCTAGACATATATATACATAAAACATGGTTACTAATTTAACATATATCTAATATATTTTTTTTATATTTTTAAAAAGATGTGTACATTCTTTTTCTGAACATAAATTGTTTGTATACTTGTGTGTGTGTATATATATAGGAAGTTTTTTTGAAGAACTATATAAGGAAGTTATCCTCTTTGCATTTGTCTTTTTGCTTATTTATAGGGAAATTAATTGGTGTCCTTATTAAATGGAATGTAATAAGTTGTTTTAATTATGACATTAATCCTTACGTGTGTTAAGTTACATTAATTCTGCCAAGACACGGGTTACGTGTTTTTTTAGGGGGTCAGATATTATTTGGCTAAAACTGATATGCTTAATTTTGTGCTAAAATTATGTAATGTCAAATTTAACATTTTCTAGTTATTAAACTTACTCAAAAAAAAAAAAAAAAAAAACTTAGTTCTTGTGAGTTTGTTACTAATTTATAGCAACTATTGAGCCTTTTGAATAAATTGTCCTTTTATTTATAAGTATGATAATTATGGGCTTGGCTTAAAAGCATTGTAATTCATTTTGGCTTTGTAAATTAGATAATTGACCTCGGCCTATTACTAATGTTTTGTACACCTATCTTTTGTGACCTCCCAAATTTGTTGGTGGGTCTTTCGAGGCCCACTAACATTTCTTGATCGAGTCACCCCTATCATGGAAGGACTAAGGCATTGGAGCGGAAATATTTACTTATGCATTTTTCTGTTGGGTTTGGTCTGCCCAAATCCCTATCTCTTTACTATTTATTTGTCAAAATTAATTAAATGTGATTTATCGGAACCCTTAAAAATTGTCATGTATTAGAGTTACCAAAAAATCGTTTTCTAAATATAAAACTGATTTTTACAATTATTAGCATATAAAAATGATTTTTGGGACAAAATAATAGACTTGATTAATTTTGCGGAACTAGAGACAAAAATGATTGTGAACTATGCATATGGACATTTTCGGCAAAATTAGACTTAAACTATTTTTTGGATTAACTTGGACTAAAAGAATAAAAATCTAAAAAATATAAAATATGGTTAAAATATAGATAATAATAGTATGCCAAAAATATTTTTTTTTATAAAGCTTAAAACTAAAAATCCTTCTTCTAAACTCGGGTGGGCTTATGTAGTTTTCTACTTAGGTTAACGCCTTCGGGTTTTAACCTAGTTGTTCTAGTCCGAAACCCAAAACGCCCAATTTTGGGCAAAACTCTACCATTTTCATTTCTTGAAAGTTGAGTATTTTTGCATAAATGACACATCTTGATTTGCGGAAATATAAACAAAAGCAGTTTTTTATCACAAACAATTTATATCTACAAAGGCATACTATTAGAACCCGTAGGTCAACCGTATTTTACGGATCCTTAATACCGGGGTGCCTAACACTTTTCCTGGGGGATCACCAGAACCCTTACCCGAACTTTGGTTAGATTAGGATTCTTTTAAAATTTAACCGTTTTGAATAAACCCTTTTCGAACCGGTTTTCCTAATTTCCTAAAAATTAGGTGGCAACTCTAAAATAAGTCCATTTAGAGCACTATCCACGTAGAAGTATATTTTTTTCTTTTTCCCGGTATGATTGATAACCGTACTTTTCCGGAACACTTTCCTTTTTAAATGAGGCAAATGCAAATACGGATCAGAAAAAATAGAACCGCTACAAATGACGATTCTGCTGGGGAAATTTTAAGGTTCTAACCATAAGGGTTCCAATAATTTGTGTGTTTGTATGATATAAATTGTTTAAGTGATATGAATTGTTTATGTGTTTTAATTTTCGCAAAATATAACTGTCATTCATGCATGCATACGCTGCCACTGCTGGCATTTTATTTTACACTTTGTTTCTAAGGGTGACGACGCGGGATTAGCTGCTGTCATACCTTCACTAAAAAACCATTTGCTATATTTCTTTGCAGGTCTCTAAGGTCGAGTGGGCATGCGGTCAACCCACGTCCTTAGAGAGCCCACCCCCAGCTTGTCCGCTCGGGTAACCTGTGTCATTTGCTTGAAAAACCACTCTAGAATAACTAGTGTAGAGCGAAGCCAAATCCCTACTGGTATAGCGCAATGGATCATAGACCGATTTGGGTATCTCAGACCTACCTGAATTGGACAGGAAAACCGCCCGCATCCAACTATGTGAAAAATTGAAGGATGTACATGCCGTTATATGAACCGTTTGCCCTTGGGTTTGGGTTTTACTTTTTAGTTTAGGAGTTGTACCCCTGCGCAGGATTGATATTCTGTATACTCCGTTCCCCTATGATGTATCCCCATTCGATATTTATCAATGTTGTATATATTGGGGCAAACAAAACGTCTTAACGGTACTTGCATCCTTCAAACGATAGTATACTTTTGTTGATATATTGAGCACATGATATATATTGTTTACATGATACATGCTATATACTCTGCTTCGCCATGCCTATTTTTGATTTACGCATATAAAGACATCTGTTTTGCTTCAAACACGAATAGTCCATAGTTCGGTTCCCAAAATCTTAGAATGTCGTCAAAACGCACCCTAAAGTAAAATCTCGAAACACCACGTCAAAAGTCAAGTTTTCTAAAACTTCTAAAACGTCATTCGACCATCATACAATCCACGTGAATCACGTCATTTCCAAAAGCACACTTTTTACACTCAATGTTGCTAAGAGTCGCACCCCTCGGTCCTCGCAACCTCTAAAGTTAAGACAAATAGCCCAGCCATCGCAAATTGATAACAACTACTTCATTCCTAAAAATTCATTCTTATCAGACCCAAAAGATCGTTAAGGTCATACTTTGCCCTTTCAAAGTCCAAACACTTCAAGTCCAAAATGGTCAAGTCATCATCCAATACTCGCCGACCGTGTCATCCTCAAAGATCACTGTCATATACAAAGATTACCAAAGTTGCACAAAAATCAGCCGAATGGGCAAAATCCTGTCCAGCCGGGTCATCTCCAAAAGTCTCTATGTGAGCCGAAGTTTGAACAGTATGTTTCAAGTAAAACAGTTGTTACATGACTTATTATGATTAACGAACTAACACGTTTACCTCTTAAGTTTTTCTTCTCTTTTGATTGACTCGTGAGGACCACCGAGAGGTTTCGGTAACGAAACTTAAGTCGTGATCCATTTTAGCCCATCCATGTTCTACGCTATCATGATCTCACAAAATTCAAATCACAACTTTTTTTAGCTCACCCATGCGCTACACTATCATGATATTACAAAATCCAAATCACAACTCCTTAAAAAATTCAAGATTACGACCTTTTTTAGACCACCCATGCGCTACGCTAAAATGTCCGACATCCAAAAATGACAAGCCTGCGCTTATTCAGATAGACAAGCCAAATACGTCAGTTTCGAATTTTGAATTACGTCAGACTTGATTCTTGTTCCAGCAAGATACGTAGGTAATCCTATATAAAGGTGCGGTCTCCCCACTGTTTCAAACCACAAACCCCGATAAGGAATCGGGGTACGTCTTTGATCCAGCCTTCAAAAACTTCATTTTTCCACTGTTTCAAAATATGGACTCTCCAAGCAGATCTGGGGTATGTGTTTGAATCAGTCAAGCTATTCAAATTTTGAAGCGGAAACATCTTAAACTAAGTGCCCTAGGACTGGAAGCCAGGGCGATTGGTTCAAAACAATTTGACAATTCTGATATCTTCATTCATTAGAGTTGCCTAATCAAACGAACAACTCCTTCGCTTATGAGAATCCAAAATAAGAACGTAAGTGGCTTCTTTCGAACGAACGATTCATCCTTTTATAGAAATAAAAAAAAAATGGAATGTGCCTTACGTGACATCCTATATCGGTTATTTAACCTTCGACTCACTCAATACTTATCCCGAGGATCACATTCCCGTTTCCTTTAGTCTATCATGACACGCTCGGTGAGGTCAACACGAGTCAATCACTTTTACTCTAAAGAAATTTTCTTTGAGCACAGGGACAAGGAAGGTACAAAACAACGAGCCTCAAGTCGACGTCAAATCCAACCAAAGGCATTATTGAGCCTACCATCGCCTCAACTCTATAAGCCAAAAATGGTTACATTTCTAACTCAGCCTTCAAATTGGATTCCTTTTACTTCGTTATGTCTACTGACACTTGCTCTTAGAATATTGCAGGTTACGACATTATGCAAAGTTGAACTCGGGAATCAAGATTATGAGATGATGGTTGGATCCTCACCAATCCACATAAGCCAAGAAGGCTTCGTCACTAACCTTTTGCGTTATCCTTATCAAAACAATACTATGATTCTACCGACAATAAAGTCGAATCTCGCGAGGATCATGCATCAACAACGCCAAAAGGCGGCACATCAAGACTAAAGGATCAACAACGTCACTTTCCCCAGCATAATCATCACAAAACAAGCAAAACAAACATCAAGCCTTCAAAGATGGGAAAATCTCAAAAGCCTATTTAATGGCTCGGCGGCATCTCTCTAACTCTTCTCCCAATTTTTAAAGTCTACTTTCAACGACTTTGCTTTAAAATTTTGCAGAGTTAACTTCAAGTCATAAATGAATCTCATCGACCCCAAAATGGGACAACTTGCTTAGGAGGAATCCCGAATCTTCCCGAAAAATAGGAGCTCCACATCAGGCTACAAAGTACGGTCGAAGATCGAAAAAGTCGACAGAGAACAAGGCCTACCCCTACAAAAGCAAGCAATTGCTCAATGGTTTCGTATATCTTTCTAAAGTCTTTTTTAGATTATCTTGACTAAAGTCACTGGTAAAGCGACCACGTAGCTACTAATCATCTTCTTTAAGTACGGTGATCGTTATAAAATTAAGAGGCATCAAAGTAGTGATCGTCCTCAATGTCGAAGGAAATGTCAATTGAGCCAAAGGGTCTTTATAAGGACAAACTGCCGCAAGGGCTATACAATTGAGCCGAAAGGGCTACAAACAAAATCAAGCAAAAGAAGCTACAAATGGACGAAGCGCCACAAGGGTGATACCATCAAGAAGGGATATAAAATAGACATAGTGTCGTAAAGACGGCATAAAAGAGCCAAAAAGGGAAAAACAACCATCTAACCCAGAGAACCACAGTCCTCGGGGGTCGAGATGACGACAAATAAGTCAAGAAGGCTAAGAAGAACGCCGAGAAAGCCGTTCCCAAGCGATACTATAAAGGTTATAACTATAAATCAAAACCGAGGAGTTATAACTACGCGAAAATGGTAGTATAGAAACAAACTTATCTTCGTGATAAAGCAGAGTTCTCCGCCCTAAAAATGTGACAATTAGGGTCGTCCGCCCTAAAAATAACACGGTCGTCCGCCCTAAAAACTTGACACTTACCTCTTAAGTAGACATTGCCTATCTCTAAAGTGGATTGTCATAAGATGATACGCTGGTCTCGAAAATTCGAGATGACGTCATAAAAACATTACTACCAATTATGTTTATGACATAATTCCCAAAGTGGGACTACATAGGCGTTTTTCGATTTGGTCGCACCAAACGAAACCAAACGAAAATGGTAGATATCCCTAGATAGAAACTGGGGCAGAAATTTTGAGTTCTTTTTGGGAGATCTCAAAACTTCCTCAAAACTCGACACGGTAGGTCGCCGACGCAGCTTTAATTGGTGTCCTTATTAAATGGAATGTAATAAGTTATTTTAATTATGGCATGAATCCTTAAGTCTGTTAAGTTACATTAATTCTGCCAAGACACGGGTTACGTTTTTTTTTTTGGGGGTCAGATATTATTTGGCTAAAACTGATATGTTTAATTTTGTGCTAAAATTACGTAATGTCAAATTTAACATTTTCTAGTTATGAAACTTACTCAAAAAAAAAAAAAAAAACTTAGTTCTTGTGAGTTTGTTACTAATTCATAGCAACTATTGAGCCTTTTGCATAAATTGTCTTTTTATTTATAAGTATGATAATTATGGGCTTGGCTTAAAAGCATTGTAATTCATTTTGGCTTTGTAAATTAGATAATTGACCTCGGCCTATTACTAATATTTTGTACACCTATCTTTTGTGACCTCCCAAATTTGTTGGTAGGTCTTTCGAGGCCCACTAATATTTCTAGATCAAGTAAACCCCTATCATGGAAGGACTAAGACATTGGAGCATAATTTGGAGCGGAAATATTTACTTATGCATTTTTCTGTTGGGTTTGGTCGTCCCAACTCCCTATATCTTTACTATGTATTTGTCAAAATTGATTAAATATGATTTATTGTAACCCTTAAAAATTGTCATGTATTAGAGTTGCCAAAAAAACCATTTTCTAAATATAAAAATTATTTTTACAATTATTAGCATATAACAATGATTTTTGGGACAAAATAATAGACTTGATTAATTTTGCGGAACTAGAGACAAAAATGATTGTGGACCATGCATATGGACATTTTGGACAAAATTGGACTTAAACTATTTTTTGGATTAACTTGGACTAAAAGGATAAAAATCTAAAAAATATAAAATATGGTTAAAATATGGATAATAATAGTATGCCAAAAAATGATTTTTTTATAAAACTTAAAACTAAAAAACCTTTTTCTAAACTCGGGTGGGCTTACGTAGTGTTCTACTTAGGTTAACACCTTCGGGTTTTAACCTAGTTGTTCTAGTCCGAAACCCAAAACGCCCAATTTTAGGCAAAACTCTACCATTTTCATTTCTTGAAAAGTGAGTGTTTTTGCATAAATGACACATCTTGATTTGCGGAAATGTAAACAAAAGCAATTTTTTATCACAAACAATTTATATCTACAACGGCATATTATTAGAACCCGTAGGTCAACCGTATTTTACGGATTCTTAATACCGGGGTGCCTAACACCTTCCCCGGGGGATCACCAGAACCCTTACCCGAACTTTGGTTAGATTAGGATTCTTTTAAAATTTAACCGTTTTGAATGAAACCTTTTCGAACTGGTTTTCCTAATTTTCTAAAAATTAGGTGGTGACTCTAAAATAAAGTCCATTTAGAGTACCATCTACGTAGAAGTATATTTTTTTCTTTTTTCCGGTACGATTAAAAACCGTACTTCCCTGGGCACTTCCCTTTTTAAATGAGGCAAGTGCAAATACGAATCGAAAAAAATTGAACCGCTATAGTACTGAGACGGGTAATTAGGGCTCCGACCATGGCTTCTCCGACTGCTCCTGCACCAGAGAACGTAACCAAACCTCCTGCTCTAACAATATCTACTCACATTACCACCACTGAAAACCCCAATCTCCCTTCGTAGGCGAATGCAATCAATTCTGCCCCGAGAATTCCAAAAAAATTTAGAGATCCGAGTGTAAAAGCACGAGTAACTTTGCACAATGGAATTTTTGCTATCATTTCCATGGTTAAGGAATTTTATGGAGTTATGGCTACGGAAGGTAGACTAACAATAGTTGATCGATTCTTAAAGCCAATACCTCAAATTGATAACCCCGCTGAAAGGTACAATTATAATAGGTGTTTATGATAACTATAATGTATTCATATATTGTAGTAATGAGGAAGATTTTGCGGCTATCTGGCCGAAAAGAGTAATTACAATTGAAGGGATGCAAATGCGAATGACTAAATGGTCTTCGGATTGGAGGCCAGAAATTGATAGTCCTATAGTTTCAGTGTGGGTCCTATTACCGGAACTCCCCTTTCATTGTCATACGTGGTACCACATTAGGAAAATTCTTGGCCCTATTGGTACCTGATTGCTATGTATAATGCTACTGGAGGCAGAACTCTTCCAAGCATAGCTAACGTGAGGGTCGAGATAGATCTCACAAAGCCAAGAATCCACAAATTATATGTTTGTCCTGAAGATGAAGACTGTCCCCGAGAGTTTTTTACCAAAAGATTGAATATGAGTCTATGCCTAATACTGCACCCATTGAAGTTTGTAAGGACATTTTATTGATGAATGCAGGGTCTTGGAAAGAAAGAAAAAATTGGAGAAAGAGAAAAAACAAGCTGGAAGAGAAAAAGAGGAAAGGAACAAAATCTTGGATGGAAACTCAAATGGACATAAATAGGAGAACAATAGTGAAGTGAAAGAGGTTGATAGTTAGGAACAGGAAGACAAGACTAAGAAGAATAACAAGTAGAACCATATCAAGAAGGATTGACGAGGCCAAAGTGCATAAGAAATTTCGGTCATACTCTGTCAAATTCTAATATAGTTTAAGATATCGTCCCACAAAGATTGAAAAATCTATGCTACAGACTTGTAGTATTTTTCTGCTATTTGAGAGAATCGATTGATGAAAGGAGACTAGTGACTTAAATTTGTAAATTACTTTAACAAAAGAAACAACTTTCAAAAGATTATCTTAAAAGAAAGAGTTGGGAGTCGTTGAATCCACTTAGTGTATATATGACAATAAAACCTTTTTTTTTTTTTAGTAAATTCCACAAAACAGTAGAAATAGTTCCTAGACTTGATTTGTGTTATGAGGAATAAAGACCTCGTGCGATTAGTCCTTAAATCAATAAACTTATTTAAAACAATCCCTCCGCGAGAAATAGAATTGAAAGAAATAAGATAGAGATCCCTCAAATCAATAAACTTATTTGAGACTGTCTCTCCATGAGAATTAGGACGGAAAGAAATAAGATAAAGATTTGAACCTAAGAACTAACTTGAAATAACCCCTCCGTGAGAATTAGGATTAAAAGAAGCAAGTTCAAAGATTTGGAATAATAGATGACTAAAAATTATTATTACATATATATTTTATGCGATTATTATAGTATATTAATTTCCCTCCTTGTTAGAAGTACAAATTAATATAACTATAATCATAACACAAAATATACTAAGTAACGATAATGATTATTATAACATTTCATTCCAACACAAAGTATGATACTTAAATAATATCAAGACGAGGAATAACTAAAATGAGATAATATAACATTACACCAAGTTTCTTCAACTATCCCAACAAAAAGATATTACTCCATTATGGAGTTAGAAAAGAGAAAACATGAATTTAAGAAACTAGAAACATTGAAAGACTTAGAGAAATATTTTTACTACAAGGGAAAGAAAAGAGAATAGAACAAGATTAGCACTTTGTCTTCTAAATTATGGGATGATTTGTAAGCAAAGTGATGCTACTATTTATAAGAAAATGTAGTGTCTCCTCCTACGAATGCATTCCTTGAAGTAGTGCTCACATCCGTGACCTTACTTGATGGGTGAGAGTATGACAACGATAGTCGCACCTGTGAATTTTGCAACTTCTTTCTTGATGCCCACAGTTGACGGGTGTGAGTATGAAAGTGGCGGTGACACCCGTGGATTTCAACACTTGACGGGTGTGAGTATGAAAGTGGTGGTCACACCCGTGGATTGTACAACTTCTTTTTTAATGCCAACGGGTGTGAGTATGAAAGTGGCGGTCACACCCGTGGATTTCAACACTTGACGGGTGTGAGAATGAAAGTGGTGGTCACTCCCGTGGATTATGCAATTTCTCCCAATGTGATCTTTTGTAATTCCCACATGTAAAACTCCACGGTTATGACTTATGAATTCGTGGTTGCACCTATTGAATTCTTTGCTTACATCTTTGACAATTTGTTTCTTCTTTATTCTTCTGCAGTACTCTTCTTCCTGTAGAATTTGTCAGAAAATATGCGAGAATAGGATATACTTATTCATGTTTTATTTAAAAACTGATTTTTATATACAAAATATCATGAATAATATATATCCGTCAAACTCCCCCATACTTGAATTTTTGCTCGTCCTCGAGGAAAAAGATAATTTTCAAACATTTAAAAATCAATGATCTTTATAGGATAGAAAAATTATTCAGAAATAAATTTCTTTCATAATGCTCATAATCTAACCTTTCTAAGTTCACCAAATATTTTTCATGATTTCTGAATTCCGCTTTGATCAGAAAGAACTTGCACTCTTTTTTCCCCTGAATCTTTTAGAATTGATAAATTTATGATCACTTATTCATTGAGTATCACAGTCTTGTCCATAGGCTTGCTCCTTATGTTTATCTCCACTAATATAGATTCGACACTGCTTTTTGAAATCATCTTAGGACTTTTATTGGCTTATAATGTTAGGCTTCAGGCTAGTAAAGGTAAGGATATTTTAATAGTGACTTTTCTTCTCCCAGCTTGGAGCAGATATAACTTCTTCTCCTTTTTTATTTTTTTTATTTTCTCCATTTGATAAACTTTTCATGATTTTCATTTCTCCCTCTTTTGCAATTTCTCAAAGACATGCATATTCACAATTTTCTTTTTCTCAGCCCCCCCCCCCCCCCTTTTTTTTTCACTTTCTTCCCTTTTTTGGTTTCTGCTCATTTATTTATAGCTGGAAGAAATAGGAGATCTCTCTGTGTGTGTGTGTGTGTGTGTATATATATATACACACAAAAATATATGTAGAATATTATGGTGTTCAGGAAAAAAAAATTATGGCTCAAGGAAGGGTTCTAAAAGGGAAAATGTGTATGCTTGGTTAAAAATGAAAAGGCTAAAATAGGCTATCAAAGAAGGCCTAATATCATTTTTCAAAAATAAGTGTCATCCATTATTTCGCCTTGAAAAACATTAAGAGCAAGTTCTAGCTAATAGAGTGATTCTTCTTGTTTGGTGATCATAAATTTTCTCAATTCCAATAATTTCTTGAGTTGAAGACAATTGCCCTTTCTTTCACAAAATCAAAATCATAGACATGAAAATCATTTGGTGAAGGTAAAATGAAAATAATCTTGAACATAATGTAAAGAAATTATTATTTTTTAATTAAAGACCTACAACAAGATCATGTTTAAAGAAATACATATATAATATTCATAAATAAAGCAAAAATAATTTTGGCTTTCAAATTTACAACCGCAGAAGAAAGCTTGAAAGAAGCTGCAGTCCACACCTTATGTGTGTCATAACTTAAATTGTATTATAACTAAATAAATATACATATACACACACACTAAAATACTTCAAAAAGAAATACATCTATATTATAAGCTTAAAAGTAACTGTGAACATACATGTCTATATTAGACTGACTAATTCAAGACGTTATTTGTTATTAGTTCTTGGTTTAATATAAACCAAAAAATTACCTGAGCCAGTAATTAACTTGTACAGTAAATTGGTTAATCAACCAGTTACTTAGGGATACAGATCACCATGGAATTACTCCTTTGTAGGTGACTCTGTTTTTGTAGAGGCCTTCATGAGATGTTCCGATTGTACACTAACCTGGATATTAACCAGATTAATTGGTTAAGCAATTTATTGATGCAAATTTATATTGGACTTATGAGGTTCCATTGCTTCACCCTCAATGGCTACAAGTTGGAAATAGGAGTTCTGAGTTTAATGTCGCCGGCTCGACTTATTGACTTCTTGATCAGAGTCACCGATGATTGTTCCTCAAATTGTCCCCCAAAATACAATTTCAGCCTGTGACCATTTACCTTAAACTTGTTTCCACCACTGATTTGTTGAATTTCAATAGCTTCATATGAAGTGACATTTGTAACATTGTAGGGACCTGTCAATCGGGATTTTAGTTTTCCTAGAAATAGCCTAAGCCTGCTATTATAAAGAAGTAACAAGTCTCCGATTTTAAAACTCTTTGGTCAGATCAAATTGTCTTGCCATTTTTTTGTTGTTTTTTCTTTAAAAATTCTCGTATTTTCATAGGCTCCCAACCTCATTTCTTATAATTCACTAATTTCGAGAAATCTAGTTTTTCCAAGCAGAGGTTAATTCATAATTTAGTGCTCTTAATGCCCAAAAAGCTTTGTGTTCTAATTCAACAGGTAAATGACAAGCTTTTCCAAAGACTAATCTATACGGAGATGTTCCGATTGGCGTTTTGAAAGCCGTTCGGTATGCTCATAGAGCATCATCTAATTTTAAAGCCCAGTCTTTCCTTGAGATTCCAACCGTCTTTTCAAGTATTCTTTTTAATTCACGGTTGGATACCTTAACTTTCCCTTGAGTTTGAGCATGATATGGTGTTCCTGTTTTATGAGTCACACCATATTTTGACAGCAACGAAGAAAATTGCTTATTGATGAAATGAGTCCCTTGATCGCTAATGATGACTCGTGGTGTGCCGAATCTGCTAAAAATATTTTTGCTAAAAAAATCACACATGGTACGAACATAATTTTTTATGGTAGGAATTGCTTCAACTCACCTTGATACATAATCCACAACTACAAGGATATATGTATAAGAGTGAGAAGAAGGAAAATGACCCATAAAATCTATTCCCCAAACATCAAATATTTCATATACCTGTATTGATTGTAATGGCATTTCATCTCTCTTAGTGATATTACCTATTCTCTGACATTTATCACATTGTGCAACATATGCCCGAGCATTTTTAAATATTGTCGGCCAGAGGAATCCAGCTTCCAAAACTTTAAAGGCAGTTCGGTTGGCTGCATAATGTCCACCAATTGCTCCCCCATGACAGTGGTAAAGTATGTTCTTCATATCCTCCTCGGGTATGCAACGTCTAATGATATTATCTGCACAATTTTTAAACAAGTAAGGTTCATCCCACAGGTAATATTTAGCATCAGACATAAGCTTTTTTCTTTGTTGATAAGTGAGATCTTGAGGTGTCCACTTTCCAACCAAGTAATTTGCGATATCTGCAAACTAGGGTAGTTGAGTTACAACACAAAAAATATGCTCATAGGGAAATTCTTCTTTTATCTCAGGAAACTCAAGAGGAGGGTTCTCTAATCTGGACAAATGGTCAGCTACTTGATTTTCAGTTCCTTTCTTGTCTTTTATTTCAAGGTCAAATTCTTGCAGAAGTAAAATCCGTCTTAATAATCTAGGTTGAGCATCTTTCTTTGCTAAGAGGTATTTTAAAGCGCATGGTCAAAAACAAGTAACCTTGGTCCCTATTAAATAGGAAAGAAACTTGTCAAATGCAAATACTACTGCCAGTAATTCTTTTTCTGTAGTTTCATAATTCAACTGAGTCTCATTCAATGTTCTACTAGCATAGTAAATGGGACGAAAAATCTTATCTTTTCTCTGGCCTAAAACAACTCCTACGGCTGTATCACTAGCATCACACATGATCTCAAAAGGGTGGCTCCAATCAGGGGACACAACTATAGGGGCTGTTGACAATCTTTCCTTAAGGGTTTCAAATGCCTTCAAACAATCACCTGAAAATTCAAACTTAACATCTTTCATCAAAAGGTTAGTCAGCGGTTTTGAAATCTTTGAAAAGTTTTTTATGAACCGTCTGTAAAAACCTACATGTCCTAAAAAACTTCTAATGCTTTTAAGTGTTGTGGGAGGGGGTGATCTTGCTATAATATCAATTTTAGCCTTATCAACTTCTATCCCTTTAGCAGTGATTTTATGTCCTAGAACAATTCCTTCTATAACCATAAAATGACATTTCTCTCAATTAAGAATCAAGTTTGTCTCTTCACATCTCTTAAGAACTAAGGTCAAATGGTAAAGACAATCTTCAAATGATTTTCCAAAAAGAGTGAAATCATCCATAAAAATCTCTAGAAATTTTTCAGTCATGTCTGAGAAAATTGCTGACATACAACGTTGAAATGTGGCAGATGCATTACATAAACCAAATGGCATTCTCCTATAGGCATATGTTCCATGGGGACATGTGAAAGTTGTCTTATCTTGGTCTTCTGGTACTATTGGTATCTGGTTATAACCTGAATATCCATCAAGAAAACAGTAAAAACCATATCCTGCTACCCTTTCCAACATTTGATCAATAAATGGTAAAGGAAAATGATCTTTTCTGGTGGCATCATTGAGGCGTCTATAATCAATACAAACTCCCCATCCAGTAATTGTTCTAGTAGGTATGAGTTCATTATTTTCATTTTTTATGACCGTCATACCTCCTTTTTTTGGTACTACTTGAACAGGACTTACCCAAGGGCTATCAGAAATGGGATAGATGATACCTGCCATAAGAAGTTTAATTATTTCATTTTTCACCACTTCTTGCATTGTAGGATTCAATCTCCTTTGGGGCTGGACTATTAGTTTGTAGCTATCTTCGATGAGCATTTTGTGCGTACAAATAGCTGGACTAATCCCTTTGATTTCTGCCACTGTCCACCCTAAGGCTCCTTTTTGTGCTCGTAGTACTTCAATTAAACTATCTTCCTGTTTAACAGATAGAGAAGATGAAATAATTACTGGAAATAATTCATGCTCAAGATAAAAATATTTCAAATGAGAAGGAAGAATTTTGAGTTCAATTTTTGGTTGAACTTCTTCCGAATGTATCTCCTCATCCTTATAATCTTTTTCCAATATTTCAGCTTCGCTCCTGATGGTGGGATCATCATCTTGTGAGGTGCTAGATTTGGACAAGCATATTTCCATAGAATCTAGAATCAATTTATCATCTTTGAATTCATCTGCAAGATCACTAATCATGTCAATTGAAAAACATGGGGTTGATGTCTCATCTCCTGAAAATCTTAGCATTTTTTGCATATAAAAAATGACTCTTCCTTCATCTACTCTTAAAATTAATTGTCATTGATGGACATCTATGATTGCTTTTCCTGTAGCAAGAAATGGTCTACCCAAAATTATCGGTTCATCAGACATTCCTGCATTTCAAGTACTATAAAATCCACAGGGAAAACGAACTTATCAACTCTTACAAGAATATTTTCAATTATTCCCTTATGTTTTTTAGTACTTTGATCTGCAAACTGAAGAGAAACACTTGTGTTTTTTATTTCACCAAGATCCAATTTTCTAAAAATAGAAAACGACATTAGATTTATTGAAGCCCCAGAGTCACAAAGTGCTTTTTCAAAATATACTCCTCCCAAAGTGCATGGAATTGTAAAACTACATGGATCCCCGAGCTTTTGTGGCAATTCGTTTTGAAGTATAGCACTACATTTTTTAGCAAGTACTACCGCAAAAGCTTCTTCCAATTTTCTTTTGCTTGACAAAATTTCTTTTAGAAACTTGGCATATGAAGGCATTTGTAATAAAGCATAAGTAAAAGGAATATTAATGTGAATTTTTTTTAAAATATCCAAAAACTTGGCAAATTGACTATCAAGCTTTTCTCTCTTCATATTTTGTGGAAAAGGAATTTTCACAGGGAGAATATTTTCCTCTTCCATTTTCTTTTCTTTTTCTTCTGATTGTTCAGAGGGTATTTCAAGATTCTTACCTTTGTCTACCTGTTATGATGATTGATTCTTTTCTTGGGTGTCCTTGTAAGGTTAATAAAGGTTCTTACCTGACCGTAAAGCGACTTCTTTAAGGTGCTCCTTTGGATTTTTCTCTGTATTGCTTAGTAAGGGACCTTGAATCTTTTCAGACATAAGAGTTGCCAACTGGCTTAACTGAATTTCCAGATTTTTTAGAGCTGAATTTTGACTCTCCATTTTTTCATCAGTGGATTTGATGTACTTGTACAATAGGTCATCAAGATTCGTATGTGCTTGTTGAGGCCTCTCTTTGATATGGAGTTATTTTTTGATATGGTCTGAAATTTGATGGTCCGCGGTTTTGATTCTGGTATCCAGGTGGACCCTGTACCTATTGCTTTTGAAAGCTTTGGGAGTTTTCAGCACCATTTGGATTCCTCCATTGAAATCCTAGATGTTTTTGTGCCAATGGACTACCAAAAGAGTATGGCTTGTATCCAAGGGCATTAACCTGCTCCTCATTTTGGTTGCTTGCTTGACATTCATTTTTTAGATGGTTTCCTCCACATACGTCACAGGCCTCAGCTTGGCTTGAATGTTGTGTATTCTCCTGAAAAGATTCAAACTTTTGTGCCAAAGAAGCAATTTGTTGAGTTAGTGTATTTAAAGCATCTGCTTGAATCACAATAGTAGCTTTCTTATTGATTACACGATCAGATGGCCATTGAATAGCATTTTCAGATATTTCATTCATCATTTGCAAAGCTTCTTCTGTGGTTTTTCCCATAATGGAACCTCTTGCAGCTGCATCTATCACATTTCGAGAAGAAGGTTTTAGCCCATGATAAAAAATATACAATTGCATATGTTTAGCAATGTCATGATATGGACATTTTTTTAGCATTTCTTTTAATCTCTCCCACGCCTGATAAACTGACTCTGTGTCAGTCAGTAAGAAATTAGTGATATCTTGTCTTAACTTTGTGGTTTTAGCAGGGGAAAAATATTTATTTAAAAACTTTGGAGTCATCTGATCCCATGTGGTGATAGACCTTGAGGTAAACTTCGCAACCAAGTCTTGGCATCTCCTTTTAAAGAAAAAAGGAAATAGCCTTAGCTTGATTGTCTGAGGGATACTCCATTATATTTAGCGATTTCAACTAATTCTAAGAAATCAATCATATGACTGTGTGGATCTTCACTAAGATCACCGATGAACGTACATGATTGTTGAATTGTTTGAATTAATTCAGTCCTGATTTCGAAGTTGTTAGCTGCAACTAGAGGGCCTCGCACTAGATTCACAGTTGAAGTGATCTGGTCTAGCATAATCCCTTAGAATTCTATTTGCTGGTCTTGGCACCACTTCATCAAACTAATCTTCTGGAACAAGTGGTGGTGGAGTTCCTGGTGGGTGATTTTCAACTCCTGGTTGATGCTCCATTTCGTCATGAGTTACACTTTGAGAAGCGGATGTTTGTTTCTTCCTGCGCAAATGAATAGATCTTTCAATTTCTGGATCGTAATATGCCAACTCTTTTGAAGAAGAGCGGGTCATAAACTACCATAATCTTGCAATAATTCAACTCCTGGTTGATGCTCCATTTCGTCATGAGTTACACTTTGAGAAGCGGATGTTTGTTTCTTCCGCGCAAATGAATAGATCTTTCAATTTCACGGATCGTAATATGCCAACTCTTTTGAAGAAGAGCGGGTCATAAACTACCATAATCTTGCAATAATAATAATAATAATAATAATAATAATAATAATAATAATAATAATAATAATAATAATAATAATAATAATAATAATAATAATAATAATAATAATAATAATAATAATAATAATAATAATAATAATAATAATAATAATAATAATAATAATAATAATAATAATAATAATAATAATAATAATAATAATAATAATAATAATAATAATAATAATAATAATAATAATAATAATAATAATAATAATAATAAAAACAACAATAAGAATAACAACAACAATAACAACAACAACAACAACAATAACAACAACAACAACAACAACAACGACAATAATAATAACAACAACAATAACAATAACAACAACAATAATAACTTAAATGTATATATATATATATATATATATATATATATATATATATATATATATAGTATACATATCACTTAAACATATATAAGTGTGTATAGTATACATATAACTTAAACATATATACATATATATACAACTTATAACTATATATAGTATACATATAACTTAAACATATGTATATGTATATATATATATATATATATATAAGTGTATATAGTATACATATAACTTAAACATATATACATATATATACAACTTATAACTATATATAGTATACATATAACTTAAACATATATATTTATATATATCTATCTATCTATATATATATATATATATATATATATATATATATACATACTTTAAGTATACTATATATACTTATAACTTATATATTATAACCTATGTTATTTATAGCTTAATTATTTTCTAAGTTTATAAATTCGTATATACGTATACATATATATATATATACATACCTAAAATATAGTAAGAATATACTTATATATATATATCAATATATGTATCAGTATACTTAGGTTTTATAACTTAATATATATAAATATGTTTAAGTTATATATAACTTATATATATGTATAACTTAATATATATATATATATATATACATACCTAAAATATAGTAAGAATATATGTATATATATCAATATACCTAGGTTATATAACTTATATATATATATAGATATATGTTTAAGTTATATACATACTTTAAGTATACTATATATTTAAGGATCGCGCCGCCACATGATGCCATCTAGGTAGCATGTTGCTTTACTAGGCTATTGACCCTGGCGTTGGGGTTGTTCTTGCCAGAACAAGTCCAAACATGCCCTTAAACGCCATCCCTCGGCTAAGTGGGCGGAAAACAGGACCACCGCCTGGTTTTGAACAATCCGCCTGGGTCAATCTCACCTAACCTTGAACATCATGTTTTGGCATAATCATGATGCATTAGAGCATTATTACCATGATCTTAGTAGTCTAGTGTGACGTAATTCAACGGAGTATTTTAGCCTATAAGGCTAAACATGAACTTAAATTATAAAATAAAGTAAATAAAAGAAAAAATAAAATTTATACCTTAAAGATGGAGGTTGTGCTCAGCAGGAGAAGATTTATATGAACAAACTTTTTATTTATTAGAGAAAGTTTTTTACAGAGGAGAGTGGTAGAGAGCTCGTGCTTGGGGGATCCAAGACTTGCCTCTCAACTGAGAAGTTTGATCCTTATATAACGGATCAGAAGTACAAAACAACAAAATTAAAAAGCAAATGGCCGACAACATGATGGCCAGATAAAAAGTAAAAGTAAAGAAAAAGCAAAGTCGGCCAAAAAGTAGCCGAAAGTAAAAGCTAATCCTAATAATTCCAACTTTAATTATTAAAGCTGCTTTTATAAAAGCAGATTCCTACTTTATGAAAGTAGCCGCCTAGTGGCGGGCCCCACCAATCACTTCATTTGTGACTTGCCCTTGTCTTTTCCGAGCCGGAAGATGCTTCCTCTTGGCCAAGGAATTGGGCTGCAAATTTTTCATAGTCCTCTGTATTAGCCGGACTCGAGATTCTCCTGCTAAGACTTGATTATTATAGTCTTCTTCATCTTCTTCTTCATTATCGGTGGTATGACCGACAGACGCCATTGATGTGTCTGAAATAGCTTCCATATTAAGATGCCGCATTATATTAGACTTAAATTCCTCCATGTATTGGGCTATGAGCCGTTCTGGTGGAATTAGTCCTTTTTTCAATTGGATTTTTCGAGCAATTTGCTCAAATGCACTGGGTACTTCCTTTGTCCTTGAGCTGAGGGAGTCCTTATATTGTGCAATGGTTGTTTTAATTTGATTTATCAAATCCTGTCCTGGAATAGTTCCATCTTTTGATTTTTGTAATAATTTTTTCCTAATTTTGTATAAAAAATTCGTTTAAGCAAGGCATATTTTGCGGGGTATAACCCACTTCAACCGTCCATTTCATAATCCATGGAATAGAGAATTCAATGAAGAAATACATATTAGAAATTTACTCGTAGAAAGTAATATTATTTTCCAAATCTATTATTTTTGGAGAAACATCAACCCATTCGGTATATAAACCTTTAAAGGGTTCGTAAAGATTTTTCGTTGGACCATAATGAATCCACCATTGATAAAACCAATTTGGTATGCCCCGTTTATAAACATTGGCACAAATTTTTATAAACCATGAATGTTTCCTATTAGGATTTTCATATAAAAGAGCTTTATTAAAGCTTTCAACATAATCCCAATAATTAAATTTAACTCGGGACTTTTTGTTCTGGGTGGATATAATCCCTATCCTTTAACGGACTTATTCCCCATTCATTTGGAGAAAATACTTTTTTGATGATAATTTTTGAAAAATTATAAATTTTCTTGCTATTAGCAGGATAAAAATGCTGGAATTCAGCTGACCCTGTATATGATAGGATCATTTCATAATTCATCCGATATTTATAAGTCGGAGTGGCGTATGACGCTGTATCAAAATACCTTTGCATTATTTGCCAAGGTTCATCTTTCCATTGGAGATCATCATTCTCAAGGAGAATTATTAACTCTCTTTGAGTATTTTCTTCATAGGAATCAATGTCCTCATTATCATCAATTACGAGGGCACTGGAGTATGATGGAGGCATATTATTCCCCTTTTTCTGTGCTTCTATAAAAGCAAGATAATCAGCAAAAGTGATTTGTTTCTGGGTATTACCAGAAGTTTCTGCAGTATCAACGATTTTGTCGGCTATTAGCCTTTTGTTGCCCATTTGAGCAAGAACAAGGCCTCTCGCCCGTTCCTTTTTGTCCTCTTCCCCTTCCTCTATTAGAGGGAGGTGTCGTGTGGGTCTCATCCCGCAAATGAGAAGATGACAAGCTTATGAACTTAAATATTCTCTAGTGAGAAAATCGTGGAGACTATTATCAATTCCCTTTTTATAATGAATTTCAAAATCAAATGGTGCTAAAAGAGCTTGCCATCCGGCAAACATTTGTTTAGAAACATCATGTTTGCAATCTTTATTAAACATAAATTTTGTCGCTTAAGTATCGTTTTAATTAAAAACTTTTGATTATATAAATCACCTTGAAATTTAAGAACACACTTAACTATAGCAAGGATTTCTTTGCTATGCTGGCGTAGTTCTTTTGGCTATTATTCCATTTGCCGAATAAAATTGGACTAAATATTCTTGTTTATCATTTGGAGAAAGTTGTTTAAGTATTCCTCCATAGCCAATATCGAGGCATCGATTTAATAATTTTTTGCCAACTAGGATTGGCTAAAGTAAGACAAGGAAGATTATTAACTTTTCCTTGATTTTTTGAACCGCTTTTGCGTATGAGCAGGTCCAAGGTTTTGGAATTTTTTTAATCTATCATATAGAATAGATGTATCTTTTGCCAAGTTTTTATAAAATGGCGAAATATAATTTAAACTTCCAAGAAATCTTTGAAGTTGGGTTTTATCGATAATAATATCGAAATTTAGAAGCAAATTCTATACTTCTATTGATAGGGACAATTTTTTCTTTTTCAATATTATGTCCAAGAAACCTGACCTTTGTTTGGAAAAGCGACATTTTTGGCTTAGATATAACTAGGCCATTTTGAATAATAATTTTTTTGAATATATCAAGATGTTTAAAATGCATTTCGATAGTATTTGAAAATACTAAAATATCATCAATATAAACAATGATAAAATTGCTATAAGCCATAAAAATATCATTCATAATCTTTTGAAATTCTGAAGGGGCATTCTTCAGTCCAAAAGGCATGACATTCCATTCAAATTTCCCTATTGGAACATTAAAAGCATTTTTGTATTTATCTGCTTCTGCTATTTGAATCTGCCAATAACCTGATTTTAAATCAAATTTAGAAAATATAATCGCATTATGAAGGCGATCTAATAAATCCTTCTTATTAGGAATGGGATATCTAATCCATTTTAAAACCTTATTAAGGGGTTTATAATTTATTACCAATCTTGGAACTCCTCTTTCCTGTTCAGCATGTTTATTAACATAGAAAGCTGTGCATGACCATGGAGATTTCGAAGATCTGATAAGACCTTTGTGCAATAAAGACGAAATCTCATTTTTACATAATTCCAAATATTCGGAATTCATTTGACATGGTCTTGCTTTGGTAGGAATATTATTTTCAGAAAAAGATTCTTCATATGGAAGAGTAACAATATGTCTTTTCCTATCCCAAAAAGCATTAGGATGATCACTACATATTTGTAGAGAAAATTGATTTTTTATCAACTCAATTTTATCCTGTAATTTAGGATTTTGCAAAATATCTTCAATTTGAAGTGTATAGATTTCTTGTTTAAGAAAATTGATTTGCTGATGTTTATTCATCAGCTTATCTTTGATTTCATTTAAAATCCTTGAAAAAGGTTCAGTTATAAACTCGAATTTAATAGGTTTATTATCATAGGTTCCTATAAAACCTTTATCATCCATCCACTGAATAGGAAATAATTTATGGATAAATGGAGTACCCAAAATAACTTGGTTTGAAATATTTTTTACCAACACAAATGTTTCAGGAATACAAACCTTGTCTTGGCAAATATAAGCTTTGGGTAGTTTATAAGTAATACCCATTTTTTGGCCACTAGCAGACCTTAAACTATGAGTAGTTTTTTCAAAATATTTTGAAGGTATTAATCCTTCTTGGATACAACTTAAATCTGCTCCGCTATCAACTAGAGCAGTAAACTCTTTTTTGAAATTATAATCAATTAAAAGAGTAACTTTTATAAAAAATTTAAAAGAAGTAATGGCTTCTAATTTTATTAAAAAATTGGAACTGGGACCACTACCTTCTCCTTCTTCCGTGGTGCTATTAACTGGTAGTTCTTCTATAGTGTTATAAACTGGTGTCTCTATGATTTGTTTTCCTTTCCCTTCTAATTGCGAGACCCTATGATCTAATGTCACCTGGTGTCTTCTAAGGGTGGAAATTTCTTGCTTAAGGTTATGAACCTCTCTTTCTAAATCTTGGGTGGTGGCCGGGGTACTTATAATATTCCGGCGTTCTTGGAGGAGTTTTTTGACTCCAGCCATCGTGTAAGGTCCTGTAGGTTCTCTAATTTCTACAGCAGTTGGTTCTTCTTGGGGCTGCTGTTTTGAACCTATTTGGTCTATAATCTGGGACCTGAGATTTGGATCCTTAATATATTTAAGGAGGTCAACGAGGTTATTTCCATCTAAGACCTGAATTTTGTTTTCACTAAACTGGGAAACAAGTTTATAAAACTCATCGTCTTCCTTGGTTTTGATACAAGGTTGCCCTATTCGGCATGGTTGACATTCATCATCTGAACTGGTTGAGATATAACTCTCTTCGTCTAACACCCTAATATCTTCATCAGAAGAGGGTTTGGAAGAACTATCACTTTCTTTACCAGAATCATCATCGGGTTCTGGATCTGAATTTAATAAAATCTTATATAAAGACTCTCTAAGGTCATCGTCTATGTTAAGGGCTTTAATCTTTTCCTTAACCTTACAATTTTTGTAAAAATGACCTACTCCTCGCCACACTTATAACAAAGCTTTTGGGTTTTTGGATTTGATAAAATCCTTTCTTTCCTTAAAGGTCTTTTTTGCGCCTATTCTTTTTTGTAGACGCTTTTCCTTCCATTGTTGGAAGTCTCTATGCTTCTTTTTATGCCTATGAGGCTTCTTAGAAGATTGTGGAATATCCATACCAAATTGTCCACAAAATTCTCCTAATTGCTGTCTTTCATTAAGACCATGGCGCTTGATTTGCTGGTTTAGCTGAATTTCATTACATAAAGCTAATCCTTCCTGCATACAAGTACCAATTAGTTTACCATAAGTATAATTATTATAATCTATACTTCTTTCCCCTTTCCTAAGGGCCTTTCTAACCCTTTCTGCAAAAAGAGGAGGGAGTCCATCTATGAATTTGGACTTCCAATGAGAGTCATTGCTCTCTGGTAATTCCATGACCCTGCAAAGAAAAACATCTTTATACCACCTAAATGAGGTTAGGGTCTTGCATCTAAGGTTTTGAAGCATGGTGCGAATAGACTCATTGTTATCCGTCCATCTTCCGAAAAATGTTCGACAATATTAATAACAAGTGTATAAACTATATTAGCAATGTGTGCTTCATCTTCACCTTCTTGCTTAACAACGCTTAGAATTGCATGTCGCCGCACATTAGTCAAATAATTATCCCACCAACCTTTAATTGGCCTGAAACCGGCCTATGATCATATCCGCAACAACTCTTTCACTATTTTTATGAACCTTACAGATAGTGTACATTAACATTCTATGAATAGTGCAATAAATTTGACGTTCACTATAACCGTCAATATTCCATTCATATATTTCTTTACCACTATAACTGTTGGAAATAACATGTTCATGTTCCTCTAATAAAACATCTTGAGGAGTTGGTCGAGGATAGTAGTACATCCTTCGGGTAGGCTTTGACATAATGTTCATCAATTTTATTAATATTAGATGCTATGCGAGCCTTATAATCAATATCAGATAAATATTTATCATCCTCTGCTATTAAAGGAGTAAGTTTTAAACCTTTAAATTTTTCGTCTAAAAGATTTTCTAAATCGGATAAAGATTTTAATTTGAAATCATGATATACTTGGAGTAGCAACAACTTCCTTCTTTAAGGTATAAATTTTATTTTTTTCTTTTATTTACTTTATTTTATAATTTAAGTTCATGTTTAGCCTTATAGGCTAAAATACTTTCCGTTGAATTACGTCACACTAGACTACTAAGATCATGGTAATAATGCTCTAATGCATCATGATTATGCCAAAACATGATGTTCAAGGTTAGGTGAGATTGACTGTGCGGATTGTTCAAAAAGGCGGTGGTCGTTTTCCGCCCACTTAGCCGAGGGATGGCGTTTAAGGGCATGTTTGGACTTGTTACGGCAAGAACAACCCCAACGCCAGGGTCAATAGCCTAAGTAAAGCAACATGCTACCTAGATGGCATCATGTGTATGCGCGATCCTTAATAATAATAATAATAATAATAATAATAATAATAATAATAATAATAATAATAATAATAATAATAATAATAATAATAATAATAATAATAATAATAATAATAATAATAATAATAATAATAATAATAATAATAATAATAATAATAATAATAAGAATAACAACAACAATAAGAATAACAACAACAATAACAACAACAACAACAACAACAACGACAATAATAATAACAACAACAATAACAATAACAACAACAATAACAACAACAATAACAATAACAATAATAATAACAATAATAATAACAACTACAACAACAACTATCTTTTAACACCAATAATTAAAAAAAACTTTTATATAGACAAGAGTGATGAGAACAACAGATGGTAGTACTAATAGTGAAATAATATAGCACTTCTATATAAAGGAAAGATATATAATGATAATAGAAAAAGTTATAATGATGGTAAGTGTTGACACCTAATTTTCACCGCATAAAACGTATATTTTAATTTCATATTTCCAAGTCCAAGACGGGGTGAGGATGCCCTTTAAAAATTCTGAGAAAACTGCAAAAATTGACGTTTAATTATTATTTTTCATGAAAATTAACGATTACAAGAAATTACAGGTTATTTACTTTCACAAACGTGATTTTAAAAGAAGATACACATCCCGTTCCATCTAGCTCAGGAAAATTGTTAATTAAAACAACGTATGAATTACGGTACTCTTGACTGCTTTTTTCACATTTTTTAAATATTGCTCGGAACTATTTCAATATTGGGCTCATTTTAAAGCTTGCATTTTTACTTTACGAGTTTTAATTTTATTTAGCCTAAATGATTAATAAATTTAGCTATATGTACATTTATAATATATAGTCTATTAAATAAGAAGGGGGTTAATTTAAATATTTTTAAAAAATTAAAGGGGGTGGGGTGGGGGGGTTCTTTTAAAAAAGGGGGAGTGCAAGTTTAAACTTCCACCCCCCCCCCCCCCCACACACACACACATTTTCATTTCCACCCGCACCCTCGTCTTTTTTTTTTCTCTCCCAAATGAGGCGATTTTTCTAGGGTTTGATCGCGAGCTTGATTCAGCCACTTCCATGGCTGTTTCAGGCCTAATTTTTGGGGGTTTTCATCCCCATTCTCTGTTTTATCAATTACCAGGTTTAATTTGATTCAATTCACATTTTAATTCCAAAAATTAACCCTAATAAGGGTGTTACCCGAATCCCTTCAAGTATCGAGGATGCCATGGGCGGAGTCATGAACTCTTAGCCATCTTGTGCTACTTAATACAAATTTAAAGGGGTTTTAGGGGAAATTACCTTAGGATTCTGTGGTTGGGTACGAATTTAGGAGGGTTTTTATCCATTAGTACCTTTGTTTACGTTATAGTCCTATGATTGTACCTATTTTGATGACTAGTGTACTATTTCCTAATTTTATGGGATTTTTAGATAAATTCTGGTACAATATGGCTGTTTTCTTGTTTGTATATGCTTAGGTGTAAAAAATTCTGTTAGAATATAGTACATTTGGGCATATTTGTTGAGAATTAACCTGTCCTTTAGGAGAACTTCAATTTTTTTTTTTTGAATATTGGGTAAGATTTTTTTGGCGGGGTGGTGGGGGGGGGGGATTTCGGTTGGGATAATTATTTTTATTCCCATTTCTATCCCTAAACCCTAATTTGATTGCTATAAATAGCAAGCTGTATGACTGTTTTAAGGGTCTCTCTTTTTTCTGAAAAATCTCCTAAGTTAAAAGCAACACTAAGTGTTCTAGCCTACAAAAATACAATACATATACATTATATATACTACAAAAAAGCAGAAGCATACCACTGATATATACTAAATATACCCCTCTACTAAAAACCATAAGATATATATACTACTATCTACTTAATATATATAGAATACATAAAACTTTGAAGAAGAAAGGGCTTATTATTAAGGTGTCAAGTGTTGGTGTTTGAAGAGTTGATTCAATACCATCTATTTTGGTCTTTACGTTGCCCCAATAAGAGGTAAATCCTTTTTTCAATGTTTGTTTTATTTTCGTTTTTGATTATATACTGTTTTAAGATTGTTCAATATTTAGAATGCTATAAATAATTAGTATGTTTCTTTATGTTGTTATTCTATTCTGTTTTTGTTATTCAAGTCTATAAAATAAGTTAAGTTTAAATCATGTCATGTCAAGTAGATACAATGCCTTGTTAGTTTAATAAAATGAGAAGAAATAGCTATAATGGGGGTTTTAGGCTCTCAAGTTTTAGTTTAAAGGTAGCAAGTTAGATGGTTATGATAAGCAGTCATAGTTGGTGATAATCTGTATTTAGGCTATAATCTTATACTTCTCAGTTCTGTGTTTTGTGAAAATATGTGGTTGTTGAGACTGTAACATATAGTTGTTGGAAAATTACTCTTCAAAGTCTATAAATGACTTACTTTGGCTAATTTGGTCACTGGACCATACCTGGTTGTTAAATTAGTTAAATATGATCACTATTAGTTACTTAAGTTCATTTTAGAGTAGTATACTTGCTTGATATGTTGAAAACTGTCTTAAGTTAGTAAGTTTTCCTTTAAAATGAGTTATGAAGCTATTTGTTAAAACTTGAATGAGGTTTTCTTAAAAAATAAATATCTTGAAATTGCTTTTGGTTTAATGTTTATGGTCGGTCATTCTCTCTGTTGTGAAGCTGTTAAAAATGATATACAATAGTGCTAAGTGCTTGATAACTTGGTTTGTGATTGGTATACTTACAGTTTTTTTCTTGTGAAAATGATCTTAAGTCATCACTAGAATCTAGTTTGTTAATTTAAAGCTTTGAAAATTTAAGTGTCTATACTGTTTTGAAAGTGAAAACTGAATGGCTTGGATTGACTTGCTATCTTGTTTAAGTAGTTTAATGGGCATAAAAAATGGATTTAGTGTCTGTCTTATAGAAATTTTGAAACCTTGGAATTGTTATGAGAAGTTGGTTAAAGTTGAAGTCTGTGTTTGCTAAAAAATGAATTTTCATCAGTCTATGGGAAATTTATGCTTGCTTCATTTGAGATTTGCATAATTAGAACATGAAAATGACTTTAAAGGTGTAGAACCTCACTGAATTGTAATCCGGTCTCTCTTTTACTTAAAAATAGCTTAAAATATGAACTTGTTTAACCTATCTTTGTACAATTTGCTATGTGTTTTGCTCCTAATGCATCTTCATGACCTAGAGTAGAGACCATACACCCTCTAAGTCCTTTGCCTTAAATTTTTTGTAAGTTGGCATAATGTATGTAGAAACTTATCTGATTATGTGACTTAAAATGGAAAACTTAGTTTGAAATCTGCTATTCAGACCAAACTGTGTTCATTTAGATGTTGTTTGGGACCATTGTGATCCTTTTAAGATGGAAATTGGCTCTGAATGTTACTATTTGCTCCAACTTATAGTTTGACACTTCTCAGAACTTGTCTTTTGAAAACTGAGACTGTTATTGGCCAAGTATGGCCTTTAAGGATTAAAAGTTGTAAAAATGAACCTATTTTGACCCTAGAATGCTAAACTGTGACCATGAGTTACATTGTAATATGTAGTTTTTATTGTTTTTCCTGAGTCTAGAAATTAGAAACTAAATGGAACCTACTTCTGTGTCATGAGTTGCTCCTATATAATCCTTGTTTGTTGTTGCCTTGCAACTTGGAATAGATATTGAATCTGAAATACTAAATCCTGTCCTGTTTGTTTGTTCACTTAGTCAGTCAAATGAATTGGTTGTTAAAGTGGGAATTGAAAACCTTATTTGTGAACAGTGTTTGTGGAAACTGTGTATCAACCTCCTAAAACTAGAACTTTGAAAAGCTTTATTTGACTAAGTGTTGTTTTACTATTAGCCTAGACTAATCATGAACTTTCAGTGATAAATTGACTTCAAAAATTCTGTTTCCCTGCATTAAGTTCTGGACATGGTCTTTTATGCATTTCCCTTGGTTTAAGATGTTTATTCTTTTCCTGTTTAGTGATTGGAATACTATTTGCTTTTCTTAAAACTTGTTATTTTAGACTACAACCTTAAATTTCCTATATGCTTGATTGCTTGATAAAATCTGAATATTCTTGAACCTAAAAAATCTGGGCAATTTCTGGGAATTTTGAGTTTCTTTGGGTAGTTTAGGGAGGTATATGTAGAGTGAATATAGAGAAGCTTAGTGTATAAGAGTTGTATGTGGAGAGTATGCCCCCTTTAGGGAGGTTTTGCTCTCCCATTTGTATAGTATATCACTATGTATATTTAGGTATATAGGAGTTTCAACACTTAGAAAATTTTGAGAAGAATTGAGAAGTATATAAGTTGTATATCATGTATACAGCCGGCTTAACACTTAGAAAAAGTTTCGGGAATATAAGTGAGTATAATAGTTGTATATTGTGTGTATCACAAGTATAGTAGTTAGAAAATTGGAAGAGGGGGCTAGGAAGTACATTGTTGGTATATTTGGTATTACATTCAACACTAGAGATTTTGAGAAAAACAGGTGGGTATAGCAGTTTTATACCCGGTATATTATGGTCTTGACACTTATGAATTTTGGGATAAAAATTGTAGTTGGGCCAGTGGGGCCTGTTTACTGTTTCAGCCGATATTTGAGAAGAATACCCCTTTTGCATAAACTGCCTCTCCCTATTTGTTTAAAATTATGTGCCTAGCCCAGTTTTCTTGTAATTTAATCTTTGGCATTGTAATTTAATTTATGTCTTTAAGTCGAATACTAATACAAGGTATGCCCATTTTATTTGCAAACCCCAAATCCGTTGGTGGGCCCCAACGAGGGCCACTAACTTTCCTAGATCGAGTCAACCTCAAATACGGACGGGCAACGCATATGGAGCATACGTTGGACTTAAAATTGCATAATTACTTCTTCGCTTAGGCTTGGTCGGCCCAAGTCCCTCAAACTTTATATTAGTGCCTTTAAATTGTGATTATATGAGCTTTAAATTTCATATTGGAACCCATATGATTAAACCGTTCATTAAGGTCGCCTAAAACGATTTTCATTAGCTAATTAAACTAAGTGTGGTATAAAATTGAAACTGGATCGTTTTGGACTATTAGAGGACTAATATGCCTGATTTCGAAAAACCTGTGGACTTAAATTGACATTTCTGAAACTTCTGGGGCTGGACTGAAGCGGACTGTTTTGGAACTTTTTGGGTTGATTAAATAAAATTGAGACTTGTGCAAAATTTGTATAAATTTTTTTAAAAAAAATAGATTAAAACTTGTATAAAATTGGGATAATATTAAGTAGATTACGGTTTATATACGAATACTATAGTATGCCAAAACTATTTCATATAAAAAACTATTTTCAAAACTTAAAATACTTCTTTTTCAAAACCTTTTTGGGTGGAATTACGTAGAATCCTACCTAGGCTAAGAGCCTTTGGGTATTAGCCTAGGTGTTCAAGTCCGACACCCACGCTCAATTTTGAGCAAAATTATACTTCAACGATTTCTTAAAAAATATTTTGCATGTAAATGATACCCTTTTATTGCGGAAATCTAGGCTTAAGCAATTTTTGTCAAAAAATGATTTATAATCATGAGGCACACTATTAGAACCCGTAGGTAAACAGCGATTGAGCGGATCTTTATACCGGGGTGCCTAACACCTTCCCCGGGAGATCACCAAAACCCTTACCCAGACTTTGGTAGACTAGGTTTTTTTTTTTTTTTTTAAATAACTATTTTAAACGAATCCTTTTCGAACTAGTTTTCCTAATTTCCTAAAATTTAGGTGACGGCTCTAAAATGTATCCTTTAGAGCACTATTAAGTGGTTGGCGGGTTTTTCTGACTTTCCCGGTACGATTCACAACCGTACTTCCCCGGGATACCTCCCTCCTTTTATGAGGTATGTGTGAGCCGGTTAAACTTAGAATTCCCAACGCCCGCTACAGTATGAATAGAGGTGATGTAACGATGAAACTGTAGGAAGAATTTTTTTTTTTTTTTTTTTAAGAAAATTTATATGATTACAAATAAAAACACTAGTATTAATAAATACAATAATTATAATAGTACTTACTTGGTAATGATAATATTAATGAATATATAGATAATAATAAACATAAACGTAAGTTCTCAAATTAGCAATAAAACACTTAGTCTGAAGTAGATGTATGCCAATCCCCGGCAACGACGCCAAAAATTTGACGAGGCCAAAGTGCATAGGAAATTTCACTCGTACCGTCAAATTCTAATATAGTTTAAGATATCGTCTCAGATTGAAAAATCTATGCTACAGACTTGTAGTATTTTTGCTGCTATTTGAGAGAATCAGTTTGATGAAAGGAGAGTAGTGACTCAAATTTGTAAATCACTTTAACAAAAGAAACAACTTTCAAAAGATTATCTTAAAAGAAAGAGTTGGGAGTCGTTGAATCTACTTAGTGTATATATGACAATAAAACCTTTTTTTAGTAAATTCCACAAAACAGTAAAAATAGTTCCTAGACTTGATTTGTGTTATGAGGAATAAAGACCTCGTGCGATTAGTCCTTAAATCAATAAACTTATTTGAAATAATCCCTCCGCGAGAATTAGAATTGAAAGAAATAAGATAGATATCCCTCATATCAATAAACTTATTTGAGACTGTCCCTCCGTGAGAATTAGGACGGAAAGAAATAAGATAAAGATTTAAACCTAAGAACTAACTTGAAATAACCCTCCGTGAGAATTAGGATTAAAAGAAGCAAGTTCAAAGATTTGGAATAATAGATGACTAAAAATTATTATTACATATATATTTTATGCGATTATTATAGTATATTAATTTCCCTCCTTGTTAGAAGTACAAATTAATATAACTATAATAATAACACAAAATATACTAAGTAACGATAATGATTAGTAGAACATTTCATTCCAACACTTAAATAATATCAAGATGAGGAATAACTAAAATGAGATAATATAACATTATACCAAGTTTCTTCAACTATCCCAACAAAAAGAGATTACTCCATTATGGAGTTAGAAAAGAGAAAATATGAATTTAAGAAATTAGAAACATTGAAAGACTTGGAGAAATATTTTTACTACAAGGGAAAGAAAAGAGAATAGAACAAGATTAACACTTTGTCTTCTAAATTATGGGATGATTTGTAAGCAAAGTGATACTTCTATTTATAGGAAAATGTAGTGTCTCCCCCTACGAATGCATTCCTTGAAGTAGTGCTCACATCGGTGACCTTACTTGATGGGTGAGAGTATGACAACGATAGTCGCACCTGTGAATTTTGCAACTTCTTTCTTGATGCCCACAGTTGACGAGTGTGAGTATGAAAGTGTCGGTGATTTCAACACTTGACGGGTGTGAGTATGAAAGTGGTGGTCACACCCGTGGATTGTACAACTTCTTTTTTAATACCAACGGGTGTGAGTATGAAAGTGGCGGTCACACCCGTGGATTTCAACACTTGACGGGTGTGAGGATGAAAGTGGTGGTCACACCCGTGGATTATGCAACTTCTCCCAATGTTGTCTTTTGTAATTCTCACATGTAAAACTCCATGGTTATGACTTATGAATTCGTGGCTGCACCTATTGAATTCTTTTCTTACTTCTTTGACAATTTGTTTCTTCTCTATTCTTCTGCAGTACTCTTCTTCCTGTAGAAATTGTCAGAAAATATGCGAGAATAGGATATACTTATTCATGTTTTATTTAAAAACTAATTTTTATATACAAAATATCATGAATAATATATATCCATCAAGGATGTACACACTGACCAAATTAACACCAATAATACTATCAACAACGAGAAAGCTATTGAAAACAAGGAAGAGGGACAAAGCAGCAAGCAACAACAGAAAGAAAGGAAAAAACAATCAGTTTTAGGAGGAGAAGAAAGCTAAAAGAAGAAGGAAAAATGCTCTTCGCAAAGTCCTAAGGAAAATGAAGTCTGTAAAAAAGGCAACAACAACGACGTCAGGACATAATGTTATGAATCTTGATTTCAATTCTAACATTAGCACTAACAAAGGAAAAGGGAAATGGATGAAAGAAAGGATGTGGATTTTGGAAAAAAGGTTCAGGAGGAAGGAATTGATATCACTGTTACCCTATATTTACTAGAATGATCAGAATACTGAAGGTTTCATACAATATGGTAGATAAGAGAACAAACTAAAGGACAAAGTGACTCATCTATTCCACTTGGATTTGAAAATCACAAAGAGTCTCAAGAGACTTTGAATAAGACTGATACTGACAATCAAGGTCCTATAATAGTGGAGTCCGAAAACATTGAATCAGAATAAGTGGCTAATAGCTTGATTAATTCTTTTTCTCCAATGGAATAGGAGCATGATCAAGATGAAGTTAACAAGCTCAAGAAGACGGTGGAAGACTGACAAGGTTTATCCCCTAGAGGACAATCAATCGAAATGCAGAAAACTATTCAACCTATACCAACTTATCCTCCTCTCTCAAGTGTAGAGGAAAAGGTATTGAAAAATAATAATCCATTTGTTTCCAATGATTAACACAATTATATGAAATATTAAGGGGTTTAAGTCAAAAGGTACTTTTAATAGACTCATTAGATTGGCTAAAACACATAAGGCTTCCTTTGTAACTTTACAAGAATTTTTTGTGAATAGCTCAATGTTACATCAGTTTAGAAGGAAAATTGTCTTGAATAATGCTATTGCAAGCTGTAGTGGAAAAATTGCTTTTAGGATGAAAATTATAGCTGCAATATAGTGAAAGACCATATTCAACATCTAACTCTTCTAGTTCATCACATCATGTCTCAAGTCAAGTTTCATGTCACAATAGTCTATGCCAAGACAAAAGCTAGAAAAAGGAAGGACTTATGGGTTCCCTTAATCAATTGAATCAACAGATAATGGGCCCTTTGTCCATTGTGGTAGATTTCAGTATTATAATGGATTTCGGTGAGAAGAAGGGTAGAAGAAGACATAGACTATGTAAGAGTTTGGATTTCATCAATTATATGAAGGAATGTGGAATGATGAATGCTGGATAATGTAGAAGTGACTTCACATGGTGCAATGGTAGAAGAAAAAGAAAGAGAATTCTAAAAAGACTAGACAGAGCCATGCATAATGACAAATGATCTGAAGAGTTCTCCAATGTCACCGTAGGATATCTTCCTAGGACAGGCTCTGATCACAATACCATGCTCCTCAAATGTGCTCAAGTGATACTCTACCACTTGAGTATTTCAAATTCATGAACTTGTGGACTTCACAACTAGAATTTATGGACATTGAAGAGATAGTTGGGTGGAATACACTGAAGGCAGTTCTATGTATATCATGCAATAGAAGGTCAAAAGATTGGCTCATAGTAGCAGTATCTAGTCTAAGAACTCTATAGGAAATGTCTGAGAAAAAATCAAGGAGTTAGAAAATCAAATAGAAGCTGCTGAAACTGTTTATGATGAGAATGGTTTTGACCACAATAGAATCAACCTCCAAGCTCTCAATGTTGATCAAAGTAGGTGGATCAATATGGAAAAATCTATCCGAAGGCATAAGGCTAGACTTAAATGGGAAGAAGAAGGAGTTTGCAACACCAAGTACTTTCATAGTGTGGTCAGACAGAAAAGGAAAAGGGCTTACCTTCATAGGATCAAGAATGAGAATGGTCAATGGATTCAATAGGACAAGTTGATATTAGAGTCTGCTATTAGACACTATAATCACCTGGTCACTCAACCACAACAGGATCATGATTTTAAATTCCTCAAAAGGATTGAGCCTCTTGTCAATGTTGATGACCACATTTTCCTCATGAAAATTCCTACCATGGAGTAAATTGAAGAAACTGTGAAAGGACTCCATCCTGATAGTGTTGCAGGGCCAAATGGATTCAATGACCATTTTTTCCAAAAATGTTGATCAATCATAGATGAAGATCTGTACCATATGGTGGAAGACTCTTTCAATTGGAAGAAACTCTCAAAATTCATTATTCATACCCGCCTGATTATGTTGCCCAAAGTGGAATCCCTAGATTTCTTTAATCAGCTAAGCCCTATTAGCCTAAGAAACTTCACAAACAACATCACTCTAAAGTGTGTTCCAACACATACTAGCAAGACTGTACCAAACCTGATTTCTCAAAATCAATTGGTTTTGTAAAATGAAGACTCAAATATCTTGCTTACTTAGAAAATTGTCCATGATATCAAGAAGAAAAATAAGGGAGGCAATGTGGTAATCAAAATTTATTTGGCCAAAGCATATGATAAGGTATCTTGGTCATTTCTCAATACAATTTGTTGAGGAATATGTGGATTTGATCTACAGATTGGTCTCTAATATTTAGTATTCTATTATGGTGAATGACATTAGACATGGTTTCTTTCCCTCCACCATAGGACTAAAACAAGAGGACCTCCTATCCCAGCTTTGTTCATTATTGCTGCTGAATCTCTTACAAAAGCTCTCAACCATCTCCATGATAAGGAGGGCTACAGAGGCTCTTTATGAATCAAGTAGGTCCTCATATCAATCACCTTTGTTATGCTGATGACCTGGTCATCTTTAGTTCTGGTGACAAGAATTCCCTACAAATGATCATAAAGAAACTGAATCAGTATGAAGCAGTTTCTGGCCAAGAACTCAACATGGATAAAAATTTCTTCTTAACTCCCACTTATACAGTTGAACATAAAAGAAAAATGATTAAAAAGATTACTGGATTCAAACAAAATCATGAATGTACCTTAGTCGCCTATTTATTAGGGAAGAAAGATGATTTCTTATTTTTCAGACATTGCTAAATCAGTGGTGAATATGATCAAAGGCTGGCAAAGTAATCTACTGTGTAGTTGAGGTATAGCAACCTAATCAAGCATGTTATTCAATCCCAGACCATTCATATTATGGCTGCAATATCCCCTTTGAAAACTGTTTCGGTTTATGTGGAGAAATATTTCCCAGATTTTTTTTGGGGACAGTCATATGCTAAATATAGATATCACTGGAGCTCTTGGATAATTATGTGCTATCCTACAGGACAAGGAGGTGCTGGGATTTAAAAACCTTGAAGATATTTGCTTATCATTTAGTGCTAAAAGATGGTGGAGGTTTAAAGGAGATGACAACCTTTGGTCTCTATTTCTAAAATCCAAATACTGTTAGAGAAAGCACTATGTGGAGAGAATGATTCAACCAAGCCAATCAGCTGCTTGGAGGGATTTCATGAGAATAATAAAAAAAAATGAGCCTCACATTCTATGGAAGATTAATGAAGAAAGAATTTCTTTTTGGTGGGACTATTGGATTAATTTTGCTCCTTTTATCAACATCCTTAATATCCAAAAGTGTCCAGGAAAACTACATGTAAAATACTGCATGAAGAAAAATAAGTGGGATAGAAATATCATTAATAATCTGGGTCCTACTCATATTGCTCAAATTATTCTGAAGGTTCCTATTGGGAATATCAACAAGAAGGATAAAATTATATGAAACCTACCACTACTGGTAGTTTTTCGTGTGCCAGTGGTTGGGAAATCTTGAGACAAAGGAAGGTGCCTCACTTCATGCGGACTAACCTCTGGAGTAAGGGTATTCTTTTTAAAGCTCTTTGTTGCATGGAGAGTTGTGAAAAGAAAGGTGTCATTGGATGACATAATTAGCAATTTTGGTATCATTGTAGATATCAAATGATGTTGTTGTAGAATCCAGTTGATGAAACTATTGAACATGCTTTCATTTTTGGTGAAGTTGCTGTCACAATTTTGCTAGTCCTCTTGGAGTCAATACAACAGCCTAGAATGTGATTAAGATGATCCACAATTGGAGAAATACCACCATCAAGAACTTTCAACACAAACTTCTGATCCAGATCACTCCCATATACATCTTATGGGAACTTTGGAAATATAGAAATGTTGCAAGATATGGCAAAAAGAAGTAGTCCATTTCTTGAACTTGTAAGGAAATTCTGAGGCAGATCCAAAGCTTTATGAGAAAGAGAGGCATTCTCTTTGACTATACATGGAGATGGAGAGAGATTTGTAATGAAGTTGAAGATAGGAGACCTAACCTTACTAACAAAATGGTGATTTAAGAAAAACCACCTGATGACCGGTTAAAAATTAACAACCGGTTAAAAATTAACATTGATGAAAGTAACAACAGTGGAATGAATACAGTATGTATTAGTGGGGTTATTAGTAACAAAAATGGTGAGATCTTGATGGCATTTGTCAATTCTCTATTGTTCTGCACTAACAATATGGCAGAAGTGGAAGCTGCAGATCATGCAATCTAGTGGTGCATAAAGAGAAGAAATGATAAGTTTATCCTGGAACAAGACTCCATGACTGTGGTAAACATGCTCAAAGGCAACTTGTCTCCTCCTTGTAACTTAGAGGACAAGATAATGAAAATGAGGAAGGACTTGGAACTAAAGCACTACATTATTCAACACTATTTCAGAGAGGCTAACCAAGTAGCTGATGCTCTAGCCAAGTATGGTGCAACTTTCTGTCTCAATTAGAGAGTCACAGTGTACAATAATCTCAAAAGTTTGCCTAAACATGCCATTGGACCCAACAAAATGGGCTCAATTGGAATGCCTAGCTTCATAATCAGGCAAACTAAGAGAAACAACAACAATTGTCCAAATGTTTAACATTATGGTGCATCATATGATTAGGGAAGTTCTACCCACTTTTTGCTATATAATGTATTATTTGTATACAGTGTAACTCTAGGTCAACAACAACAACAACAACACCATACCTAGTAAATCCCACAACGTGGGGTCTGGGGAGGGTAGATTCTACGCAGACCTTACCCCTACCTTAGGTAGGGAGGCTGCGGAGACCCTACCAAGAAAAGGCATATGAAAGTTCGATACGGGCAAACAAATCAAAGCAATTATGAAAATGAAAACAATGAAAGTAAATAAGCCATTATAAACAAATGTATACTCGCAAAATCAAGAGACAAGAAACTATAGAGCAATAAAACTACTCGTAAGAAAGGATAAACGCGACTACCTACTAGCCTTCTACCCTAATATGAGCCCTCCATACCCTCCTATCTAAGGTCATGTCCTCGGTAAGCAGGAAATGCGCCATGTTGTGTCTAATCACCTCTCCCCAATACTTTTTCGGCCTACCTCTACCTCTTCTGAAACCGTCGCTAGCCAGCCTCTCGCACCTCCGCACTGAGGCATTTGCATCTCTCCGCATCACATGCCCAAACCATCTCAGCCTCGCTTTCCGCATCTTGTCTTCCATCGAGGCTACTCCAACCTTGTCTCGGATGACTTCATTCCTAATCCTATCGCTCCTAGTGTGCCCACACATCCATCGCAAAGATTCTCATTTCCGCCACTTTCATCTTTTGAACATGAGATTTCTTGACTGGCCAACACTTCGCCCCATACAACATAGTTGGTCTAACCACCACTTTGTAAAACTTGCCTTTAAGTTTTGGTGGCACCTTCTTGTCACAACACTCTGGAGGCAAGCCTCCATTTCATCCACCCTGCACCAATACGGTGTGTGACGTCATCATCAATGTCCCCATTTCTTTTTATAATAGACCCAAGGTACTTGAAACTATCTTTCTTCTGTATGACCTGGGTGCCAAGCATCACTTCAACGTCCGCCTTATGCACTATATCACTGAACTTGCACTCCAAGTACTCTGTCTTGGTCCTACTCAACTTGAACCCTTTAGACTCCAGAGTTTATCTCCAAACCTCCAGCTTAGCATTAATTTCGCTGCGAGACTCATCAATCAGGACTATGTCATCCGCAAATAACATACACCATGGCACCTCACCTTGAATTTGCCGCGACAATCCATCCATCACCAAGGAAAATAAAAATGGGTTAAAAGCCGATCCCCGGTGCAACCTCATCACCACCGGAAAGTCTTTCGAGTCTCCTCCCCATGGTCCTTACCCCGGTCTTGGCCCCATCATACATGTCCTCGATCGCCCTAATGTACGCCACAGTACACCTCTAGCCTCCAAGCATCTCCATAGAACCTCTCTCGGCACTTTGTCGTATGCCTTTTCTAGGTCGATGAATACCATGTGCAGGTCCCTCTTCCTCTCCCTATACTGCTCCACCAATCTCCGTATAAGATGAATAGCTTCTGTAGTTGAGCGCCCCGGCATGAATCCGAACTGGTTCTCTGAGATAGACACGCCTCTCCTCACCCTCATCTCCACCACCCTTTCCCACACTTTCATAGTGTGGCTTAGCAACTTGATCCCTCTGTAGTTGTTGCAACTTGAATGTCGTCCTTGTTCTTGTACAATGGAATCATTGTACTGCATTTCCATTCTTCGGGCATCTTAGCCGTCTTAATGATGACATTAAATAACCGAGTCAACCACTCCAAACCTGCCCTGCCTGCAGTCTTCCAAAACTCCCCAGGAATCTCATCGGGCCCGGTTGCTCTTCCCCTACTTATCCTACGAACAGCACCCTTAACTTCCTCAACCTTTATACTCCTACAATATCCAAAATCACGACACCTCTCGGAGTACTCCAAGTCTCCCAACACAATATCTCTCGTCCCTTCGTTATTCAATAGTTTGTGGAAGTATGACCGTCATCTCCGTCTAATGAGAGCGTCCTCCACCGCACCGCCATTCTCGTCCTCGACGCACTTCACCCGATCCAAGTCACGCGCCTCCTCTCCTCTCCTTGGCTAGTGAGACAACTTCTTATCACCGCCTTTGTCATCTAGTTCGCATACGAGGCGTTCAAAAGCTGTTGTCTTTGCCGCCGTAACCGCTAACTTTGCCTCCTTCCTCGCCATCTTATATAATTCCCTATTCGTTCGTTTCTTCTCATCATCCTTGCTGTCTACCAACTTCGCATACGCCACCTTCTTAGCTTCCACTTTCTCTTGAACTTCTCCATTCCACCACCGCCTCCCCGCCGCCGACCACGGCTACCCTTCGAGACCCCCAGCACCTCTCTAGCTGCTTCCCTAATGCAACTGGCCGTCCTATCCCACATGTTGGTCGCCTCCCCACTACTCTCCCAGGCTCCCATAGTCCTCAACTTCTCCCCCATCTCCAGGGCACCCGTCATGGTCAAACTCCCCCATTTGATCCTAGGCCTGTCATCCACGACCATCTTTCTCTTCCTTATCTTGATTTCCAAATCCATCACCAAGAGCTTATGCTGGGTCGTTAGATTCTCACTCGGAATCACCTTGCAGTCTTTATAGAGACATTTATTGTCCCTCTTAAGGAGTAAAAAGTCTATTTATGTCTTAGCCACTGAACTACGAAAGGTTACCAAGTGATCCTCTTTCTTCAGGAAACTCGAGTTGGCTACCACCAGCCTAAAGGCTCTTGCAAAATCCAACAGTGCAACTCCTCCTCCGTTCCTGTCCCCGAAACCACAACCTCCATGCACATCATCATATCCCCCCGAAATCGACCCAATGTGCCCATTGAAATCTTCTTCGATGAATAGCTTCTTAGTGGGCGGTATACCTCCCATCATCTTGTCCAAATCCTCCCAAAAATGTCTTTTCTCCTCCTCGCCCAAGCCCACTTGCGGTGCGTAAGCACTAATAATGTGCAAAATAAACCCTCCAACGACCAGCTTAATCGTCATCAACCTATCACTGACCCTCTTAACCCCTACCACCTGGTCTCTTAAGTCATTATCTACTAAAATTCCTACCCTATTCCTATCCCTCGACCTACCTGAGAACCATAACTTATACTCGTCCACATCTTAACTTATACTCGTCCACATCTTTAGCCCTGGATCCTACCCATTTAGTCTCCTGGACACAAGCTATATTAATCCTCCTCTTCTTAAGAATCCTAACTAGTTCGATGGACTTCCCCGTTAGAGTCCCAATATTCCAAGACCCTACTCGCAAACTAGAGACTCCCTTCACCCACCTACCCCCTCTAACCCTCACCTCCGCCCGGGAACATGACCCTAGTCCACCATCGTCTACCAAAGCCAGTAAAGCAAATATAAACTACTCAAACGGGCAAGAATCAATACTAAAACACAAGTTAGCAATAATCTAGATGAAAGTGTAACTACTACGACAAGAACGATATAAGTAATGCAAGAATGTAAATTAGCTGCAAGTATAAAAGACAGAGAAATTAAAAATAAAAAAAAGGCAGCCGGAGGTACCAACTCCAGTTAGAGAGAACCTGCTAAAGCCGGACTCACTGTTCACGTCGGAAGTACTATTCATGCCGGAAAACTCGAATATGTCTGAAAGGAGCGGGGAGAACCAGAGAGAAGGAAGGAGAGAAGAGAAAGAAGATAGGAGAATAAGAGGGGTGGGGGTGGGTATAGGGCTGTCACAAACCCTAGGAGAGAGACAACTTGCTAGGTTCACGTCGGCCGAGTTGGAGGTGGGGGTTAGTGAGGGGGGTGGGGGATGGGAAGAAGACCGTTGGTTTTCTTAGAGCCTAATAAGAAAACTGTAAAGATGATACAGTACAAGACTTTAGTAAGCTTAATTTTTGTATAGGAATTTTCTTGACAAATTCTGACATAGGACCATAGGAGGTAATGTGACATGTGCCCCTCCTTCATGATTTTATCTATTGGATTCTAATATACAGGGTAGGGGTTAGTGCCAAACCCCCCAGCTCCATCAGATGTACTTAACCAGAGGTGAATCTGGTTTAAATAAAATAAAAAAATCATTTTCAGGTGAAAATTACCTCAAAACTTCCTATTCAATATAATTTTAAAACTTTTAAAGACCCAATTAACCTATCAATGACTTGATCCCACCGACAATTTAAATTTTTATAAACAAACTGTTAAAAAGCTCCTCCCCGTTACCATTTTTGTTTGCGATATTATGTTCTCCTCTCTTATTTTGATTTTTAGTAACAAGAGATATTTAAAGAATAGATGTTGTATATTACCTGAAAAAAAAAATCTTTTTTTGGCTTTTATTTAAGTACTAATTTTTGTAACACAAACTTCTCTTAAAAGAAAAGAGAAATAAGACAATTAAAATGAAAAAAATAGAATGTACGTAGGAGATTGGATTGCTCATTTGTCGTAGCAAACCAAATCGAATAGAAAAAAAAAGTGAATCAGTGTGACAAATTAATGTGCACTTCCAAACATATTCATTTTTTCAGTTAGCATACCTCTTCTTTATCTTATTTGTTTCGTAAAATCTATTTATGAGATTCAAATCAAAGATTTATGGGTGGGACGATAGATTTTTAACAGTCTAGTTATAAAAAGTAAAAAATTGGGATCAGGTCGGAGCATGAGTACTTTATATAGGTGGGCACTTTTTTTTAATTTTAAATAAAATTTTAATTATAATAGGAACTGTCCGGTTAAACTAAACGGAGATGACGCTGTCCAATTGGCCGTACAGAAGGTCGACATTGTCACCGGGAAATGGTCAAAATGGCCTTTTATGAAAATTAGTAAAGTTGAGCGACTTTATGATTAGAAAACTTATTTTTGAAGACTTTCGGTGCAATAATACTATAAACTCAATGGCCTTATGTAAAACTAATCCCACTTCTTACAAAAAAAACTCATTTGAGATCTCCAAAACTTCTAACAAAAGTTTGTGCTCAACTTTAGTGTGTGTATCAGATTTAGGGGAAAAGTGAAAGAAAGGCCAGTTTCTTGTCATGTGAAAAAAAAACTTGTTATATATATATATATATATATATATATATATATATATATTTTTTTTTTTTTTTTTAAGCAAAACCAATCAGTAGACTGCTGTTGGTGTTTTATTCCAAAATAAATCAAGTATTTACAGAAAAGAAATAAAGAAAAATACTATATATATGTGTGTACTCCGCAACAATAAACTTGTCGCTTGAAAAGGGGAAAAAGAAGTTCCAAGTTAAAGAATTCGGATTGTCTAACTCAGGATACCAATTTTTGCAAAGTGATGGACACAAATTAAAAGTCTTAAAATCAGTGACCTAAAATGAACTAAAAGGAAAGACAATAATTAAAGCAAAATATCGTAGAAATGTGGAAAAATCGAAGCCTCAGTACACATGTCAAAACCATGAAATCAGTTAAAACCGACAAACCCAACAAACAAGTGTAAAAACAATGTCATTATCAACTTTATATAATGGTTTTTTGTCCATCGTAGTTGTAAAAAATGAAACCGAAAAAAGATTTTCGAAACCGAAGTTTGATAAAACCGAACCGAAAAATTGAACGCACCGAAATTTAATACATTACCCAAAAAAATTAAAGAATCTCTAAATTAATTACTTTTAATAGTAAAGAAAAAAAAACCCACATATAATAACTCTGGTGCAGGCCCTTATCCCTAATTTTCCACTTCAATTGAAAAAATCAAATATCCTTAACAAAGAACTCCCTAATAAATGTCTCTTTGTGATTAATGTATGTCCTTTCGTGTTTTCTTAATTATTCTTGAACATACGTATATAACACCTTAATTATGTCATGATTATAGTTAACCATATAAAATATGTATCTCCATTTTTGATTCTGATTTCAATAAACCACTTTATGCATTTTTTGCTTTTGAGAATAATAAAGAAGTGTCAAGATAATTTCTAATATTATATTAAAAAAAACAAATTGAAAAAAATACGAAAGGAACCAACTTTAAAGTTTGAAACCGAAAGAACCTAATTGCAACACTTTATTGGACTTTAGGTGTTTAATGTCCACTTTTAGAAATACATGAAATAAAAATACCAAATCGTTTCGATAAAACCAAACCGAAAAACCGAACGCTCGCCCCTAACTAAAAGGAAAGACAATAATTAAAGCAAAAGTAGTTGTAGATGCATGTGGAAGGAATTGAAGCCTCAGTACACATGTCAAAACCATGAAATCAGTTAAACAGCTGTGACAATGACCCAACAAATCAAGTGTAAAAACAATGTCATTATCAACTTTATATAATGGTTTTTTAGGCATGCAGTTTCGTAGTTTTGTAATGTAATGAGAGTTCCGGAAAAAAGATTTTCGAAGAATGAGGACTGACATTGATTTCGTCGGTGGGATATTGTTACTTGTCTTTGTTGAAGATAAAAGATCTACAGCAACATTTTAAATTAGTGAGCGTAAAGAATCTCTAAATTAATTACTTTCTAATAGTAATGGGTAGAAATAAAACAGGCACATATATACTTTTGGATGTTACCTTAAACTTGTAAAATTTGTTCATTTACACTCATACTCGGTCCATTATTCTCATTTTTGTAAGGACTCATATTCATTTTTTCTCCCTAATAAAGATAGTTCTCAATTCTATCTCTAGATTTTCTGGAATCAAATTTTGAACATTTTTTTTGCGTGTGTTTTATTTGTCTATTAGGTAGTTAATTTAACCACATAAAATATGTCATCTCCATTAATTATACGCATTCTCTTCAATAAACCACAAAACCCATGCATTTTTTACTTGAGATTGATGGTAATAATTAAGAAACCAAATAATATTTTATTTGTGAATGGTCATCTTTTATATCAAATCAAAATACAAGGAAGACAACTTTTAAAGTTTGAACCGAAAGTGTCTAATTGCAACACTTTATTAGGACTTTAGGTGTTTAATTGAAATCCGTCCAGATTTTAGAAATACATGAAATAAAATACAGCGAGCAAGGTTGGCCATTTGAAAAGTTAACTTGGTCTAGTTGATGTCATTGCGGTGGGAAAAAATTAAAGATGACCACATTTGAAGGAACTCGAAATAGAAGGTCAAATCTAGCCATTTTTTCTTTATCATGGTCATTGTTTAAGCACCAACGAAAATTCTGGTAAATGAGGTTGTGTGAGAGAGAGAGAGAGATGGGAACGTATGGGACTACAGGGACGTGTTGACGTTGCAACAAGAATGGCTAGATGTAAGACTTTACAACGAGGACTTTTAACATGATTTGACGACGGCGACAACGACGATGAGCCAAATATACAAAAAATCATCTTCAATTCTTTACAAGAACCATTTTAATATGATAATGGATACCAATATGTTCAAAATATGTGAGATGACGGTGGACTAGCATGATGATGAATAAATGGGTGTAGGACGTATATACATTAATATATTGTCGTTGGATTTGGAGACGACCGTGAGACGATACACTAATAAATGAAATTGTTTAACGGTGGTGGAGGAATTAGAGTTAGAAGAAGAAAAGAGGAGTGAGGTTTAGATGTGAATTTGCTATGAAAATACATAGTATAACTACGATAGGTAATTAATTTAAAATTTAACTACGGTAGGTAAATATCTCTTAGATGTTACCTACGCAATGTAAAATTTGTTCATTTATATTTATACTCGGTCCATTATTCTCATTTTTGTAAGGACTCATATTCATTTTTCGGGATCAAAATAATAAGATAGTTCTCAATTCTATCTCTAGATATTTCTGGAATCAGGGCTTACTCTATTTATGTATAGGTAATTGTATTTTTATTTACATCAAATGTGGGATAAAATAATACGATAATTTGTATGTATAAAATAATATTGATATCAGCAATGTTGAATTTAAAATGGTAACCAAATAAAGTATAAAATCGTACAGTTTCTTATACCAGGATTATTTTCGGTAATGTACTCGTAAGAAACCAAATAAGAGTTTGGACTTGTGAATGGTCATCTTTTATATCTCTTCAACATTGTGAAGGTGAGCTTACAACTTAGGCTAGATTCAAAGGCAGATTAAGGTGGGTCATTGGCACATATGTTCCTATTTTGTGGTGCTCTTTAATTGTTGCTCCTCATAACAAACAAATTTTTCGCGAAATACAAGATTTAATTTATATTTTCGATTGGAAATCATAATATTATGCTATCAAATACATGGGTAAAAAAAAAACGAAATCAATATTGAAAACTTCAAATACATTACCACTAAATACATGGGTGATGCAAAGTTTCATCACAAAATACATGATAAATTAAAATACAACCCATTTGAAGGACAAAAATTAAAGACCATCCCAGTAGAAGGTCAAATCGTGCAATTTTTTCTTTATCAAGGCTGATATCTTGACGAATGGCTTGGCCACTCGACTTACATTTGGGTATTCTGGTAAATGAGGTTGTGTGAGAGAGAGAGAGAGCGGGAGAGGGGGTGGGGTGGGGCGAAATACCTAATGGGGGATCGTGTTTGTTTTGTAACTGTATTTTGAAGGTAATGTTGAAGATTTAATTTACAAAGATGGATGGGCTTTTAACATATTTGACCGCTCGGTGGAAATTAGTTACAGTCGCTAGCCAAATATACAAAAAATATATACTCTACTAATTATGTGTACATCTGTATATTTTAATATGATAATGGATACCAATTTTAGCTCAAAATATGTGATATACATTATTTGTGCACTAGCATATAATGAATAAATGGGTGTATACATAGTATATACATTAATATATATACATATTATTTCAATAATACTGTAGAACTATATGTACACTAATAATATGTATCCATATTATTCCATGTATACCTATTGCATTCTGTATGAAACCCGAATTGACCTTCTCGTCTCTCTTTGTTCAATCATACAAGGAAATGACATCTCCATTTCTCTGAAACGGAGTTATGTGAGAAATTTGACATTTTATGAGGGGATATACTCCATAATAGAGAGATATTGGGAAAAGATCTGAAAGACTTTGGGGAAAGTAATTGAATAAAATTTTAAGAACATAGAGGAAAATTTAAAAACTTTAAAACTATTTTAATGAAAAAAAGTTTCGGTCGTGAGATTAAATTTTATAACCTGAAAATGGTTGTGTCCTACCAGGTGCCAAAATCTTAAACTACTGCTTTATTATGCCATTTAATATGGGTCATTCGCACTAATACCCTATTTCGGGGGTGGTCTCTAATTTTGCCCGTCAAATCGCTCATCTTTAACTTTTCCCTTCGGCACTTTATGTGGTCGGAAATATCTCTGAGATTCTGGATTCGAACCCCAGCAGAGTATAAAAGAAAAATTGCAAGGCAGGATTTCTAGCAAATTATGCCTATTCAGGCAAAAGTTATGCTTTAAGACATAAGTTATGTAGTATCCTACATAACTATGCCTTAAGGCATAGTTTCTATGTAAAGTATGCCTTGTCCGGTATAGTTTTATAGAAACTAAGTTATACTACAAAACTATGTCGGAAAAGGAACTACATAGAATGTAGAACTATGCCTTTTCAATACATAGGCAAAAGTTATGCCTTAAGGCAAGATTTCATAGTTATGCCTTTTTAATACTCCAGAAAAGAAAAAAAAAAGCATAACTTTTGCCCGATTAGACATAATTTGCAATGAAATCTTGCCTTGCGATATTATTTTTTTTTGCCTTTGCTGGGGTTCGAACCTATATCTCTAGTTTCATAGACCAGCGAATAAGGGTACTTTGATTCACAAATTTTTATTACATGAGAAATAGGGACAAAAGTTAAAGACCACCGATTTGAGGGGAAAAAATTAAAGACCAATCCATATGAAGGGCAATCCGCGCAGTTTTTTGATTTACTATGCCAACTTGTAATACAGTGCCAAATTCTCTATTACAAGTTTGTATATTGACGACTTTCTAACAATTGTTACCTAGTTGGACTTCCAACTCCCAAATTAATAATGTAAAAAACAAAAATTATCCTCAATTTTGAGTAATCTATGATAAACTGCTCTTGTTTTAGATAGAACATTAAAGGGAATTATGCACTTTTGACCCCTCAATCACTGATAACTTATGATTTTGTTCCTTGTGATATTCTATTAAATATATTTAACCTTTAAATAATACGTTTTATTTTGGTCCCTTTATAAAGAAATTTGCTATTTTATCTCAGTATAAATTTAAGAACACATGTCGGTAATCATATGGTCTAACACTTATTAATTCTTTAATTTTATAATATATATATATATATATATATATTTACTTATAAATATTTATAAAATTAATTACATGTTAAATATATTTTACCATATATTACAAGAACTGAAATAAAAATTTATTAATTTTTGACGGACTAAATGCACAATCTCCCTTAAAATTAGTCTCAAGATTATTTTGGCACTTTAACTAGCAAAAGGTATATAATAAATATATAATTTCTTCTAACTAAGGTATAAATTCAATACGAGGTTCGAACATTATAATTGGATCCAACTAAAGAGTAATTTTATCTGTGGGAGAGAAAATACTCTAAATGTTGAGTCATCTAAATAGTAACCTTATCTCGTTTTTTTTGTCATAAAAGAGCTCGAAATTCTTTTGGTGGTTTAGGAACTGTTGGCACATGCATCTTTTTATTTGACTAAGGAATAAGTTTTATGCAAAGTTGCTAATGTTAATGATGGAGAGCTTGAGATCTCGTGCTCAAATTTCACCATTATTTTAATTTTATATCCTGTTTAGCCCAAGCTTTGAGAAGCTAAAAGTAATTTTTTATTTAAAAAAATTTAAAATGTTTAAGTGTTCAACTAAAAATAAAAAATACTTTTAAGCAGCCGTATAAACAGAAATTTATTATATACGTGCAAAGATGTATGAGAAGTCACTCTCAAATGCATGATATTGAGTTGATGGAACTTTCGTAGGTATATCAAGATGATCCATCAACATTCACCCATGGTCCATCACAATTTATGTTACAAAAGTCCACAAATTAATTAATGTCTATCCTTCCTATTATCCCCATGAAATGATTATATATCACATATATATATATCTCCATCAAGTCCCCAACTGTACCAACCCCTTCTTCTATCTTGCACATACATTTTTCCAACTTTTAATTGCAAAAATTGAACGCTTCTTAATAGGGCTTTCCAAAAACGGGCCTCCCACATATGATCAAAAAATGAGATTGATATTGTTCATATATTCATCACTATCTTCGAAAGTCGGTGGATTCATTAAGAAGCAGCAGGACAGCCTTCAATAGCATTTACAATGGTTTTATTGCTCCAATTGGAAAAATTAAGTAAATTTACAAAATAGTCAACACTGCGCACCTACCTAAGAGTTGCAAAAATAAACCCCACAACTAATATAAAATAATTTATTTATCTTTCATTTCGAAAACCAAACTAATTATATTAGATGTTGTGAGACTTCTCATTTTGTAAGTGTAAGAGTCTTACTCTTCCACAGTATTCAATATTAGATAGGTCACTGTATATGCACCATTAACACGACAAATTGTACAAATGCAGATTGTCGTATAAAAGAATTTATAATTGTCATTGTACTGATTAACGTTATAATTAGTTTATCTTGATTTAACTTGCATTTCTCATTTTTATGATATTTAAAGACTCGATGCTAATTGTGGGGAAAAAAAAAAAGAACTCTTTAGCACCTCAGATGTACGTAGTAGTTCTTTTACCTTTGTTGTGTGAACTCACTCTCCCAGTTTACAAAAAGAATTTTGAAAAATGAATATGGCCTATAATAAGTAGGACATTCTTTACTCTTACTCTTCTATTCATTTATTAAGCTCTACATACAGGTTTACTTGTACATCAAGCAAAGATATGTAATGATCCTGACACCCTTTGTGAATACCAAAGTGTAGTCCAACTTAAGTCTGTTTTCTGCCATCCTCTTCTCTTCCCATTTCTTAAAGTTTAATCGATGGTAAATATTTCCCTATCAAATTGTCATTGCTCTTGGAGTTTCTTATTACTTTAACTTTGTCAAAATGATAGACTATGCTACTACTAATTGTACTACTTGATTGTGTGTGAAATTATAAATGATGGCTACTGCACCAAAAAGGAACCTGAATTATTAGCTCTTATCATGATTTTCTGTTATTTGATATTGCTTATGTGCTATATGTTATGACTTATGATCATCAGCGGGTAATCTTAGTGTTTAATTTTGGATACGCATTTGAATGTGATATATTTCCATGGGCCATCAACCCTTTTGGCCTTGAGACTGTAAATCACTGGATTAATCTTCTGGGAAGGGTTGGTGTAATATTTCTAATATCCAACAGAGCAACCCCTTTTCATGTTCTCTTTGTTTTTGTAAAATTCTTTGCCTATTTCATTTAGGCCACAACAGCAGCGGGCTTGAAGAAAAGACTTGCATATGTGTCTAGTTTTTTGTCCCTCATCACGAAGGGACGTGGTAAGATGGTGAGATCCAACAATAACTAAAGGTTTCATTTGAATCCGTGAAATTGAGAACTTTTCGATAATTAGTGCTTTATGCCCTTAGTTTATTCGCGCAACATAAATCAGGATTAATCGAGCCAGTATTGTCAGATATCAACGGCATAAAGCAACATAAACAAGGATATATTTGTCACTTTTCTTTTTTTGTAAGTCAATTAACCTACTTTCAGAGCTAAACTGAACACAAATTCATAACCGCCTATAGGAAATGTATTATAAATTGCAATTTTCTTCTCATCAGGGGTGAATAAAACTATTAAATGTCACACTAAGATTATCTAGTTTGACTCTCGTGAGGTGAAAAGTCATAGATTATGTCTTGACAGGAGTATGTATAAGGAAAACATATTATAGACTTCTGATATGGGAACTTTGCATAGCTAAAACAAGTAGGTATCAAATTATAAGCATCAACAATTTAATTAGAAAATTATACTCTTCATTTGATACGGAACAAAAATTAGAAAATACGAAAGAGGGATAAATTAACACAGCAAAAAACATATTATATTCACTATTTTCTTTGCCAATTTACACGACTCCTAGTTAAAGGTGGCATAATAACTAATTTTGATGAACCACTTTGTTAGACTTAAGAATACAATGGAAAGAATAATAAAAAGGACACCCCATTCACCCAAAACTAAGAAACCAAAAAAGAAAAAAGAAAAAAGAAAAAAACATGTACCTTTTTTCCCCCCTCTTTTAAGGACAACGTTGGTTTCTTCCAGGCCCTCCATAATAAAAATAATTACCCCAAACGCGATTAACTCCTCCTTGAATATCATAACAATTAGGATGATCAGCCAATACTTTGAGATTAGACAATGGTATTAAACTATTATCCCAATCCACCACTTGCAAATTCCTAAAATAAGAAGCTTTCCCAAAACCTTCACCAGCAAAATGTCCACTTCCCATTTGTGTGGATGTGTGAAATCCATTGCTCCTACTGTTCACTATTTCACCTCCAAATTGTATCATACTTGCTGAACTCCTAAGGTGTGTGAATAAAAATGATGGCCAATATCCTACTAATACTCCTGATCCAAACTCCAGCCACCAATGTCCATGCTTTGGATCCTGCACCAAATAATTCAAAATATGTTGGTTATTCTTGATGTGTTTCTTAAAATAAGTGTAACTGGTAATTGATTGCACTTTCAACTATCTTTCTTAACTTGTAGTTCAGTCAAAATAGATTATAAGCACCCGCCACAATCTCAGTAAAATAGTCAATGAGTATGTAATATGCGTGATTGAGGGTATTATTTTCTTAGAATACGTTTTTAGTCTAGTCTACGATCACTCACGAATGAACATATAAAGAGCTCAGTGTAGGAAGGAAGGTTAAAAAAATAAAGTCAAATAAATCACTATTTCAATTCAAATTGAAAAAAATGGAGGCCTATTAAAAAATCAAATAAATCACGAATGGTTAAGGTTCATTTTCATAATAAAAATTAAGGGAAAAGATGTAAAGATAAAACATGTAGCCACATTGTTGTTTAAATTAAAGCCTTTTAATTGGAATGCCTCAAATTTGATTGCTAAAGTAAGGTTAATTAAAGATACATATTAAGTCAAAGGATGAGATTTTGAGAGCTAACTATGAAGTGGGGGGGGGGGGGGGGGGGGCAAAGTGAAAAATAATAACAAGTGGATGGGTCAGAGAAGGCTTTTGCTTGAGAAAGAAAAGTCAAGAGAATCTTACAAAGTGGGGGAAAATAAAAAAGCACAAACAAAATGATTGTTTCCACTGAAAAATATACGATGAATGAAACTTTAAGATTCCCCCTTAGGTATATACATACACACATGCAAGCATGATGTAAATTCATGTCAAATGCTTTTTCCTTTTCCATTTTAACCCTTGTATTCTTTAATTTTTGGTTAATGAAACGAAGGGTATTTATTTACTGAACCACCTATTAAATGATATTATCATTTTCTATCTGCAGGAATAAGTAAATACAGGCCAAATGAAGTTTTTTCTTAAGTAACATTGGACCTGTGGACAAATCAGTAAGTTGGCTAGCTTAATTAGTATAAAAGTACTAAAAGAGAAAAGTAGCAAGAAAAGATAAAAGGCCAATAGAAAAAGAAAAAGAGAAAAGACAATACCATCGATTCTAGTAGATCAGTACCCGTTTGTGATGAACCCCTTAATTTTCTCAATTCTAATTTAAATCTCATTTTATTAGTAAAAAATGCTACCAAATTAACAAAATTGCGCTTTCGGAAGAAATAAAGGAGATATACACAAATGATGTTTATTACCTTAGAAAGCTTAATACTTTCTTGATTGAATTATGCTCTTCTTAGTTTTTGGTTGGAGGAAAACGATCTTAACTGTAGTATTAATTAGTTGGATTTTCGAATAAATTAACCATCTACCCAAAAGAGAGAAAAATAGCAAAGTTTTTAGAAAATACAAAAATAAATAAATTTACTGCCTATATTTTTTCTTCGGAGAAATGTGACTACCTTCCAAATCATGATGCTGATATCATATTGGCCACCACTATAAGAGGATGTTGGTGAAATTGCTGCCCCAATTGCTATTTTATTATTGGTTTGAACAAATCCTGAACACAGCAAATTGTAGCATCCTGTGGCTTGGTATGCATCACTCTGAACAAATCATTAAAACAAAAAATAAGAAATAATTTCTACCAAAGAATTTAATATTTTCACTTTAATAGGTGATGTTCTTCTAATTAATTATCATAAGGATTAATAATACAAATGCAGTATGTAAAATTAAAACTTACGGTCCAGTAGGTGAAAAACCTTGGATAATTGTCCCCATATAGCTCTGGGCTTACCTGTTATAATTAAATGAAATAAATCAATAATTTAGCTACCTAAAATCTGTTAAAGCATTGCAGAAAAAGATTTGTTGATATTGAAAGGTAGCTGAAGATTTAATGGCATGCTTTAAATGACACTAAAGAAAATGGTTCACTCTTCGAGTACTATTCTCACTTCCATGCCAGTACATGCCACATTTAAATTGAAGAAACCGCGTTTTTCCATCAAAGTGCTCAAAAATTAATATCTTCCACAAATTTACATTTTTTTTTCAATAATATTTTACTTAATAAAATCTTACATATAAGAGGAATATGAAGAAATACCCAATTGAGTTAGCAGTGACCTCAATTACAGTTTGAATCGTGACCTTTTGATCACTGAATTGTAAACATGGGGACTATTATAGGGGAATTAACTTGTTAATAAAAGTTTAAATGTATTAAAGTCATATTAGGTACTATTTTTTCTATTTAAGTTTGAAAAAAAAAAAAAAAAACTGTTACATATTTTCCTGAGTTATCGTATCAGAGGACTTGATAGGGGAAATTGTTTATATTTTGTTGATCAACTTAATTTATTAGTATAAAAATTTCTCTACATTATCAGTGCACATAACATGAAATGAAGAAATAAATAAGAACATGCCTGCCAACCAGCTTCAATGGTGTTGAGATCATCACCAAATGAACCAGAAATAACCCACATTTGTGATAAACTGAATTCATATTGGTTGGTAACTTTAGGCGCCCACACATTTATACTTGCTTTTGCACCATAATATTGATCTCCAGTTACATATCCAACTGCATGCTGTTTTTCCAAAAATTGAAATAGAAACAAAATCTAAGAGGCATAAAAAAGAAAAAGAAAGACTTATTACTTAAGAAAATTAAGAGGAAAAATAATTTAAATGTACAAGTATTTTATTTTGTGAGGAGGAATAGATACCATCTCAAAATTGCAATTCTTGATTTTTGATGATAAAGTTTCTCGGACTATTATTTGAATATAGAAATAGATGAATGGAGATTGACAAAGTAAAGGCCTTTGGAAAATAGTGAAACCAAATTTGGGAAAGGAGAAAAAAAAAAACATGAAAGTCGGCATGAACCAAAAAAAGTAACCTGCCAAATATCTAAATCACAAAACCATGTCAAAGTAACCATTCACAACAAAATCACTTAAAGTTCATGAAATTTTATTCTGAAAATAGAATAGTTTGATATATGAAAATAAATGAGGCATTTCTAAAAAAAAATAAGCTAAAACATGTTTAGAAAATACAAACCTCATGGCCATTACTAGTAGTGTCTCTACGAACTGGTCTTCTAATTTTTCTACCAAATCTTCGAATTGAATTAGCTCTTAGAATGTCTTGTTCTTTTGTTCTTCGAACTGGAATAGTTCCTTCTGGACATGTTTCTCCAGAAAAGCTCCAAAGTTGGAAATTTTCGAACTCCATTGAATTTGAGTTGTGCCTTGATTTTGGCCTCTCAGGTGGTTCCTATAATATAAGACAAAATTTTCAAAAGCATTAACACTTTGAAATATTGAATACAAGTCTAAAAAACTTGAGATGAATGAGATTCCTCTATCTTGAATCAGAATTTTAGAGTTAGGCCTAAAAGTAGAGAAACTCTTGGCAGAATGCGTTTTCTCTTTATTGAAATGAGGAAGTAGCCGAGCTATAAGAAATATTCCGGCCACTAAACCACGTAAAGATTGAGAAATAGAACCATTTTAATCATGGGCTCGACATGGCATGAATTTGAATTAGTCGGACCAGTAAAGGTTAAACCAAACAAAGAAAAGAAATACAAGGTGAAAATGAGGGATCAAAATTGGTTTACCAATGGCTTTTGGCCCTTTAACTGAGGGTGATCAAAAGCTGGTTGTTGATGAGATAATACACAATCTATAAGATCTCCGTCAGGACTCTGCATTACAATTCAGAGAGCTATTATATAGGATAGAAAAAGAAAAAGAAAAAAAGATGAGAAAATGGAATTGGAAAGAGTTGGGAATACCTTAATTGTCTTGAGAGAAGGCTTATTGATTTTCATAAGATGAGATTTAATCATTTTCATCTTGTGAAGCTCATCACCTGGCTTAAAAGTTTGGTTGGCTAGGTTGAATTGTTCTGTTTCTATTGACAAAACAGGACAAACAGAGAAGATAAAGAAGAGGAAGAAAACAAAAATGGAAATGATTGGTGAAATCTTGGAACAGCTAGAAGCCATAACATAAATTCTTGTGGAATTTCTTGTTTCTTCTTCTTGTAATTCTTCCTCTATTTGTTCTTGTTGTGATATACCATATTGGCATTGTCTTGTTGTGTAATGATGAAGAAAACACCAATTATTTTCTTCACTACTTGCCAATATTGGTAGCACAACTCCCAGCAAATCCATAATTTCCAGACTACAATTCAAGAAACCAAAGGTCTAGTACAACATGTTCATGACTATTTTCACTATTTCCAAGAATTCTCAAAACTCTAGAATAAATTTAAAAAATGGAATTAATTCTCTTCTTCTCTTTTCCTCCTTCCAAATTCTGAGTCTTGTCTGACTAACAGCAACTCCCAGGCATGAGCTAATATAAAATGTACAAGAATGGGTTGTGCACTTGTTTTTAGAGTTTCAATTTAACTCCATGTGGGCTGTGGCCAAATAAATACTACTGTATTGAGTTGTGATCAAGACATGTACTAGTACTTAGTAATTCTTTAATTTTTTCTTAAATGAAAATGAAGAAGGAATTAATTGAGTGGAGAGAGAGACTAAAATGAGCTTCTTGGAGGATGGAGTTTGGTTGGGGTTGAGGGGGTGGGGGGGTGGGGCGTAGGGTAGTGGGAGGAGTGTTTCCAGTCTCCAATACAAAGACTGAAACTTTAGCTTTTCTATGCAAATTTTATAAGTGCATAATGTTCATAAGGGATTGGAGGGGGGCGGGGTGGGAGGGTAGGGTGGGGGGGTGGTGTTTCTGGTTTCTGTTATTCTTTACTTGGGGTTTGAAGACAGATAGGAATTAGAATTACACTTGATTCTCAAAGTTCTTTGCTTTAGGTGTTTCTCTTTCTCACTTCCCTAGATGTTCTTTGTGTCAGCTTCTTGTTATTTTATTTTTACCTGCATTCCAAAATCTTATTATATATAATATATTCAGAGATTAATTTTCTATACTGATAATGGAATTTTTTTTACAGTCACATTGAGTAAAAAATTTATATAAAAGGATTCACAAAATATAGCAAATATCACAACTACGATTTAAATCTCTGACAAATTAAATTTTGAACCCCGTTTACCGCTTATTAAATTTTTTTCTTATATTATGGAAATTCACCAATTTATATATAACTCAAAAAATTATCTTTGCCCAATTTGCATAGCATAATTACCTGCTCTCCATTTAGCACTGCATCTGACTACACGTAAGCATCCAAAAAATAAAGTTAAAATCGAGGACTTGAAAAATAAGATATTATCTGCTAAAATATGCTAACGACGAATATATGATATAATCTTGTAATATTTATTATCACGATATATAAGTTAAATCCTATCCATTAAAGGGTATTGTTAGTACAAAATAACAAGGCATCCACGCCTCCGGTTTTTCTTTTCATATATTTTTACGTCATTAATAGTTCCTATATTTTTTAGGGATGGAATTGGATAGAAAATAACTAATACTCCAGTATAAGTTAATTACTATTGCATGGGTTGCTAATTTTACCTTTTAAATGTTGTCTTTTTATGGAGTGTACATAAAAGTGTTATTCGTATTAGAGGGATGTATATGTATATAATTTGTTTATAAAATAAGAAGGCACGCGCGGCTGTAATATCTACGGCATCCCATGCATGTGCATGCGCGGCCCCCTCCGCTTATATTTCGGGCTCCGTTCTTTTCCTTTTCTCTTTCGAATTGTTTGGGGCAGCTCCATAAGTATGAAGCACATGTTGATTAAGCCCTCATTTGTTGGTTTAAGCAAACTTAATGCTTATGGGGTCATTTGCACGATTCGCCTAATACCATTAGGTTTGAGATTCGAATTCCTGGTCAGTAAAAAAAAAAAAAATCGAAAGACAGAATTTCGTAGCAAAGTTAGATCTATTCGGGCCAAAGTTAGGCTCCAGACAGAGTTTTACATGCCTTGCGAATCCCAACCTCTGTCTTGCGATTTTTTTTTTTTTTTTAATTGAGCTGGGGTTCGAACCCAGAACCTCGGGATATTAAGCGAAGGGCAAAAATTAAAGACCACCAATTTGAGGGACAAAAATTAAATACCACCAATTTGAGGGACAAATATTAAAGACCAGTGCCTTTGAAGGGCAATCCGCATAAAAAAAATGATGCTTATGGCTCGAATTGCGCATATACTGTATCAAAGAGGAGTATTAATATGCTGGTACGTATGATAAGATTACGAATTTTGAATTCACCTCTATTTAACAAAGGGATAAGGATTAAAAAAAAAGAAATTATGAGAAATTTAGCAAAATTGACCTTTTTTTAACTTTGGTCTCAAATATGACCTTATTATTAGTGCATTGGTTCAGATTTGCCCCTCAACTATGAGAAGTATATAGAGCAAATTTGCCCTCTGTTCGACTTCGATCCCAAGATAATTATTTATTAGTACATTGGTTCGATGGGTATTTAATAAAATCTTCAGACGAGACGTTGTGCCCAAACCACCATTTCCCGGAGCGAGCTATCCAATTATGCCATAGTTTATGTTTACACGTTAGTACGTTGATTCTAGGGGTGTTCCATAATATTTTTAGACGAGGAGGTGTTGAGTGACATCGCTTCGATTAAGGTGCATCTGCCCTTGGTGGTGCCCTACCGTGTTCAAAGCCTCTAATCAAAATATAATATTACAATAATTTAATAATCTTTTAACTATTTGTTTTACTTTGTTTCATTTTATATGACACTCTTTCCATTTTAAATTATTTAAAAATTGGCATTTTATTATATTTAAAAATATTTTTAACTTTAACTTTTTATTTTTATTAAATTCTTTTATAATTAATCCTAGAAATGTCATAACATATTTAAAAAGACAAGTTCTAAGAATACTTTTAGTATGTATAATTTTTTTTTATAAATTTCTTTATTAAATTTCATACTCAGTCAAACATCATCATGTAACGGTGGAGTACTATTCTTATTGGATTCAATTAATGACAGACTATTAAACATGGAACATTGTCAGTAAAAACTTACTATGCCCGGTGTTTATATAAACAAGATAATTTAACCTCCATAGCTAAAATTTAATATGAAAATACATATCATATAATTATGGTTAACTAGCAAATATGTATATGAAAGTCGTGTATTTTCCTTTATTTTGTTTAATGAAAATATCAGGTATGAATAATTTTTTACCGAATATTACTAGAAGATCAAAACAGAATTAGTAAATCTTAACAATCTTAACATTATAAATTAGGAAATAATCATAATTGTGATATAAAAAAGAAGAACTGATAGGCTTCTAGACTGAGAGCTTTTGAAGAAGGGGTGAGTAGACATAAAACCATTTATTGAATTTAAGTCAGGCCGCTATAAGATAATAGTCTTCAAGCCCAAAAGTCCATTAAAAATTTCTTGGAGGCTCCTCTATCCTAAACCATGAAAGCCTACACTCAAACAAGCCTTAAAGTAAGTGACATCTGTAGACATAAAAGATTTACTGAATTTGAGTTGGGCCTCTATAAAATAATTGCTCAACATGATTTTCAAGTGCAAAAGTCCATTAAGGGTTACCCTAAGCCCTAACTCACACCTATAAGAGGCGCACAGGTTCCCTTAAAGAAGCATCTAGAATATTTCATAAATTCTTTGGTATTCACAAAGAAATCAAGACATCAAACATTGTCTTTCTCTACGCCGAAGTTATCAAAAAACATTCTCGTCAAGATCGACTCGAAATATCGAGATGCTTCTTTATGTTAGATGTTCTTGGCGATCAAATACATCACAATGAGGTCCACATCATTCAACATTCGAAAAATATGTTATTAACTGTTACACCTCTCGTTTTCGTCGCAAGAGAGTCCTTGGTTTATTGGTGGTTATACCCTTAGTATGGAGATCCACACCCGAATTGTTGAGATATTAAGTGCCTTACTTCGCATGTACTGAAGCACAAGTATATGTTCTTTACCATACGATAGGATTAGAAATTAAATGAATTGGATCGACGCGAGTTGGAACGACTCAGGAAAAACCTGCAGAACCAGTCACCTTTGATGGGCGGTCGATGAGTTGCCGCCTCTGAAATTCTGACACTAATTAATATGGATTTCATTACAGGTTTGCCTCGTACTCTGTGGAATTATGATTCCATTTGGGTCATAGTTGATAGGCTTACAAAGTCAGCTCACTTTCTACCTGTCAAAAATACTTATTCAGCTGAGGATTATGCGAAGCTCTATCTTAGAGAGATTGTACGACTTCATGGTGTTCCTACAGCCATTATTTCAGACAGAGGGGCGTAGGTCACAGCTAACTTCTGGAGATCTTTTCAGAACAGATTGGGCACTTTGGTGAGTCTTAGTACTGCATTTCATTCGCAGACAGATGGACAAGCTGAGCGTACTATACAGACACTGGAGGATATGCTGAGAGCGTGTGTGATTAATTTTTGAGGTAACTGGGATGATCGTTTTCCTCTTATTGAATTTGCATATAATAACAGTTACCATTCCAGTATTCAGATGGCCCCTTATAAGGCTTTATATGGGTGAAGATATAGATCACCTATAGGATGGTTTGATGTTGGAGAGAATCAATTAGTAGGCCCAGATTTAATACAACAAGCGGTTAACAAAGTGAAAATGATTCAAGAAAGGTTGCTAGCGGCACAGAGTCGGTAGAAATCCTATGCAGATAATCGGCGCGCAAGTTGGAGTTTGAAGTAGGTGATTGGGTTTTCCTGAAGGTCTCGCCTATGAAGGGAGTGATGAGATGTGTCAATAAGGGTAAGTTGAACCCTCGATACATCGGGCCATATAGAATCATTCGTACAGTGGGTAAGGTAGCATATGAGTTAGAGCTATCTTCTAATTTAGAGTCTGTACATCCAGTGTTCCATGTATCCATGCTCCGTAAGTGTATAGGAGATCCTTCGAGAGTTGTGCCAGTAGATGATATCTAGGTAACTGAGCAATTATCATATGAGAAAACCCCAGTGGCTAAATTGGATAGATAAGTTCGTCGATTGCAGACTAAGGATGTGGCTTCCGTTAAAGTACTTTGGAGAAATAATAATGTTGAAGAAATGACATGGGAAGAAGAAAATGATATGAAGCCCAGATATCCACATCTATTCTCATCCTCCGAGGAGGTTCAGACTTCAGGTATGTGATATACTTGTGGCTGTTTTATTTTGGTTCGTGTGAGACCATGGTTGTTACCGCTTTGTGTAGCCCTGTAGGGCACTATTTTGGGTTGCTGTGTACAGGTGGGATTGGTATAGTTTCGGGGGGAGACTTTGCCGAAATTTTTATAACCCATGACTTGTATGGACATTCGAGGACGAATGTTTTTGAGGGGGAGGGGGGGGGGGGGAATGTAACACCTCTCATTTTCGTCGCAAAAGAGTCCTTCATTTATTGGTGGTTATACCCTTAGTATTGGAGATCCATACCCGAATTATTGAGATATTAAGTGCCTTACTTCGCATGTACCGAAGCACAAGTATATGTTCTTTACCATACGATAGGATTAGAGATTAAACGAATTGGATCGACGCGAGTTGGAACGACTCAGGAAAAACCTGTAGAACCAGTCGCCTTTGATGGGCCGTCGATGAGCTGCCGCCTCTGAACTTTCAGGTGGCAGGTCGACGGAGCACGTCGACGAGCCGACCCATCCGTCAACCCGCATCGCTGGAACTTTCTAGTTCCACCTATATATATGCAACCCTACGTTTTAATTCATTATTTTCCATTCCCCAAACTAGAGAAAAACCCTAACATATCTCCTCTCAACATTTCCATCAATTAGTGAAGTTCTAGCAAGATCCGAGCCCGTGGACCCGAGCTAGTGAAGGAAAGTTGTTCTGTGGTTCCATTGGAGTTATTGAGCTATGGAGTTGGAGTTTGAGCTTGAGTTTTGGGAGTTCTAGCTTCTTCAAGGTATGTATATGATTCTTATCTTTATTATGGAGTGATTATCAAGAGTTTTAGTGATTTAAGGTGAGGGAGGTGGTGTTATGGAGGTATAAACTAGTTTGTTAGTATGGTTGCCTTATGGGTTGACTTTGATTAGACTTTTGGAGAGATTCTTACTTGTTTATGTGGTCATATGATGTTATTGTTGTTGTTGAAGTTGTTGTTGGTGTTTGGGATGAATTGGAAATTGAAGGATTGTTAAGTTTACAAAGGAGACGCTGTCCGAAATTCGTTAAGTTCCTTTTGTACTTGAGTTGGATAGCAAGTGATGTAAATGATCTAATTGTGGCCTATGTTATCTTGATTGTAGGCTTTTGAGTTCAAGAAGTAGACGTTGGGCGATTAGATACGCTTCAAGGTATGGTAAGGCTATCATTTCCTTCATTTTGGCATGATCCTTATGATATGAGCGAACAGACGAAAGAACGAGCTTCCATATTACTCTACTCTTAGAAGCATTAGGAGTACCTTAGCCTTTGATGTTCCTATACCCCTTGTTATGATTGTTCCTTCTGTTCTAGGGTCTTGAGATTTCATATGTTGATGATGTTAGCTCAAAAGATGTCTATCGGAGGTAGTACGACCTTATGTCACTCCGAGAGTTCTATTTACTTATTTTACTTATGCATTGCATTCATTTATACATATGAACATTGAACCATGACCAGAAGGCGTTATATACGTGTATATTATATGTATATGGGGTAAGGAAAAAGGGATAGGCGCTATATACGCATTACCACCTGATCAGCTAGTGCACAGTGATGATGATGATGATGATGATGGCTGCAGAGAGGCCGATGGGATATGATATATGGATCGGGTTGTACGTTCCTCGGCACTAATATATATATGGATCGGGTTGTACGTTCCTCAGCATTAACAGTTATACTATGACCTATGCATATCATACGCCCTCAGAAGCACTTTCAGTTATACAGAGTCATGCAAATATTCTCAGATGTTTAGTCCCAGATGCATTTAGATATTGAGATTAGCTTTCATGTTTCGGATGTCTTTCATAATTCTTATGTACTTATTGTTCTTATGCCTTACATACTCGGTACATTTTCCGTACTGACTCCCCTATTGCTCGGGAGGGGGAGGGGGCCGCGTTCGTACTCGCGAGGTTCGGGTAGGCGAACGGGCGGACCAGCTCAGTAGGACTTCTACTCAGCGGTAGTCAGTGCCCTCCACTTGATCCGGAGCCGTAGTTCGTTTGTGGTATGCTATTTTTGACATGTATATATGAGTATGACGGGGCCCTGTCCCGTCCTTTCTACAGCTATATATTCCAGTAGAGGTCTGTAGACAGTTATTGTAGATGTCATGTGATGTAGCCTTGTCGGCTCCCATTCTTTTTTGTACAGTATATGTAGTAGCCTGGTCGGCTTGCACTGTTCTTTTTAGTATATATATATATATGCACAGATGGTTGAGAGTTTTTGATGCATAGTTCTTGGTGTTGTTCAGTTATGAGTCAGATATGGGCCACCCTATTTTTCTGTGATAGCTAAGCAAGTGTAAGGATGTTTGGTCAATAGAGGTCAGGCACTCGTCACGACTCATCAGTTGGGTCGTGACAGAAGCGGTATCAGAGCAGTTTCGTCCTAGGGTTGTCTACAGACCGTGTCTAATAGAGTCTTGTTTATGGGTGTGTTGTGCACCACACTTATAGACAGGAGGCTACAGGACATTTAGGATGTTGTCATTCTTTTTCTCTTAGATCGTGCGATAGAGCCGTGTATTAAGAGTTCACTTTCTAATTATTTTTTCTGATTTCAGCGATGCCTCGAAAGAAAGCTACAACTTGCTGAGAAGGGCAAGGGAGTGGCTAGTGAGGCTACTGGCCGTACTCAGCGGGCTACCAGGGCTCAGGGCGAGTCCCCGGGGGAGAACCCATCTCAGACTTCGCATACCCCGCCTTCAGCACCTGCCCCAGTAACTCCAGTCTCCCAGCCAGATGCACAGGGTCAGGATATGCGGAATGCTATACAGCTGTTGACTAGATTGGTAGCCGCTCAGGCTCAACGTCAGGGAGTTGGTGTTGATCAGGAAGATCGAGCTAGTAGGTCGAGGGTTAAAAACTTTCTTGGTTTAGATCCCCAGAGTTCTCCGTGTTGAGCCAGAATATGGACTCCCAGGACTTTATTGATAGCATGCAAAGAACTCTGAGGGTCATGCATGCTAATGATGTTGAGTCAGTGGAGTTGCCTTCTTATAGGCTCCGGGATGTTGCAGCGCAGTGGTACCGGACGTGGGAGTTATCTAGGGGAGAGGATGCCCCTCCAGCCGTTTGGCAAGAGTTTTCAGACGCCTTTATTCATCATTATTTGCCACCAGAGGTTCGGCAGGCCCGAGCAGATAGGTTCTTGCATATCCAGCAGGGCAGTATGAGTGTTCAGGAGTACAGTGTATATTTTGATTCATTGGCTAGATATGCCCCAGCTATGGTGGCTGAGATGGAGGATCGAGTTCATTGTTTTGTGGCTGGTCTAGGGCCACATTTGATTGATGAGTGTACGACAGCAGTGTTACAGTCGGGTATGGATATTTCCCGCATACAAGCATATGCACAGAATCTGGAGGATCGTAAGCGTCAGTGGAGGATAGAGCATGAGAGCGACCGGGCCATGGTAAGAGGGCTAGATCTTTAGATATTCTTTGGTGAATTCAGAGGGGGACAGAGACAGTTGTATTTTCGGTATCTATTTCATTTAGCCACGAGTGCACCTCCGGGAGTTTCAGGCTAGAATTTTGATCAGTCTTCTTATTCCGGAGCGGGTCAGAGTTCTAAAGCTTCGGGTTCTCAGACACCAGCAGGACGTGGTAGAGGAAGGAGTGGAGCATCTAGTTCGAGCGGTCCTCAAAACCGCATCTGACGTGGTAGAGGAAGGGGTGGAGCATCTGGTCGAGGTGTGCATTTATTGGTCGGTAGACAGGATCATGAGTCGTCTCCTGATATTGTTACAGGCATATTATCAGTTTCCTCATATGGTGTATACGCACTGATTGACCCAAGTTCCACCTTATCATATGTTACTCCATTTGTTGATGGAAAGTTTAGGATAAAGCCTAAATCAATTAAACCTTTTGAGGTGTCTACGCCAGTTGGTGACCCAGTTATAGCTAGGCGAGTGTATCAAGGTTGTGTAATTATAGCTTGTAACCGCCATACCATAGCAGATTTGATTGAGTTAGATATGGTCGACTTTAATGTTATTATAGGTATGGACTGGTTGGCCTCTTGTTATGCTAATGTTGATTGCAGAACGAAGGTAGTCCGGTTTCAGTTTCCAGATGAGCCAGCCTTAGAATGGAAGAGAAATGCTGCTTCGCCGAGGGATAGGTTTATTTCCTACCTTAAGGCAAGAAAGATGATTAGGAAAGGGTATATTTATCACCTAGTTCGGGTTCAGGATGTGCAAGCAGAGTCACCAACCCTTCAGTTTGTCCATGTGGTTAATGAGTTTGTAGAAGTGTTTCCAGATGAGCTTCCAGGCATTCCACCATAGCGGGAGATTGATTTTACCATCGATCTATTACCAGATACTCAACCAATATCTATTCCTCCTTACAGAATGGCACCTGCAGAGTTTAAAGAATTGAAGGAGCAATTGAGGGATTTACTTGAGAAGGGCTTCATTAGACCCATTATATCGCCGTGGGGAGTGCCAGTTTTATTTGTAAGAAAGAAGGATGGATCTTTGCGAATGTGTATTGATTATAGGTAATTGAATAAAGTGACTCTAAAGAATAAGTATCCACTTCCGAGGATTGATGATTTATTCGACTAGCTACAAGGTGCCAGATATTTTTCAAAGATAGATTTGAGATCGGGATATCATCAGGTTAGGGTGAAGGAGGAAGACATTTTGAAGACGACATTCAGGACTAGGTATCGGCATTATGAGTTTCGTGTTATGTCATTCGGGCTAACTAATGCTCCAGCTGTATTCATGGACTTGATGAATCGTGTATTCAGACCCTTTCTAGATTTGTTCGTGATTGTGTTCATAGATGATATTCTGGTTTATTCGTCGTCAGAGGCCGAGCATGCAGATCATCTACGTGCGGTGCTTAGAGTTCTTCGAGATAGAGAGTTATATGCGAAGTTTTCTAAGTGTGAGTTCTGGTTGAACTCTGTGGCTTTTCTTGGTCACATTATTTCAGATGAAGGTGTTAGAGTGGATACTCAAAAGATTGAAGCTATGAAGAATTAGCCAAGGCCCATGATACCAACAGAGATACGCAGTTTCTTAAGTCTGGCAGGATATTATAGAAGGTTCGTAGAAGGATTTTCTTCTCTTTCAGCCCCGTTGACCAAGCTGACTCAGAAATTAGCTAAGTTCTAGTGGACGGATGCATGTGAGCGGAGTTTTCAGCTATTGAAGGACAAGTTAACCTCAGCACCTGTCTTGACTCTTCCAGAGGGAACAAATGGCTATGTGATAAATTGTGATGCTTCAGGTATTGGATTGGGTTGTGTATTGATGCAACATGGCAAGGTTGTTGCTTATGCTTCTAGACAGCTGAAGAAGCACGAGAAGAATTATCCAACCCATGATCATGAGTCAGCTGCAGTGATTCATGCCTTGAAAATGTGGAGGCACTACTTGTACGGTGTTCATGTTGATATCTAAGCCGACCATAAGAGCCTCCAGTACATCTTTAAGCAGAAGGACTTAAATCTACGTCAGAGGCGATGGCTAGAGTTGTTAAAAAATTATGATGTTGATATTCTGTACCATCCTGGAAAGGCTAATGTAGTAGCCAATGCCCTTAGTCGTAAATCCATGGGTAGCTTATCATACGTGCAGCCAGAGATAAGGGAGATAGTCTGCGAAGTTCGTAAGTTAGCTAGCCTTGGATTTCGGTTGTTAAACTCATGTGATACATGAGTTACTATTCAGGACACAGCGGTGTCATCTTTGGTAGCGGAGATAAAAAAGCTTCAGTACGAGGACTCTATTTTAGTTCATTATCGAGATACGTCACCTCAGAAAGAAAAGATGCCCTTTGTGATTTCAGGGGATGGAGTACTCAGATATCGAGGTAGGTTGTGCGTTCCTAATGTTGCAGGGCTTCGTCGGCAGGTTATGGGGGAAGCCCACTATTCTCGCTATACTATTCATCTGGGCACAACAAAAATGTACCATGATCTCAAGGAAGTTTACTGGTAGGATGGCATGAAGAAAAACATAGCGGAGTTTGTTGCTCAATGTCCGAATTGCCAACAAGTTAAGATAGAGAACCAGAAGCTCAAAGGTTATTGCAGGCTATGGAAATTCTGACACTAATTAATATGGATTTCATTACAGGTTTGCCTCGTACTCTGTGGAATTATGATTCCATTTGGGTCATAGTTGATAGGCTTACAAAGTCAGCTCACTTTCTACCTGTCAGAACTACTTATTCAGCTGAGGATTATGCGAAGCTCTACCTTAGAGAGATTGTACGACTTCATGGTGTTCCTACAACCATTATTTCAGATAGAGGGGCGCAGTTCACAGCTAACTTCTGGAGATCTTTTCAAAATAGATTGGGGACTCAGGTAAGTCTTAGTCGCATTTCATTCGCGGACGGATGGACAAGCCGAGCGTACTATACGGTACTTGGAGGATATCTTTGAGAGCGTGTGTGATTAATTTTTGAGGTAGCGGGATGATCGTTTTCCTCTTATTGAATTTGCATATAATAACGATTACCATTCCTAGTATTCGGATAGCCCTTATAAGGCTTTATATGGGTGAAGATATAGATCACCTATAGGATGGTTTGATGTTGGAGAGAATCAATTAGTAGGCCCGTATTTAATACAACAAGCGGTTAACAAAGTGAAAATGATTCAAGAAAGGTTGCTAGCGGCAGCGCGAGTCGGTAGAAATCCTATGCGGATAATCGGCGCGCAAGTTAGAGTTTGAGTAGGTGATTGGGTCTTCCGAAGGTCTCACCTATGAAGGGAGTGATGAGATGTGTCAATAAGGGTAAGTTGAACCCTCGATACATTGGGCCATATAGAATCATTCATACAGTGCGTAAGGTAGCATATGAGTTAGAACTATCTTCCGATTTTGAGTCTGTGCATCCGGTATTTCACGTGTCCATGCTCCGTAAGTGTATAGGAGATCACTCGAGAGTTGTACTGGTAGATGATATCCAAGTGACCGAGCAATTAGCATATGAGGAAACCCCTATGGCTATACTAGATAGGCAAGTTCGTCGATTGTGGACTAAGGATGTGGCTTGCTTTGGAGAAATAATAATGTTGAAGAAATGACATGGGAAGCAGAAAATGATATGAAGACCAGATATCCACATCTATTCTCATCTTCCGATGAGGTTCAGACTTCAGGTATGTGATATACTTGTGGCTGTTTTATTTTGGTTCGTGTGAGACCATGGTTGTTACCGCTTTGTGTAGCCCTGTAGGGCACTATTTTGGGTTGCTGTGTACAGGTGGGATTGGTATAGTTTCAGGGGAGACTTTGCCGAAATTTTTATAACCCATGACTTGTATGGACATTCGAGGACGAATGTTTTAAGGGGGGGGGGGGGGGGGGAATGTAACACCTCTCATTTTCATCGCAAAAAGTCCTTCATTTATTGGTGGTTATACCCTTAGTATTGGAGATCCATACCCGAATTATTGAGATATTAAGTGCCTTACCTCGCATGTACCAAAAGCACAAGTATATGTTCTTTACCATACGATAGGATTAGAGATTAAACGAATCGGATCGACGCGAGTTGGAACGACTCGGGAAAAAAAAACCCGTCTTCCTTGACATGGGCCGTCAACGCGATGAGCCATCTTTGTATGCCGTCGATGTGCGGTAGCCCCTGAACTTTCAGGTGTAAGGTCGACGGAGCACGTCGACGAGCCGTCGACCCATCCGTCAACCCGCATCGCTGGAGCTTTCTTGTTCCCTTATATATATGCAACCTCTACGTTTTAATTCATTATTTTCCATTCCCCAAACTAGAGAAAAACCCTAACATATCTCCTCTCAACATTTCCATCAATTAGTGAAGTTCTAGCAAGATCCGAGCCCGTGGACCCGAGCTAGTGAAGGGAAAGTTGTTCCTAAGGTTCCATTGGATTTATTGAGCTATGGAGTTGGAGTTTGAGCTTGAGTTTTGGGAGTTCTAGCTTCTTCAAGGTATGTATATGATTCTTATCTTTATTATGGAGTGATTATCAAGAGTTGTAGTGATTTAAAGGTGAAGGAGGATGGTATTACGGAGGTATAAACTAGTTTGTTGATATGGTTGCCTTATGGGTTGACTTTGATTAGACTTTTGGAGAGATTCTTACTTGTTTATGTGGTCATATGATGTTATTGTTGTTGTTGAAGTTGTTGTTGGTGTTTGGGATGAATTGGAAATTGAGGGATTGTTAAGTTTACAAAGGAGATGTTGTCCGAAATTCGTTAAGTTCCTTTTGTACTTGAGTTGGATAACAAGTGATGTAAATGGTCTAATTGTGGCCTATGTTATCTTGATTGTAGGCTTTCGAGTTCGAGAATTAGACGTTGGGCGATTAGATACGCTTCAAGGTATGTTAAGGCTATCCTTTCCTTCATTTTGGCATGATCCTTATGATATGAGCGAACAAATGAATGAACGAGCTTCCATATTACTCTACTCTTAGAAGCATTAGAGTACTTTAGCCTTTGATGTTCCTATACCCTTGTTATGATTGTTCCTTGTTCTAGGGTCTTGAGATTTCATATGTTGATGATGTTAGCTCAAAAGATGTCTATCGGAGGTAGTACGACCTTATGTCACTCCGAGAGTTCTATTTACTTATTTTACTTATGCATTGCATTCATTTATACATATGAACATTGACCCATGACCAGAAAGCATTATATACGCGTATATTATATGTATATGGGGTAAGGGAAAAGGGATAGGCGCTATGTACGCATTACTACCTGATCAGCTGGTGCACAGTGATGATGATGATGATGATGGCCGCAGAGAGGCCGATGGGATATGATATATGGACCGGGTTGTACGTTCCTCAGCACTAACATATATATGGATCGGGCTGTACGTTCCTCAGCACTAACAGTTATACTATGACCTATGCATATCATACGCCCTCAGAGGCACTTTCAGTTATACAGAGTCATGCAAATATTATCAGATGTGTAGTCCCAGACGCATTCAGATATTGAGATTAGCTTTCATGTTTCGGATGTCTTTCATAATTCTTATGTACTTATTGTTCTTATGCCTTACATACTCGGTACATTTTCCGTACTGACTCCCCTATTGCTCGGGAGGGGGGGAAGGGGGGGCTGCACTCATGCTCGCAGGTTCAGGTAGGCAGACAGGCGGACCCGCTCAGTAGGACTTCTACTCAGCGGTAGTCAGTGCCCTCCGCTTGATCCGGAGCCGTAGTTCATTTGTGGTATGCTATTTTTGACATGTATATATGAGTATGCCGGGGCCCTGTCCCGTCATTTCTACAGCTATGTATTCCAGTAGAGGTCTGTAGACAGTTGTTGTAGATGTCATGTGTCGTTGCCTTGTCGGCTCCCATTCTTTTTTGTACAGTATATGTAGTAGCCTGGTCGACTTGCACCTTCTTTATATATATATATATATATATATATATATATATATATATATAGTTCTTGATGCATAGTTCTTGGTGTTGTTCAGTTATGATTCAGATATGGGCCACCCTATTTTTCTGTGATAGCTAAGCAGGTGTAGGGGTGTCTGGTCAATAGAGGTCAGGCACTCGTCACGACTTATCAGTTGGGTCGTGACATTAACGGCCCTCGATCAAATAGAAATGTAGGAGAGAAGAATAATCAAGGGAATACACAGGAATTATACTCACATTATTTATAAATAAAATCACTTGCTTTTATTTGTTTTGCAATTACAGTTTATTTAATTTTCCATACTTATGAAAATTTGTTGCAAATAGGGTGCATCTTGATCGAATCCCATATCGGAATGAGAGAGAAAAGTGAAGAGCTTTATAAGGTATATCACAAGTTCACATGCCTCTGGGCTCGATAATGGCATGTCCCGACGAAAAAAAGCTGAGGTCTGTTGGGACATGCAAACAATATGTGCCATGGGTTTAGATTGTGGCAAATATCACTACAAAAAACTGAAATTAGCTAAAAATTCCGTCACTAATTTGCTCGTAGCCAGCATAATTTTTTTGATTATTCGTCGTGAATCCATGACTAAAAGAATAAGCAACGGATTTTGCTCTTAGCAAAAGAATTTTTTTGTCGCTAATTTATGTGTTTTCAGTAGTGTATGGCATCAGAGCCTGAAGCTTTCTCAATCCAATAGTTGGGCAAACTTCAAGGAAAACACTCAATCCTTTGGTGGGGGGGGGGGGGGGGGTTTGTATGTGACATCCATGACTAATGGCAGAGCTAAAAGCCGAGATATAAATTCGGCCGAAACCAGTAGCTTTAACACAATCCACCACACAAAACAAGTCGAAAATCGAGAGCCAAAACTGACGGGTGACCTTAATTTTTTGACTAAAACCGACGGACTCAATAACGTAGGGAAATGGTGGGTCGGTTTTAGAAAACCGACGGATCTTTGTCGGGTTCCTTAAATTAAAATCGATATAAATATTAAATCCGTCGGTTTTCATAAATATATACAAAAATTAGTAACTTGGAATCGAACCCAAATATTTACTCTGACTCTGAACAATTTTGCCACTAGGCTACACATGTTCTTTGATGAAATACTTTCTTTGTTTTTATTTATCCTCTACAGCTGCAATTTTGCACTTCAAAACCGACGGGGTCCCTCGATTTTAATATAAGAAATTAAAAAAACCGACGATACACTTTCGGTTTTCTTTTTTTAAAAAAATCTATAGTTTCTGCTCATTTTTGCGCGAAAAGTAACCGACGAACGTCCGTCGTATTTCTTAAAGTCCATCGGTCTTCGTTAACAACTTAAAAAATTCATTGAAACACCGACGGAGTCCGTCCATTTTTTTCCGTCGATTTTTAATGATTTTTTAGTAGTGAGCCTTATATTTATATTAAAAAATTCATTAAATATGTACAAAAATTAATTCAGAACCCAATTAGTAACACCAGATACTGCTACTATAGAATTCAAAACCCATAAAATGCAATCCTGGCTCCCCCTCTGTCCATGATGGAGGGCCGGTCAAAGAAAAGGACTGCGAGACTTCTAGGCTAACGAGCTTCTGACGATAGAGTGTACATCAAAATGAGAGAAAAAGTGAAGCTTTTATAAAGTATAACACAAGTTCACAATTTCACATGATACACGTGTTTTTAAGCTCGATGATAACATGGTGTGAGAAAAAATTCCTTAATGTCTATTAGGCCAAAGCAAACAATCAGTGTAGCAGACACTTGATTGGTAACACATATTTTATCTACTGCTTGGTTGTCATGCAAATCTAGAGAACTTTTCACCAAAAATATTTTAGTTTGATTCCTATTCGTTAGTTGCCCACCATGAATGTTTTTTCACCTCTCTCTTTGTATATGTCAACGATTTTTTAAAATCTGACATAGCGAAAGTTACGAGTATATACACTTGAAAACATCCTTTTCTTATTTTTCTGCGGCCTTATTTTTCTTTTATATGATAGCACATAAAATTATCTAAAATATTAAAGAAAATGCATCACTATTTACAGATTTCCTTGAAACTAATTATTGGCTACTCTTACTAGTTAATTACTTAGTGGAATAATCTTCTATCATTCAAAATATAAATCATATTTTATATATGAAGAAGAAGGACGTCGCAAAGGACAAGAAAGGGCATAAACATTTTTAATTAATTTAAATGATATTCTTTCGTTTCATTGTATAAGATTACTATTTAGGAAGGTAAGTGGTTTTACCTTTCAGGAAAATTTTCTAAATACTTTAATAAGCATAAAATGATTATCTTAAATTTATGTACTTCATATCGAAATTAAAAACTTAAGACTCTTAACCTGATCCTTTCATAGCGTGTATACTACTATAATATTTTATGATGTCTGTTTTTGATATCATTTTGCACATTTTGTTTGAAGGTGGATCAAACAATTTTGGGTTTGAATTTTTCTTGCTGACGTTTCTTTTGAGAGCAACTAGTTATTTGTTCTTGGAGTAGGCAAGATGAATGTTTTTCTTGAAAGCATGCAGTTTGATTAAAGTAAAAAAAGAAAAAAGTTTTTGATATCATTAATTGTTTAAAGAAAATCAGAAATAGACCAGTAATTGCACTCGTTAATTTACAACCACCATTGTCAGATATGATTATCTCTGACCAGCTGCATAAATTTGGGAATGAGATTAAATTTTGTTGCTGTCTACATCAATAGTTTGAATATTAAATGCTTAGATTACTAACTTATTTATCTTTGAATAACTATCGTATATAATACTTTTCTATTTTAAATATCTATGTTATAGGCATTACATATACCATTTCTAACCACCATGTTTTTTCAAACTTTACTTATTTTGAGAAGTGTTTTTGTCAAAATTAATTTTTTTCTTTTCTTTTTAAAAGTACTACTTTGGAGAGTATTTATTTATGTTTGACTAATCAATTTCAAAAGAATCTTTGTCAATATTAGAGCAGTAATTTATGTCTGGAAAAGTTTTCAAAAGAGCTTCCCAGAAAAACTAATTTTTTTTAGCTTCTGACAACTTACATTTCTAATCAAAAGCGCTTATTTAAAAAAAATAGCACTTTTAATTTCAACTTTGGCCAAACAGGCTATAAATAACCTGACTATTTTGAATTAAGAAATCATATCATTATAACTCAAAACTCTTCATGACTGTGCATGTTCATAATGATTAATACCAGGCGCTCAATGTTTAATAATTATGATACTCAATTAATATGCTAATACTGCAGGATTTCAGCTTAAATTCCTTTCTTAAACATGTAATATAAACAATACGAAAGTAATAAAACCAGGGAAAGTTTTCCGTGAAAGATCGAAAGGCTGTTAAAGTCCGAATTGCTTTCTGAAGAGGGGACATCATTTAGATTTTTGAGCAAGAGAGGGCCATTACTCCATAATTACAAGACCCGGCTCATGTGGGGTTTAATTAGGATAAAATTTACAAATAGCCACTTTTCAATCTTAACGGTTGAAAAATAGTTATTGCCATGAAATTTTAATGAGATGATTGTCAAAAACACACCTGAACTATCACTTTTTTCAAGCGAGTTTCACACCCCAACTATCAACTGTTCATTTTTCTTACATGAACTATCACTATCTATGTATTAAAACACACCTAGTTCAGCATATAGTGATAGTTCAGATAGAAAAAAAGAACAATTAATAGTTGACCTAGTGAGTTTTGCGGTGTGTTTTAATACATAGATGGCGATAGCTTAGGTAGGGGAAAAAACAACAACTGATAGTTAGGGTGTGAAACTCGCAAAAAAGTGATACTTTAGGTGGGTTTTGACTATTAACTCTATTTTAAGTTCAAATGGTGACACTTCATAATAATAGTTAAAATTTTATAATAGAGATTAGTTTTTTAAGACAGGATCGAAAAGCGGTCTCTAGACACTATATCTACGTTTTAATTATCTAATTATTATTTTTCTATTCGAAATGACTAAAACCAATTTTAGAAATAAAGGACTAAATTAACTAACCGAAGTCCTTTTGAGCCCATGGAAAAAAAAAAAAGGAATGTGATTTCCGTGTTTCACGATGTAGTTATAATTCAAAACAAAATTATTAGACATCGAGGAATTATACAACAATAACATATCCAGTATAATCTCACATGGGGTCTATGCCCCTATCTTGGGAGGTAGAGAGGTTGTTTCCAAAAGACCCTCGCCTCAAGAGAAAGCACGACAAAAAAAGCAAGACAAGGATTGAAGAAAGTAAAGAGGCCATGGCAAAATACTATAGATAGGTAATATGAAGAAAAGTAACAGTAAGTGTTGCAAACTAATATGATAATCGAAGTACAAGAGACAACAGATAGTAACAGGGAATCGAAGGACAAGAAACTACAAAGATAATACTATGCCTACTAGTATATATGGAAGGATACACGCTCTACTATCTACTAACCTTATACCCTTATCCGCGTCCTCCACAACCTCCTATCTAAGGTCATGTCCTCGGTAAGCTGCAACTGCGCTATGTCCTACCTAATCACCAAGCCAATACTTCATCGGCCTACCTCTGCCTCTTCTGAAACCGTCCATAGCCAACCTTTCACACCTTCGCATTGGGGCCTCCATACATCTTCTCTGAACATGCCCGAACCATCGCAACCTCGCTTCCCGCATCTTGTCCTCCACCAAGGCCACTCCCACCTTGTCCCGGATAACTACATTTCTAATCATATCTTTCCTAGTATGCTCACACATCCATCACAACATCCTCATTTCCATCCCTTTAACTTTTGGAAGTGAGACTTCTTGACTGGCCAAGACTCCGTCCCATAAAACAAAGTACATCTAACTACTACTTTTTAGAACTTGCTTTTAAATTTTGGTGACACCTACTTATCAGACAAGACTCCGGAGGCGAGCCTCCATTTCATTCACCCTGACCCAATACAGTGTTAACATAATCATCAATCTCCCCGTTTTTTTGGATAATGGGCCCAAGATACTTAAAACTTTCTCATTTTTGGATGGCCTATACCTCAAGCCTCACTTCTACGCCTTCCTCATGTGCTACATCACTGAACTTGCACTCCACGTATTCCATATTGGTTCTGCTCAACTTGAACCCTTTGGACTCCAGTGTCCGTCTTTAAACCTCCAGCTTTGTATTAACTCTGTCCTGGGTCTCTTCAATTAAAAAAATGTCGTTCGTAAATAACATACACCATGACACCTCACCTTGAATTTTCCGCATCAGTTCATCCATCACTAAGGAAAATAAAAACGGGCTAAGAGCTGATCCCTGATGCAACCCCATCACAACTGGAAAGTGCTCCGAGTATTCTCCCGTTGTTCTTACCTGAGTGTTGGCTTCATGGTGCATGTCCTAGATCACCCTAGTATTCGCCACCGGCACACCTTTAGCCTCTAAGCATCTCCATAGAACTTCCCTGGGGACATGTCATATGTCTTTTCTAGGTCGATGAACACCATGTGAAGGTCCTTCTTCCTCTCCTTGTCTTTGCTCCACCTGCCTCTGAACAAGATAGATGGCTTTTGTAGTTGAGCGTCCCGACATGAATCTGAACTGGTTCTCGAAAATAGACACACCCTTCCTTACCCGCAACTCCACTACGCTCTCCCACACTTTCATGGTATGAGTTAGCAGCTTGATACCCCTATAGTCATTGCAACTCTGAATGTCATCTTTGGTCTCGTACATCTGGATCACTATACTACCTCTCCATTTTTCTGGCATTTTTACCGTCTTAAAAATGATATTAAATAGCTTTGTCAGCCACTCCAGGCCTGCCTTACCCGCATTCTTCCATAAATCCACCGGAATATCATCTGGCCTGGTCGCTCTTCGCCGACGCATCCTACGAATAACGCCTTTAACCTTCTCAACCTTTATACACCTACAATACCCAAAATCGCAACCCCTTCCAGAGATTTCCAGATCCCCCAGCAGAATGTCTCTGTCCCCCTCTTCGTTCAAGAGTTTATGGAAGTATGACTGTCATTTCCATCTAATAAGTGCCTCCTCCACCAAAACATCGCCGTTCTCGTCCTTGATGCACTTCACTTGGTCTAGGTCACGGGCCCTCCACTCTTTCGCCTTGGCTAGCATGTACAATTTCTTATCCCTGTCTTTATCCTCTAATTCGACATACAAGCGTTCAAAAGCTGCTATTTTTTGCCGCCGTAACCGCTAACTTTGTCTCCTTCCTCGCGATCTTATAACTTTCCCTATTCGTCCGTTTTTCCTCCTCATCCTTACTTTCCTTCAACTGCGCATACAACACCTTCTTTGCCTCCACCTTCCTTTCAACTTCACCATTCCACCATCAGTCCTCTCGATGCCTACCAAATCTACCTCTGGAGACTCCCAGTACCTCTCTAGATGCTTCCTTAATGCAACTCGCAGTCCTATCCCATATACGGCTCACATCCCTACTACTCCCCAAGCCCTCATAGCTACCAACTTCTCCTCCATCTCCTGAGCACTGACCAGAGTCAAGTTACCCCATTTGATCCTTGGTCGGTCCACAATCCTCTTCTTCCTCTTTCTCTTAATCTTCAAATCCATCGCCAAAAACTTATGTTGGGTCGTAAGACTCTCCATTGGAAAAACCGGGGAATTCTATGTTAAAGAAGTTAGTAGTAGTATTTTCGATTCAATTTAAGTTATATGTACTAATTGTGTATGGATAGTTTCATACTACTCCCTCCGTCCCATTTTATATGACACTCTTTTCTTTTTAGTCAGTTTTAAAAAAATGACATCTTTCTATATTTAGTAAAAGATTATCTTTAAAATACTCATTTTACCCTTAATGAAATGATTTACAGCCACACAAATATCTATGATTCATTTTAGGCCGCAAGTTTAAATTTTTTTTTCTTTCTTTCTTAAACTCTCTGCCAAGTCAAACACCCTTACGTAAATTGGGACGGAGAGAGTATCAATGAATTTTTAACCTGTTAATTATAGCAAGATATTTATCATTTTTTATCAAATTATTATCTATAAATTTTATTTATTAATTATCTAATAAATGACTTGATTGTGCAAATATTTTGTCTCTAATATTGATGCACACTGCACAGAACTTGAACGTGTTTTGGTTCCAAAAATTCTTTCATGGGTACAGGTGAAGAATTTAAGATTAGAACAACTCTACAAGGTTAGATGATTGATTAGGCTTAATTTGTTTGAGATTGCCAAAAAAAAAAAAAAAACCACAGTTGTTGTTGGTTGACAGATGGATGGTCCCCCACACCAGAATGCAAAGAAACCTGCTAGTTTGTTTCTACTATTGTCCAAGTAAACACTTTTTACATGGTCAAAATTGTTGAGGATCACATCTTTCTAAAAGAGCGAGATTTGGCCTTTCAAGTAGCTAGCTCATATGTACCAACACCTATAAAAATATTGGTAGCAAGAATTTTACACACTAGCTGTGTAATAACTTTAATGATCTCATTATCTCTATTGATCTCTTTCCCCTTCACTAATTCCCCATATGTAATAGGCAAGAAAGCAGCTCAGCTGTTTCTAGCCAAAGTAGAAGGCAACCATAAAAGAAATTGGAATCGGGGTAGATGGGGTAAAAAAGAAAACAAGTGTAGGGCTATGAATTGCTATTCTATGTACTCTCTGTTTAATTCCTAATGAACTTTCTACGTAGGCTAAAGCGTGAGTCACAATTGAATATAGGGAACCAACAAAACCCCATGTCAAAATTGAACAACAGTACACTGTTACAAGAATTTGAAAAGCATTATGTTGTGAGACTTACGTTGTGAGACTTCTTTCGCTAAATGAGTTGGTGAGACTAGAAGGGCAGCCTGGTGCACAAAACATCATCCTCCGTTAGCAGGGTTTGGGAAAGAGCCATACCCCAAGGAGTGTGATGTAGACAGCTCATCCTAATACGAGTATTACTGGTTTCTTCGACGGCATGAACTATAGGTCACATGAATAAAAATATACAATTCCTCACAAGCTTAAAGGATTGGAGTACTGCCATTTAGTTTCGGGTCAAATGATCATATGAAGCCAACTAGTGGTATTAGTCTCAGAATGATTGAGGGAGCAGCAGGTCGACCCATTAGTGATATTATTGTCACATTTCAGTCGAACGATATTAAAATTAGAGGGGGATCCATGATTCGAAGTTTATGAGTACTTAGAGTAATCTTAAGTTAATATTTATATAATAATTGGGTTCCCAATTTAATATTTATGTATATTTAGTGAATTTTCTAATACAATAAATTTAAGCAAAAGCTCCTGGGTTTATATGTACCCGTAGATTGAAGGCTAGATTCATCCCTGATTAAAACTTAGACATGAAAATCTAAATCTTACCTGCATAAATACCCAATATCTTTTTTTTTTGGACATAAGATTTACGGAAAGTGTTACATGCACCTTTCTAAGGACTCAGTGAGCTAGTTGATGTTTGCCCCACCCACCCACACAAGGTCGCACACTTAGTGGTTAGATATAATATGCAATAACTTAATCCAATAATGGTATTGTCCGCTCTGTGCTTTTTATGCTAATGTGATACAAAGTCATATCAATTTGGTAGAATTCGTGTAACAGCCCGTTCGGTCGTTATAGTTCTTTTGACCCATTTATCCCCGTTGACCCTCCCCCGAGCCTTGTTAGTATGATTTTGACCCGCGGGGATGGGCGACACGGTTCTCGAGGTAATCGGGTGAGTTTTATGGTGACTTATGAGAATTAGAACCTTAAAGTGAAAATCGTTGACCGATAGTTGACTTCAGGATAAACAATATGTTCCGGAGTGGAGTTCGTATTCGGTCGTGAAAAGTTAAGTTAGGCTTCGACGTGGCAATATGGTAGTGGTGGAGTAAGAACTAGTGGTTTGTGGGATTCTTCCAGGAAAATGGTTATCTGTTCCATATCGGAAAGCAAGGTTATCTGAGATGAGTGGAGACTTAAGATACTGGCCAGCTATGGTCCTGGCTCTTCAGTAAAGGGTGTGTTCGCCGGGTCATCGTGTTTAGATGAATGGTGAGGAGATTGTAAAATTAAAAGCTAGTTGATTAGAGAGTTATCTTGCGGTCATACATGGTAGAAAAGACATAACGGTCCAGTGTTGAGTTAGTATGCTTGGTTATGTTGTGGGCCAATGGGAGCCAATGGTTGACTAACAAAAATGACTCTAGTGTTAGGCAAGTGCGACGTTTTAGTACTCAAGGATCTATCGAGTGTTGCATCTACTCTTGGACAAGGGGTGTTAGTACATGTTGTGTAAGTTTCGGCTAGTTCCTGATATTACTGGTGTTACGACGTTGTGGAATTGATCGAAAGAGGGGGGATAATCACACGATTTGTTAGAGGTGTTCCGGTTCGACAAGTAAGACAAGAGGTGATTCTTCGCGGGCGAGAAGTTGAGCGAGGGAACCTTGGTGGAGATACATGAGGACATTAGTAGGATTGTGTATGTGATATGCTGGATAGAGAAAGTAATCAGTTTTAGAGTTGAGTGAGGTAAGTGAACTCTAGGGTGTAGAGTGTGTGGCATACTATTATTACCAGAATTGACTCGGCTAGTTTGCAAGACTTATGAATATGCGGTATACTATTGAGTGGGCTTGAGTGATGGTTAGACGGTGGCGATGATTGTGATTTGATTGAAATTGGGGAATTGAAGAGTCAAGAAAAGGTATAGTTGATCGAGAATAGGCAAGAATAAGGTACATCTTCGGGATTACTTGGGTTAGTATGGTTTGTGGTGTTGTTGTGTTGCGTATTTCAGATAAGGTGTGATTGTTGAGTATGCTTAAAGAAGAAAGTCTACAGAAATGGACTAGGTGATATGACAAAGTTCTGTGAGGTTTCGTGATCAACGGCTAGTGAGAAGCAAATTTCAGGTAACCAACATATTAGAGCTTATGGGAACTGGCTTGTGTGGTACTCGGTTGGGTAATTTCGTAGCACCCTTCAATAGATGAGCTAGTGTGGTTAAGAGAAAGGAATTTTAGGAATCTCTATAATTTGAAGGCTAGAGTTATATTTTTTAGATGAGACCGTATTCGTGATAGTGTATTATGTTGTAATTATTATTAACTGGATAGCTTGGGTGAGTACTTTTGGACATTAAGGACTTGGAAGTAGTTATGTGAGGGTTAGAGCGGAGGTTGCAAGATTTGATACTTTTGGAATTGTTATGGGAATATCAAGGTCTCATGAATGAGATTCGATGGTTAAAGGTGTATTAAATGAGGCCACAGGTTTTACGTTCAAAAGTTCGGAATCGTGAGCAAGCTAAGAGGACGCACAAGGCAATTTTGATGTATTTAGAGTTCATGGGGTCTATCAGATTTTTGTATCGGTTGAAGGTTGAGAAATATGAAAATTGCGATCACAAGGTATAGGTCTTCGGTACTAAGTTGATGACTGGTTAGAATTCAACCTTCTGAGTTGAGGGGAAGGACATGATTGACTATGCATGAGAAAAGGATTAGAATTGGTCGCCACAAATGTGTGATAGAACTATGATTGATTTCAAAAAGTTTGGATATAGTTCAGGTGACTATTGGTGGTATTTAGGGGTTTGTGCATTCATTTCGAGTAAGAATTGTTCGATTATAGTCTAATGGGCTATGTTTATAATTCCAGAAGGACTTATGGGTTTCAATTCAGAATTGAGTTATGACAGGTTTACCGAGTTTATCGGGGTTTGCGAGTAGACTTGATGATATTTTACCGAGTGCAGCTATTCAGACAATTATAATGGTTTACGTCGTTGCTTGGTAATTATTTGAGGTGGTATTGTGGTTGTGAGAAGTCTTTAGAGTGGTCAGACGGTCCTCTACGGGTTTGAACTCGGCAAGGTAATCAGTGGGTATGCTTCCAGTATGACGATTTGAAGATTTAAAATGGATTAGACGATGGATTTTGGCTAAAGTAGTTTCAACACCAGGTTACAGAATTAACAGATTTCGAACTAGCGAAATTGGCTTAAGCAAGATCAGTTTTGATGGAATTGCTTAGAGTTCTCAGATGGAGCAAGAATTTTTTTCTGGAAAGAGTAAGTTATGGTTTGGGGCTTTGGCGTGTGTTTATGTGTTTCTAAGAAATCGTGGTGTAAGGAATGGCTTGGAAGGTATTTTACCGATTCAGAGTGGGCTATGGTTGTGTCTATATCTAAGATATTGTGGTGTTTGGGAAACATATGTGGGACCTATCGATCGCGTTCAGAGGTGTGGTTTTATCGAATTAGAGAATTCCAGCGAAAACAGTTCTTATATTCGGGGATCAGTTGTGAGAGAAATTCTCGTATGAAAAATTGGGTCTTTGAGCTAAATTTAAGGAAGTTCTGACTTATAAGGTTGACGAGCGATGATGATAGTGGTGTACTTCTTGCTGCGGAGGCTTCCGTGTTGTTATAATAAAGATTCCTTGGTAACCATCAGCTTTCGTTCTCTTTCTTTTCATTCGAGGACAAACGATTGTTTAATTGGTATCTGATGTAATGACTCATTAGGTCGTTATAGTGCTTTTGATCGATTTACCCTCGTTGACCCTTCCCGATCCCTATTAGTACTATTTTGATTCGTGGGAATGGGAGACACGGTTCCCAAGGCAATCGGGCGAGTTTTATGGTGACTTATAAGAATTAGAACCTTAAAGTGAAGAACCATTGACCGATAGTTGACTTTTGGGTAAACAGAAAGTTGAATTTTTTGGAAATCTATTGATTCTATGAGGTCCGGAAGGTCGATTATGACTTCGTGGGATGTTCAGTTTGGTTCCCGAGGCACTTAGGAACATTTTAGGCCATTGGTTGGAAAGTTGTCTTTTGGCCATTAGAGGTTGACCTGGTCAAATAGACCTTCGATTGGAATTCTGAGACCACGAGTGAGTCTGTAGCGTGTTTTATGTATATATGCATGTTTGTTTTGTACCTGGGAAGTCTCGGGTGATTGTCAGGATTTGGGAAGAACATGGTGAAAAATCAGAAGTTACTGGTTTCTAGTGTCTTTCCCCAGCAAGACTGGGTACGCCCCAGCGAACCAGCCTCAGCGAGGCCTAGTCCACGGACGCGAAAGTCTTGGATTCCATGGGAATCCGCCCTAGCGGATGGTATTCCACTGAGGCGGATGCGCTGCAGCGATAATGGATAGACTTTGAGTATTCAGAGGCTCTTCGGAAGGGCAAGGCTCAGATCTGATTATTCATGGCACTAGCTCGGTAACGAGGTAGGTTGTGGCTTACCTTTCGGTTAGACTTCAGTTAGCGAAGCATATGTAGAAGTTAGTTATTGACTGAGAAAGCATGTTAAGTCTTCGGGTATGAAGTTGGGATGAATATTCTTAGGTTTGTATCATTGATGAGTTTGTGGGCTTATCGTCTCATTTATTATGATTTGGCTTTTTACCATATGTGTGGTGTTGGGCGTGTTGCTTATTTGCTATGTTGCGGTTGTGATACGTTCATCTCTCACTTATCTTGTCATTTATCATTGATAAAGGAAGAATTGGATTCGGTATTGTTATTGTGATGTGTGCTCATGTAAAGGCACGAATTAGGTTGGTTTATGATTTATACTTGAGATTGATATCATGCTTATCATTCATACACATTCTACATGATTCATTGTTATGAACTGTGATTTGATATTAATAATGACAAGAGAGAAAGTGAAACATCCTAGGCTTCTTATTGTGGTGTTTGCTACACGCATATTTCAAATGGCATCCCTTGCATATATTATTTGGTGTTATCTATTTGGTCGAAGGGAAATTGTTCCGGACGTGGCATTGCACAGATTTGGGAATAAGTTGTATTGGTAATTGATTTAAGGATGCTATTATGTTTATTCATCCTCATGATCATTGTTGAATTCGACATTCATGCATATATTTCATCGTGGATTTCTCATGGTGATGTTGTGTGGCTCCAATGGAGAAATTGATGGAAAAAGATTATGAAAACGTATGATAAGGAAGTGAAGGATGAAAGTCACATCTGGGTTGTGTGCGGAGTGACTATGGACAAATTTGATATAGTAGTCACCTCTGGGCTGTGTGCGGAGTGGCTAATGATGTGGAAGCCACTTCTGGGCTGGGTGCGGAGTGGCTGGTGTTGTGAAAGTCATCTCTGGGTTGTGTGTGCGGAGTGACTAGTACATGGACTTCGCGGGTCTCCTATGGGTCATGACTATCGAGACGTGGAGGTTTTTCGTTCGTAGCATGTGTATGGTATGAGACAGTTGGCCAGTGCATTGCATTGCATCGCACTTGCATTCATATTATCTCCACTCATATCACTGATTCTGGTTGATGCATTTATTGCATTGCATGGTTCGTTTCCGCATTGATTCCTTGGTTGATCATTCATTGAGTGGTTGTGTGCTTGTTGATCACTTATTTAGACACTTGATGGATTCGAGGACTAGAGGTTTCTGCTTAGGCTATGACTGTATACTAATGAGATCTATTGTGGTCCATATTACTGCAAGTCTTACGTGGATGTGCTTAGTGACTATATTTAACTGCTTATATGCCTGTTTGTTGATTTTTTTCTTCATATATGTGAACTAATTGTTGTCAGCCTATGATGCCTACCAGTACTTGTTGTTTGTACTGATGCTACCTTGCTGCATTCTTTTCTGAGTGCAGAGTTTGTTGCAGATTCCACTTCAGGCCCTCGTGGGTGAGTTTCCAGGGTGAGCCATGTTCCGATCCGCTGCCCGAAGACTCTTCTATCCTACTGTCTTTATTTCATATCCTATGACAGATTTATTATTTAAGACTTGTATATTCTAGACATATGTACTTAGTTGCTCTTGTACTATTCAGACCAGATTCGGGGGTTCATGTTGTAGTATTCCGTATTATTACCTATATATGAATTGAGACTCTTCATCTTCTTATTTACTTACTTATCTTTGTGTTAGACGTTGAATAAAGGTCCGCCTACCAGGTGGGATTGAGTAGGTGCCCGCACAATCCGTGATTTGGGTCATGACAATTGGTGAGTTAACCAACAAAATAGTTAGATTGAACATAACATGAAGTCCTACCGACTTATCATGACATGAATGCCACCGTTTTGAAATGTATATTTTTTCTTTTTGTAGCTTGAAATCTTAAAAAAGAGGCATGACAAAAATGGAATAAATAAATCAGAGAGATATAAATAATGAGTGAAATGTAATATATAATGACAAACCATGAGTGTAAACTAGAGCGTGATAGTCCGGTAGAGTAAATAGAATAAGTTTATATGAGTACCATTTTTTAAGCGAATATTGACCACTTAGGTATTTACCTCAAAAACAATAAGGGGGGGGGGGGGGGTGTTATGACTTACCTTATTAATCTTAATGAGGTCAAACACCTCTGCTGATACTAGCAAGCATTTAAGAAATAAGAACTTGAAATAACAAAATACTCTATGAACATCACAATATTTATTACACTAGTAAAATGATAATATAAAACAAGAAAGAAAGTGAGAACTAAAAATTATGACAATCTAGTAGAGTAAATGGAATAAATTTAAATGAGGTACCATGAATGAAAATTAAAAATCATGAAAACCTCCAGGTAGACTAAATGAAAAAAGTTTACATGAGGTAACATGAAGGAAATTACTAAATATCATGAGAATCTATTTAGAGTAAATGGAATAAGTTTGTATGAGGTACCGACAACAACAACATATCTAGAGCAATCTGATAAGTGAGGTTTGGAGAGAATGGTGTGTACGAAGATATTTTCCTTACCTTGTGAAGGTAGAGAGGTTGTCTTAGAAAGACCCTCGGCTCAAGTAAGTTTATGAAAGTATATCCGAAGCAAAGAAAAAAAAACATGTAATAATAAAGTCATAGAATAGGGTACCATGTGTGAAAATAAAAGGTCATAATGTCAAATAAATGAAATAAGTTTATATGAGCTATCATGAGTGAAAATTGAAGACCATGACAATTTAGTATAGTAAATTGAAGAAGTTCAAATGAGGTACCATGAGTTAAAACTAACAATCATGACAATCTAGGTTGAATATAGCATGATATTCTACGGATCCTTTTCCTCGTTTTCCTTTGTAGATTTAAAATCATAATCACCTGATATGATTTGTACGTAATACAACTGGACATCTACGTTGAATATAGCATGAAATCCTACCATTTTGTTATGACTTGGATGTTGCAGTTGTCGCACACTTTACTATCTCTGCCCTCAACTTAGGAATATTTTAATTCTAAAAAAATTTCATTAAAAATAAAAAGGTCATTTCTGACTCCTTGCCATAGCCTGAAATAATTTTTCAATATCAGCGCAAAAATAGTCTATATCCCCGAAAATTGAACTGCCCAAATTTTAAAGGGAAAATGACATAGGGTACCTACTTAAGACTCTTTATTACAAAATATATAGATAGTTTTCCTTATTTACAACACATAACTATATTTTACGAAACATGACGGATTTTCATATAGTTTCATTTTTTTTTAGAAAATATTTTTTTTCTAAATTAAAATTATTTTTTAAAAAAAATATATATTTTAAACCTTTTTTTATATTTTTTTAAAAAAATAATTTTTTTTTTTGCTCAAAGGCTTAAAAAATTAGCTCAGATTTGTGTGTGTGAAAGCTGTATAAAAAGTGTATGAAATGTGTATGTGTGAGCAAAAGTATTAATATAATTTTCATACACAAAACTGTGAGCGAAAACTTTGAGCCTTGAATATTGTATGAAGGTTGTTACAATGTTGTTGTAGTTGTATTAATTTTTCAAAAACCTAATATGAACTTTATATACGAAAAATGTGAATGAAATTCTAAGTCTTGAGCGAGATATACACATTTCATACCATTCTTATACATAAAATTTTGAGTGTAATGTTTAAGCCTTGATCGAGATATATACATTTCATACGTTTTTCATAGACAAAATTTGAGCGAACTTTTTAAGCCTTGAGCAAGATATACACATTTCTTCCACAAAAATTTGAGCTATTATTTTAAGTCTTGAATGTTGTATACAATGTTGTTGTAGTTGTATTAATTTTACAAAAATCTAACATGAACTTTATATACGAAAATGTGAGCGAATTTTTAAGCCTTGAGCGAGATACAAATTTCATACACACAATTTTGAGCGGATTTTTTAAGCCTTGAATGAGATACACACATTTCATACATTTTTCAAACCGTTTTCATACACTAAATTTTGAGCGAACTTTTTAAGCCTTGAGCGAGATATACACATTTCATACAACTTTCATGCATAAATTTTTGAGCGAAAAGAAAATATTTAAAAAAAAATAAAAAAACAAATATTTTTTTAAAAAAAATTAAAAACATTTTTTTAAATAAAATAAAATTTAAAAATACATGTTTTGTATAGGATTTGTAATGTTATGTTTTGTAAATAGAAAACCATCGTCACGTTTCGTAAATATTTTTCCTTAATATGTATATATACGTATTTTACCCAATTTTAAATTTTGGCCTAGTAAAAAGATAAAGCCTTTCTCTTAATGGCTAAAATTTAGTTTAGTCAACTCTTAATGGCTAAAATTAAACCAACCTTATACTTTATTTGTACTTCATCTCAATTCTTCAAAATAAGCAATTGATAAACAGAAGAAGTAGAATGTACGGCAATTTTCTAAGTCGATGTGCCGACTAAAATTGTTATTCCGTTATCAATATAGATTGTGGTCGGATGAATAAGATGTTTTTATTCTCAATTAGAGATTTTGATTTTGAATTCTGAATATGGAAAAAATTATTGGAGATTGCTATTATTCCCTTAAATGGACGTTTACGTGGTGTGAATCCAGATTAAATAAAATCCCACACAAATACAAATTAAAACACCGAATGGAACAAGAAAAAGAAAAAAAAGTTATTCCATTGTTTATAGATGGGTCCTTGGTGGATTCACAAACAATTATGGTCCACAAGGACAAGGTTATAGACCATAGGCCCCAAATGTGGCACCCGGCGGTCCAATTTTTTTTTTTGAAAAACTTAATTTGGGTGAAATTTTTTAAGTTTTAAAAATGTGTTTGGTCATAATTTTTTAAAACATATTTCACTTTTTATTTTGAAAAACATGAAACATTACTTATACCCATAAGTTCTAAAAACTATCAAAATACCCAATCATACAATACATACATACAAAATTATGCGGAACATGATATTTTAACAACAATTGCTAATAAAGTACTTACAAGCTACTACAATTCAAATTACAGTACAAAGATCCACCCGTGCAAGAAAAAAATGATAGTAACTAATTATTCTTTAATATAATCTTCTCACATTGTACGAACAATCTTCACTTTATAGAAGCGACTGGTTTAATTGTGAAAACATGATAGATACGACTTTAATGGAGGAACATGATAGATAGAATTAGTTAGGTCATAAATAGATTTTTTTTTTTTTTTATAAATACAAAAATTGGGAATAGTTTTTAAAAGTTTTGAAAAGGTCAAAACATAGATCTTTGGCCTAAAAATAAATTTGAGCCAGAATTTGAAAAATTTTTTTTTTTTTTTTTTAAATATGTCAAAATTTTATGGCCAAACAAATCTTCAAAATAGAGGTGTTGGTTTGACCAACATTGTTTTACCCCAATCCATAGTTACCCATCAACAAGAACCAAATTCACACTTTTAGTCTCAACTTAAGTCTTTAGCACTATCTTCAGAATGATGATTACAGAAAGAATGTTCTAGAGAATTTAAATCAGCTTTTATAAGTGTAATTTAATTTATGTTACTTTCATTAATCATGACATTACAAGTTGTTTTTGAAATTCTTAGCTTAGTCATTACTTTGCTGTATTTCCTTGACTTGAGAGAAAACAAAAGGAAGTGAAAAGACTTCCTATTTCGTTGTAGTCAAACGGATATTCTTGAACTTTCCGTCCAAATCTTATCCCGTTTTAAGAATTGCCATGAATTTTCGGAAACTAATCTCCACGACTAGTTTTACACTTTGTTTGGATGGTTGTTATGTATTGGTTTATAATGTATCGTATTATATCATATTGTGTTGTACTGTATAGTATTGTACTGCATTGTTGTAATAAATACAATATTTGGATAGATTGTATTGTTTCCCATCGTTACATAATGTTAGACATCAACAATTTGAAGGATAAACCTATAAGAAAAGTAGGATACAGTGTAGAACTATCATAAAAGAGTATGATAAATGATAGAATAGGATTATTAGATAATAAGTAAACACAAAAATGAGAAAAATAATTAAGGTAATGAAGTAGATAACACCAAATCGGTCGTTACATGAAATGAGACTTTTCGTCGTTATGTAACGATGAATTTAACGATAATATACAATAAAATTAAAGTAACCAAAACAAACATTGTATTAATGACTAGCAATACAATTTATGATATTTTTTTAGAGGAAGAGAGAAACAAAGTAATGGTAATTTTGAGCGTGTGTATGATTTAATACAACAAGGGCTCAAAGTTTTGTACAATCAAGCCTTGTTATAGTGGCAATGTTTATCCGAAAATTTGATTACTGCTATAGTGAGGTGTTGTTATATATGTATATAGTATTTGACGTTTAGATCCCATTTAGCTGTTATAAATAAATAAAAAGTACGCAAATATTATTTTTCTGTACTTTTTATATTATAAAATAAAACAAAATCCTTCTTAAATTTAAAGTCTTAATTGATTTTCATACTTCATTAATTAAAATTTACAAAGACTAATACATTACTAATAAATCCATAACTAGTTGTACCGCATCAATAAAGAATTATATCTAAGGAACATATTCATTTAAAATTAATTCATCACTTACAAAGTAAGAATTGAATGTTTCTTTAACCAGTTTAATGTCATCTCATGCGTAGTTTTTTGATGGTATCCATCAGTTGTGGTCCTCGTGAAGTTATGACCACAACTGATGGATACCATTTGAATACAATTTTTCTTTTCTTTTAGATATTCGTACTTGAAATTTATTATGTGCATGACATTAGTGAGAGTTAGCACAAATTGTAATATTTTATTTTTATGCATAATATATTTCTATCAAAATATTATTACACAATATTTGAGTATGACTGTTATAGAGAGATAATTTACAAAGAATGTATCGCTAAAATGAATATCGCTATTATAAGTAGAATGTTGTTATAGAGAAGTAAAACTTAACATGAAAAATTAATTATGAAAAAATCAGATCGTTATAATAAAATGATATTAAACGAGGTTTGTATATGTAGCCATCGTGATTGTTTTCTTTCTTTTAAAGGGCGTAAACAATGTTCATGAGGGAACAGTGGGATTAAAAATCTCGTATTCATGACAAAATTGCAAGAAGTTTGGCCTTTTGACCATTGAGCTATCTCTTAGGAATTACCAATTTCGCTTTAATTTATTATATAATTTAAATCGATACCATATTTTAAGAAGAAAGAAGACTTAAGAAATTTTTGAGCTTATACATGTGAATTGCGGTGATGTTTGTGTGGCTATAAATATTTTGTATTAAAGGTAAACTGAGAAGTTTAAAGTGAAATTGTTTCCAAATATAAAAATATATCTTTTTTTCGAGAGCAGACTAATAAGAAAACAGTGTCATGAACCGGATGGATGGAGTAACCATTAGGATTAGAGGGTACTTTTCTTTTCTTTTTTTTTTCTTTTTTTGTTTTGTTTTGTTTTTTTTTGGAAGGGATGGGTTCACTACAAGAAAAGGCTCAATTTGTGGGGGGTATTTCTTCGATTAGTGGCGGTTTTTGACTCCCACTAATTGAATTGCGGCGGTTTTAAAAAACGCCACAATTACCCTCGCCACGAGCATATTTGTGTCGGTTTTTTACAACCTCCACGACGACCGCCGCAAAATCAAATTTTAATTTGTGGCAGTTTTCAACATCAATATGTGGCAATTTAGAACCTCTACAATATGATCTCAATATTTTAAAATATTACACTAGCGTTGGTTTCAAACCGTCACAATATGATATTAATATCTATTACGATTTAATTTGTGCAAACTTTAAACCGCCACAAATTGATATTTTATCTTTTTAAAAAATTGAATTTGAATTACATCAAGCCTATATAATCATATATACAAACAACTAACTAACTAACACATAATGTAAATAAAATTTCATCAACTAAATTCATAGTATAAGAAGTAACATGAATTTAAATTATATTCATGTCAAACTCAAGTAATACAAACTCGTATATTATAACTTAACTGTTACAACTTTAAATCCAAAAAGAACAAAAATACTTCTATATCAATAAAACATAAAAAAGCACTAAACATTTGCTCGGTGATTAGAGCTGTTGCACCCCATGATCTTCTTTCATCTCAGGGTAAAGTAAGCTCACTCTCCGCATCCCTAAGCTGAAATGATAAAGCAAAAGTATATGTAATTAGACAAATAAACATATCTTAGTACGAATAGACCAAAGTAACATGCATACATATAAAAGAGATTTTAAAAGCCAATTCATCTCAAAAGTAAGTTCATATGAAGCTTTCATCTTGAAAAAGGTCTATTGGAACATGGATGTGAGGATAAAACTTTGATGAAGGTCAAACATGATATTGCGCTTGAAGAATTTTGCAACCAGAAAGTAAAAAGTAGAAAGACAAAGTAAAAGAAGACTTAAACCACAAATATAATGTACTAAAAACATGATCTTCATCAATATCAGGTGGCTTAACTAGAAACTTTATAGATAATTAGAAATTAAAGTATGACTAAAAGCAATTGTGGTTATTGAACTATCAAAAAGAATAAAAATCACAATAGGTAGTAAGTGTCAACTAACAAGTAAATTATAGATACATCATATATATCACAATAAAATTTTGGTTCCTATGTCTCTAACGTCCTCCAATGCATACTGATGCTAATAATAACAACAACGTGAATTATTTCTTCTCTAAGTAAGCATCGAAAATACAACCTAAGCCTATGTCGACCGACTACCAAAATCAGATCATGGTGTTTAGTGAATTGTAAATACATAAAAGTATGGCTACATTGGATCTCAAAAATCCAGTGTGAATCTAAAACCCGTACGACAGAGTATTACCTTCACGTCCACAGAAGTATGATCCAATGTAACGTCTCTTTTAGAACTCCACTTTGTAAAACCTACAAAAGAAAAAGTAAATCGAAAGAGTTAAATGACCCACAAATTTCAACCAGAAAAAGATAAGAAAATGTAAGGAGCAAAGGGAGAAAGGAGAAGGTAGGCCGCCAGTGAATTGCCGATGGGAATTGGGGAAAGGGGAAAGAGATTAGGGGTTTCCAGTTTTTATTTTGTGGGAAGGAACTGCCCATGAGACGTCTGGTTGGGTTTTAAATTTTTGGGAAAGATTTGGTCTTTGGGACTTTCAATTTTTGGGGGGAAAGTTTGGCTCCAAATGAAAAATAAAAGAAACTATAAACAAACTGATCGTATTGCCACTATTTTTTTTTTTTTTTGGTTATTGGTATTTAGTACTCCGTCCGTCCAAATTTATGTGATATAGTTTGATTAGGCACTGAGTTTAAGAAAGAAAAAAACACTTTTGAAATTTATGGTCTAAAAGAAGCCGTAAATATTTGTGTGACTCTAAATCATTTCATTAAGGGTAAAAGAGGAAGTTTTAAGTTAAATTATTTCTAAATATAGAAATGTATCGTTCTTTTTGGGACAGACTAAAAGAAAAGTGTATCACATAAATTGGGACAGAGAAAGTAGTAGTACTTAATTAGTACACTAATTACAATGTTGTCCTTGCAAAATTAATTACTCCTAATTTAATAAAAGCTTAAATAAAGATAAAATGCATATAGAAATATATTTAGTTATTTAAATTTTAGTTATATTAATATAGTATTAGATCAATTTAGTTATTTAAATTTTATATTTACTAATTTTTCAATAAAGATAAGTTTTAAAAATATTTTATCGATATAGCACATACCAGGTCAATTTAGTAATTTATTTTAAATTTTATATTTATTAATTTTTAAATAAAGATAAGTTTTATATATTTAGATATTGCTAAAACAAACAGTCTTAATTATTTAATATTTAGATCTTAATACAACTTCTTGATATTCAAATGTATATTCAGATTCATACATTTAAATCTTAATGCACATTTTAATATTCAGATCTTCATTAAATTTCAAACGTCTTACTCTTAATGAAAATTCAAAACAAATGAGGTCTAAAGCAAATTCATTAATATTATTAATGTAGAAAAATAAATTTTTGAATAGTTATATAAGCAAAGGATACATGATTTCATGTCCAGAAATAATAATGCATACCTAATGCATAAGGAACCAGAAGAAAAATAAATTATATGTCTTTGTTTTTATTTGTTAAAATGGAAAGTCTTTATACTACTAGCGTTGTCTCATATGTGACACTTTTCTCTTCTCGAGATTCACATGACTAAAAATATTGCATTAGTTAGTAATCGTCAATTTGTATTGGATTGCAATAATTTCTCAAAAAACTAAAATTTTATGTATTTGAGGATGTTATAAAAAACATACACAAAAAAACCGTCACAACAAAAATAATTTTGGGGAGGTTGAAACAAACGCTACAAATTGAATTTATAGTGGGGTTTTTTACAACACCCACAAATAAACCGCCACAAAAAGAAGTATTTTGTGGGGATTGACACAAACGCCACAAATTGAATGTATAGCGGGGGTTTGTTATGACCTCCATAAATAAACCGCCACAATTTAGTAATTTTTTTGTAGTGGTTGATCATAAATATTCTCTTTTCGCAAGACTAAGTACTTTTGTAGTTCGATCAAAAGTAGGAGTGATGCAACTATTAGTAAAACAGTTTAGTAAAATACATCGTTAGTGTAAATAATTTTTATATTACCAGATCATCTAAAACTCTTAGTAAAATGCTTATCACAAAGTTTAAATCGCATCTACTTAAGATTTATAATTGTATGTATATTGTGATTCTTTGGATATATTACCAATTTTGGTTTCTTTTCAACAACGTTTTTAATGTTCTTGAGCTTATCAATAGTCAGCTAAATTCAGAAAAAGAAAAACCGAAAAGCGGAAGGAATGAAGAACATAACATGCTTTGAATTTGGATAAAAGATTCCTAAAAGATTCCATTATTCCAAAATTGAAAGAAGAATAACATCAAAGATCAATGCTTGGGAATTTTTGAAAAGCTGAATGATAGTTGAAAGAGCAACCCACTTAAAACATTCACATGAAAAGAAGTGCACAGAATCATCATAAAGAATGGTGATTGTTTAACATGAGTTTAACTAGATTGAAAGCATCGTTTGGTAGGAGTGAAATTGGTTGAAAATACGATATAGGTCATATTTTAAATGCATAATCTAGGGTTGTAGGTCATATCTTCTTAGTTAATTTAAATTAGCAGAAAGGAGTTTAAAAATATAAAGAAGTATAAGATGAAGCTAAAGGCATATGCGACCTCTAAAGAGTAATGACTAGCAATGATTGTGTCTGTGAGGCATGGTCCGCCTTCTTGGCTTGATAAAAACATTTTATAAGCTAATAGGAAAGGGGGTTTTCAACATTATCAAAAAACAAAATGGTGGTAGGGGTGGGGGTGGGGCATAGTCATTGAGGTATACTTGTGGCTGAACACCAACCCAGCCAAAAAGTCCAAAGTAGAGATTTTCCTCAACCATGATTTAGGTAAGTTAGTACTCCTATTAGTTACTAGAAGGATGTATTTTTTTCTTTCCGCTTTAAGCGTTAGTATTAAGATCTTCTGATTAATCTAAATACAAAGTTTACTAAAGGAAGAAACACTTGCTATGACGAGTTCTATTTTTAGAATTCGAACATGAGAGTTCTGATAATGAATAGAGAAATCCAATTCATATCACCTCACCCCACCTCTGATAAAGATATATGTTTTCCCATTTTATGCATCTAGTATTCAAGATCCACTAATTTAATTAATTTGATGAATTCGTCTTGCATAGAATCCACTAAAGAAGAAAATGCTTCCTATCAAGCGTTTTTTCATTTTTTAAAATCGAACAAAATCTCTGATAAAAGGATAGAGAGGGAGATATCCAATCTATGTCACCTCACTCTTTAATGGTCGAAAACATGTAATTGAAAGAGTGTGTTACCAAATTCTTATCTTTGCTTTCATGCTTGGAGCATCATCCTTAATGGGACCATGTCCAGCTTCTTGTATCAACATGATTATGATGTCCCTCATGCTATGTACACAAATTCTCTTCTCTTTAAGATTCATCATTAGGGGAAACTTCTTTTGAGTGATTGCATGCACATGCCCTCCTTATATCATCACTATAACCAGTCATATCTTCGATTTAAACATCTCCAACACAACTTCCTGTCTTCAGCAATTCATTTCGAATTTTTAAAAGTTTGGTTACTAATTAGGTATCTTATCACTTTAATCGAATATGAAAGAGCTATAATTAATATACTTCTACCAAAAAGAAGTACAAGGACCAGTTCTCTTTTCACCTAGCCTTCACCAAAACATAGCAGAAGGCCAATGTAAAAGCTTAGTTCTTAAGTATTAAATATTCCAATTCAAACCAACCAAAATGAAAATGCGCCTAAGACATGGAAATTCTTAGCACCGCTAAAAATATAAGAATTAGCGACGGACAAATTCTTGTAACTACATAGTAAAATTTGTTGCTAATTCTATTTAGTCACGGATTAATGACAGATTATTGGAAAATTTTATTAGCAACGAACAATTTAGCGACAAAACTTGTAGTTAATTCCAATTCTTTTTCTTGTAATGTAACAAGGCAAAGGGAAACAACCTCTTTACCTATCAAGGTAGGAGTAAGGTCTAGTACTCTCTACGCTCCCCAGACTCCGTTTATGGGACTACACCGAATATGTTATTGTTGTTTTTGTTGTCGTAATGTAACAAGTCATTTATGGGACTACACCGGATATGTTATTGTTGTTTTTGTTGTTGTAATGTAACAAGGCAAAGAGATAAAATAGATGTAAAACATTTTACAGATATGGTCGGTAGATTTATGCAAAATGTCCACATTACACCACTAGGCGAAGTTTCCAACCTATGTAATTCAAAATGGACTTAGAATTTTAAGGTGGTATAGTGGCCACAAGGATTGACTTGATAGAAATGTATATAATGCTCTTTTAGTGGACTTCAATAGAAGAGAACATTTTCAAGTGGATCGACTCTTGTTGTTCCACTTCCACTCGTATCCCGTCAAGATCAGCCCATTACTTTCCTACACTTGCGTTGTGGAACTGGAGTTAAGTCCACACAAAAAGAAGGGAAAGAAGCATTTTTTTCCTGAAAGAGCAAGTCAACCTCAAAGTCAACTTGCAGGCTCAATTGAGACCCATCTTGATGTTAAGCCCAATTAGAAATCTATAACAACTGAAGAAATTGCACGGTTTGAGCTTCAAATGGGTTGGTCTTTAATTTTTACCTATAACAATCGAACTCATGCCTAACGAGTTATAAGTACAATCGAACTCATGCCTAACGAGTTATAAGTTTTTTATGGGCACGGGCTATAACTTGTGGGATAGTATGATGTGAAAATATAAACTTACACTACTAAAATCACTCTTTTTCCATTGAAAAATGTTCAGTGGCTATTCCCATTGAATGTAGGTGGGAAAAAACCTAAATAGTAGTATTTTCACATGAAAAAATAGAAGTTTTCCAGCGTTTCAATAGGAACCTATTCCGACTATGCATTTTCCTAATGAGCTGGTTCGGTGTAAATGAGGTGGAAAATCATATTTCATAGCACAAATTTTCCATTGAATGTCAATGTGAAAACCTCTATTTCTACTACGGTGAGAAAAATCTCTATTTTTAATAGTATTATGTCCTGTGAAAAAATTATTTATTACGAGGGACAAAAATTAAAGACCGGCACAACACAAGGGCATATAAGTGCCAATGACCCGTAACAATTAGGTACAGGCCCGCAATCCTGTCTACGTCCTCTTTCGCCAAGTTTCTAAAAACCTATTTATTTTAAGAATGCATCATTATTTGGCCAATTCATTTTAGAAGTATTTGTTTTGGATTTGATAAAAAAAAAAAAAAAATGGTTGACCAATCTTATCAAAGTGCTTTTGAGTGAAATTATGAAAAAGACAATATTAAAGTTTTCTTTACAATTACTATTATCTAAAAATGATTTTAAATAAAACACATTAATTGAGAGTTTTTTATTTAGTTAAAATTTAAACCACGAAATTAAAAAAAAAAAAATGTATCAAGGTTTCAACACAAATATAGTTAAACCAAAAGAGGAAAAGGAGAAGAATATTGTATTATTTTTGAGAAATATGTAAGTTACATTAATGAGACATAGTATGTTAGAAATATGTAAGTTACATTAATGAGACATAGTATGGTAGAAATTTATAACTTCTCCCCGACAACAGGAAAAATTGCTTCTGTTGTTAGTTATAATCACTTTTTATTTTTTGGCCGAACACCTCAAATCTCCAAAAAGTTTTTTTTTTTTCATCACAAAACAACGTGCTTTTATCTTCCCGGAAGTTTGACCAAACGTACATTAAGAAAAACACTCGTTAGCAGTACCGTCTTAGTTATATGCATGAAATATATCCTATATATTAAGTTTATAAATAACGAAACATTAAAATTAATTATATTGGCTATTAGGTCTTGGGACGAATTTAGATGAACACAACTACAAGTAACACCCAAACCTACTCTATTGCTGTTGAAACTAAATTGATTGGGGAAATTTTCAGCAGTAAGCTCTGAGGTATATTTTCTCCTGGTCTTTTTTCTTCTCCTCCATATCTTTTTAATATGTGAACATCGAGTCTATTTTTCTTTAAAAAAATTCTAGGAATGTTGCAATTTTTTTGCATTTTGTCTTTTAAATTGCAACTTTTCGGTTAGCAATGTAATTGTTATAGAACAATGATTTGAAAGTGCACAACCTAAATTATTGGAATCTTCGCTTCTAAATCATGATCTTGCTTGAGCTTTACATGTATACAAGCTTTTGTAATAAAAAATGCAGTCACGAATATATAATACTTTTAACTTATACTTTATGTGTTGTATTAGAGCTTGGTGTTATCTTACATAGCAAATGAGACATCTTAATAATAGTGCGGCTCTTACTTGATGTTTAAAAGTAGATTACAGGAATTAACTAAATTGTATCGGTAACAAAGAGAAATCGAGATGATTGAATTTTTTTTTAAAAAGTTTAATTTGTGGTTATATATAAAAGAATAATCGAAATTTCTGTATGGTATAAATTTCTTAAAATAATCGGCGGAATCGATGTAACAATCCGATCTCTCATTTTAAATATTTGTATTTTAAATTATATTTTGAGACCTTTTATAAATGACACTAGTTATGTGAGGCCCGGGCTTAAAACTCAAGATATAAAAGTAGATATTTTAACTAAAGAAATATAATTTGTGTTAGTACAAGTGTACAACAACAACAACAACAACAACAACAACAACCATATACCCATTGTAGTCCCACAAGTGGGTAGTAGTTATATGAAAGCAAAATTTTCATTCCACTCCTTTAATATTTTAACTTCCATTTTGATGAAATTATTTAATTCAAATCAAATTTGGAACCGAATTTGACATTATAACTTATGTATCCTAATTTTCGAAGTTATTTAGTTCTAAATAAATAATCTATACATAGTTAATGAACTTTTAAGACAAATACATAATTTAACTTGTGCGATGGATGCTCTTCTCTTAATCGGGGATTAGGGGTTCGAACATGGATATGGAAAAAAATCTTTGGAGGAAGCGCTCCCCGAATAGGCGCGATGCGGTGCGAATTATACGGATTAATTGGGCTCAAATGCGGATATCGAGCACCAATCAGAAAATCAAAGAACGTGAAAAATGAGGTAGGAGGTTCGATAGATTTTGAAAAGTAGACTTTAAAAACAAAAACAAAAAAATTGACTTAAATAAATAAGATTAGGACCTAAAAGTAATTAATTAAAAAGTTTTTAAAAAATTTGAAAATTATTGTGAGACTACAAAAGTCTGGGTTCGATAGGCTTTTGAAAAGTAGACTTTAAAAACAAAAAACAAAAAAATTGACTTAAATAAATAAAATTAGGATATAAAAGTAATTAATTAAAAAGTTTTTAGAAAATTGGGAAATTATTGTGAGGACTACAAAAGTCCTCACATTTGCTCTTATATAATATAGTAATAACTATGTATCACTTATTGAGATGATATGGGTTGAAACCCGAGGGACTTGATGTTGTCTCGGACAATGGGATGCTCAAAAGCTGAGGTTGCCTATAATGGATCTGATGCATCAGAACTGCGACTACTCATGCCACAAATGCCAAATACTTGCAACCCAGGCCATCGCAAATCCAAGTCCCAAGTCACGAAAGTGGAGGTTGGTCAACCCTGACCTTTCGCAATTGTGGTCCTTTTGTCCGCAAATGTGAGAAGTCCAACCAGGGCCAGTTCCTTAAACTTTTCGCAATTGCAATACGACCCAACCCAGGCAGGTCCGCAAAAGCATCCTACATGTCGTGATTGCAACACCAAATAATATAAAAGGTTAGTGACGTGTTACAACTGCTATATTTTTTTCCTACAAATTTGGAGAAATGACTCACGGATTTGAATCGTAAATAAATTGATTTCGATCTAGAGCATTGAGATAATAATTTTCTAAAATCCTATGGCGATTATACTTAATTCATTTAAACCATAAAAATATGAGATTCAAGTGTCTAAAATGGGTAATTTTAACCTATAGTTTTGAAAAATGGATTTGAGCAATTGATTAGTAACTGGACTCAAAATAGTACTAATATATTACATATTTGATAGAGTGAGCTAATGGGGAATCCGAATTTATAATTTATTTTGGATTGACTTTGACTAAGATTTGGCTAAAACATATGGAATTGTACCCGACTAGTATAATTGACGTCTTTAATTGATATTCTGCATAGATTAAGGTCATTGATGGCCGATTGAAAGGATAATTAAACATTTTGGGGATAGGAAGCTTGCAGTTTTCGAAGTAAATTAGACCTTTAGTCTCTCGAGTGCTTGCTTTTCTAAAAGCATGATTTAGCACTTACATAATTTCTTTCAAACTACCTATTTGGGGCGAATGCGTGCTAGTACATGTATATTGTTTTATCAACTTTCTTGAAATTTGATGTTTCTTCTATGAATTTATACTTTACGCTTCTATATCATTGATTTGATATTTCTAGAGACGTCACAGTACGATTTAAGTCTGATTTGACAAAATTAAGCATGACACAGATGATTGCACTTATATGATTGACGATATGAAATATGTGATTTATTCGTGTTATTAGAAATGCCTTCACTTGGACGTGTTACACATAGATGGTAGGGTCACTTGCGAGAGAAAGGTTAACTATAAACGGTCTTTGACCGCGCATAGCCCCACCTACATGGTTTGTTGCGCTCCATGAATGTTCTGATGAAACATGGATATCTATTTATTCGTTGTAATGTAAGATCGATAGCTATTTATTCATTTATACGGGCTGTTACTCTATTGACTCTGATGCATCTATTTTAAAAATTTGATCCACAAAGTATGACGCCGTGTGGGGCGGTAATCTTATTACTAGGTCCTTGCGGCTCACTATTTACTGTTTGATGCAAATTTTCTACCAGTACAGCATTGGGACCAGTTGATCCATATCAAGACCTTGCTTGCTTTTCAATTGAGGTGAGACAACCACATTAGTTCATGGTGGTACCTTCTGCTTCTTCTTATCAATTTTTGGGATGTGGCCCTTGTTTTTTTCTCATTTTCGCATTGCTTTGATTTGCCTCTCGGTATCTGACTTTTCTCCCCTTGTTTTCTTGTTTTCTTTTGAGTCGTAGTTTTCTAAAATGCTCCCTACCAAGGTGGGGGTAAGATCAAGTACATTTAACCCTCCCTGCACTGTGAGATTCAACTGGGTATGTTGTTGTTGTTGTTTTCCGCTACTTATGAGACTATGAGATTATTACGTACGATATGAATAGTTATTTTGATCTATGGAACACGTTCACTTATGAAATGCTTAAATTCACCAACACGTTCACTTATGAAATGCTTAAATTCACCTAATTGGTTAGTAGCTCTTTAGGTACTAGTCGCGGCTCACAAATTTGGATCTTGACAACCGAACCATTGGCCCGCTAGTTAGCAGAATATAAAACAATCTGATGGAACAGTCCACAATAGGCAAGAGGCTGCAATTCGAACTGCAAGATCAAAGTAGACAATGCGACCAAATGTTGCCAAATTCAGCCTTCCCCACTCCCTTGTCAACTACTCGGAAAAAAGAAAAGGGAAAAAAGCAGACACAAATCACCAATGCAAGCTAATGCTACAACTGGAACCATTCAAAGGATTTCTTCTTTGATGCTATATTATTATTCAGTGCATTATGCAAATAAATTATGCGTGTATACTTTATATAGTACAATGTTTACACACTCCCTATACCATATTGAGCTAAATTAGTTTTTACAAAGTTTTTGTTATAATTCCTCAGATTGCAATGCCTACTTCTCAGTTCTCACCCAATAACTGAAGTGAACAGGATGTGATGTTTTGGATTGCGTACAATCATACAGGCGACTTGTGCCGTGTAATTGTCACAGATCTGATACAACGAGAATATGATCACATCTGGGGTCTTGTCTGAACAACATAAATCTTTCCATCCCTCACGACACCCTCGATGTCTTGAGGAGAGCCATATAGCTCCTCAATAGCATTTCCTGCAAGAGCAATGTTGGACAGGATCGTCTGGCGGAAGTTACCATCAGTTATTAATGGGTCGGAAGAGTAATCAATTACAACTTTGTCCTCCTCATCCATTGGTACGCTGCAGTAAACCAATAAGTAAGGCTGTTACGGTGATGCTCTAAAAGTTGAAATCAAAGCATTTGGTTACAGATAGGACAGTTATGGAATTGAAGCATATGCAGAATATACCCAGACTGGGAAAATAATGAAGAGTTCAGGTCAGGAGTGTAAAGGGTCGTGTTGTGATACTATAGGGTTGCTTTAATCTTTATTGCTTGTCCTTCTGTGATATATAGGAATATTAACTTCCGAAAGTCAAAGCTGCATTAATTCATCTACCCAAAACTAAAGAAAATGGTAACTGAATAACTGTCTCAAAAAGTTCACCAACTGATAACTTCTGAGAGAAGTTACCTGTCATAGAGGCCGGCACCGGCATAACCTTCCAAATCTTCACCATTGGAATCAGATCGGAAGATGATAGATCTTTTTATGAAAAGTCCAATCGGTTTGCTTGGGTAACCTAACACCTGAAAGTATTTTTAGATCCATCAGAAGATTTAGAACAAAGGCGAGAATCTCACTCTTTCCCATTTAACTACAATCAATAGAAGCATTACTATCTGCTTGGACACTAAATATCTTCTCCTCTCTCTACTCAGAGCAGGTGTGGTGGAAGGAAGGATATAATAAGGGGTCTACTACAAAAAGTAAATGTGACTCTGGAAGGCCAACAGGCACCAATACTCACTTGAGGAGAGTTGAGATCCTTTTTCTTGCAGATAAAACTCAAAGCACGGCCTGGATAAGCTCCAACAAGTGTTTCTCCAAGGCCCCTGACCACCTGTCCAGAAGGAAAGAGATAAGCATCCTTTGCCATGAATGAAAACAAACATATTCCAAGACATCATGTTTTAGTGATTTCTTTTTTATGCCTCTTGTATAAGCTAATTTCAACTAATGTTCTACCTAAGAAATATGGTTACTTGTTGAGATAATGGCAGATGGAGGAAGGAAAAGTTGAGGAAGAGGACAGTTGCTAAGTTAGGATATAGTCATTTTTCAATGTTGAACTAAATTCCAATTGTATGATGAAAACAGTTGATCTGATTCTACCTCGGTATATATTTCTGTGGAGTCTCCAGAAGATGGGTTGGTTGTGTGAATGACAAATGCATAATCAGCATTTATTATTTCTTGAACAAGGACAGCCATACACAGGTAGTCATGATCCAGTTTCACCTTCCTTGTGCTGAAGTATGCTCTCTCATTCCATTTAGAAGCCCACACCTGGAGAACAGAAAAAATGAAAATACATATCCACCCACTGGACAGAGAGGTAGCGGCAATAGGGAGTAAAAATTGATTCCCTAAGAATGGAAAAGGTTATCTTGAAAAGATCTAATATATAAATGTGACAAGCAAAATCTCCCAAGGTGCCAGTATTTCAAGAAGCAACAGATATCTGAAAGCTTTGAAAAGCCAGATACACCTAGCACTCCAAGAATGAATTTGTCCTTCACAAAATCCTTGACAAAAAGAGGCTTCTACGTAAAATATTACCATCTGTCTATAGCCTGCTACCCGTCACAATAAGATTTGAGCAACAGAATTACAGATGTTAAGGAATGCTACAGAAGGTTTTACCTTTTTTATGGCCATCCATGCTTGTTCCCACCGCTTTGGACCTTCATCACCAGGCCAAGGCATGCCAGAACCCTGCATCTTCTCTTTCAGCTCTTTGACCTACAAAGATATGATGACAAGTGTGTTGGCCAAAGATGTCAATCTTCTCTGATGTAGTATATACGGATGCCTTTGACAAAATCAAGGTATCTACTACCCTGGTCATGAATTTCTATTTGAGACTAATAAACACGTCAACCCGCAAGGAAGGGGTAAGATCATAAACCCCACCCTCCCAGACCCCACTTGCGGGATCACACTGGGTCTGTTGTTGTTGTTGTACTAATTAACACGTCTGAAAGGATTGAATCAAAAAAGAAAGAAAAAAATGATCAAGGTATTTACGACCCTGGTCGTGAATTTCTCTGTAAGACTAAAAAACACGTCTGAAAGGATTGAATCAAAAGAAAAAACTTTCCTAGCATGGGAGGATGATGAAAAGAGAATTAAAGCACCGACTAGAGAACTCAAATGTTGTCGCACCTTACAAAAGTTTCAGTAAGTTGCACTAAGGCATAATATATCAGAAACAAAGAGAATAGACGAAGATACCAATTGCGCTGGTGCTGAAAGATCTAAAACAGTTCTGCGAATTTCACTAAGAGCGCTGAACTCTCCTTCAGATAGTTTATTTGTCAGAATTTGCAACTCTTTTGCCACTCCCTGTGAATTTTAGAAAACAATTCCATCAATTGGTATCATTCTCAGAAACACATAAAGCAAAAGAGAGAAACGCAGGCAGAGAGAGTATGAGAGATCCATCTCAAATGTCACATTGTAAAATACCAAAGATTCATATCCGAAGATCCAATGACCCAGCAAACAGATTAAACAATTACCAAAAACGATTTTCTTTGCTTTTTTATGATTCCTCCTTCGTCTTAAAGATCCAATGATCCAGGAAGAAAATTGTACAATTACCAAAAATGATTCTCTTTTCTTTGTTATGATAACATAAAAAGAACCTTATTTTAGATTATCTTAGATCAGTTTTCCCCTTATCTTCTTTTCTCTTTCTTCTTCTTTTTCTTTTTTCTTTAATAAATAAAACAACTTTGTACTTCAATCAGAAGATTCCTTGAGCAGTTCCGGATTAAAATTCCTCCTCCTCCCCCTTAAAAGATCCAATTATCCAGGAAACAAACTATATAATTACCAAAAATGATTTTCTTTTCTTCGCTATGATAAGAAAAAGATACGTACTTTAGATTACCTTTTCATGGGTGTTGGTGTGATCTTGCTAGAACTTCTCATTAGAGAGATGGAAATGGAAGTTCGTTGACTAAGCAATAATTATAGCATTGCAAGAGTTCTTTGCAGCAACAAAAAGCAGCGCGGAGGGTATTTGTAAAACAAACAAATGGAAATATGAATGGAAAATAAGCTGATATTGTTTTTGATTAAATAGAAAAGAACCTGATTTATCTCGTCTGAAAGTACTTTCTCAAAGACTCCAAATGGAAGAGCCACTGAAGTAGGAATTCCCACCCAGGAAGGCACTTTTCCTTTCAGATATGCAATATTACGTGATTTAGCTCCAACCTAGATATATCATTATCATATAAATTTGAGAAATGTCATCAGAGTGTTTCCAGAATCAACTATCAGCAGCTTCTCACATAGGTCAACACAAAAAGAGGAGAAAGCAGTTTAGTCTTCTAATAAACAGTCAATATTGCCAACCTCACCATTTCACTCGTGAATTCATCGGATGATATTGCGTAAGAACCACCAAATTGCTTCTTCACCAGTCTAAGTGTTGCTGAAGTTTCAGGTTCTACCAAGTTACTTGAACTTTGGAGCTCAATCTCGTTCACCTCACTATTAGATGCCAAAAAGCAAAACCAGAAAAGAAAAGAGTAATAACCGTTAAACTGCCACTCATAGATTTCTTGCCCCTTAGACAGAAATGAGCCGTGCCCAAAACAAAAAGTATTTCCTGTGACAGAATACTTGATTTTGGTTCAAGACTTCATTCATTTTTCCCAAAACAAACTTCTGAACTTCAAGAACAACATTATAAAACCGTGATAGGCACAAATTTTAGGAATAAAACGAGTTAAACATTCACTTGAGAAAATCATGGTCAAAAAATATCTGTTTGACATTGTCAAATGGTCAATAAGGTTTTGAGCAAGACTCGTACAAATAATTGAATTTACCTATAGATTATGTCTGACGATGTAGGCTTTAAGAGCAAAATCCTTCCTTCCTTTGCTTGGAGGTCAGCCAATATATTGGAATCAAAACATGTAGCAAAGCAAACCTAACAAAACTTTCCTTCAATAATACAAACAATCTTATTTCAACCTCTAAACAATTTTCAAAAGAAGAAACTACCTTCCCATTTCTCGCTCGAACAGAAACATGTGAAAGAACATCTGGCATGTCTGGTGTTATCAGGGCAACAGCACCATCAGGAATTTCCTCCTCTCCTTTAACAGATTTTGCTACTAAGATCGTGGGCTTCTCGTAGGTTTTGTTCTGAACTGAAAGCAACTCATTTACAACGACAACATATCCAACGGCTTCAACTGGGCTGATAATCTGCCAACTGCAATACGAGGAAGAGAGTTGCATAAGAGAAGTAACCATGATAAGAATATTCCCTCCTCTCCTCAGACAGTTAAACGGAAACAAAAAAGGAAGATCTATTTCCTGTTTCTCTAGTTGCAATATCCTCTTATTGATTTACAACATAAATCAGATACTTACCAATACATAAAATCTCTCTCTCTAAGTAAGACTTACCAATACTTCTAGACCGAGAAAATTGCATCCTTTATATTAATGCACACAAGTATACCACTCAAAACTGTCACAGTTTATTGAGACCAGTAAATAATTCATAAGAGTGCACATATTCTTAACATGCTACTAGCAGTATCTCAGAGCAAATAGAGGTATGAAAATATAACAACCTTCCCAGATTTGCAGTTTTCCGAAGCACAGGATCGAGTCTATTAAGGAGTGAGGATAATGAAGCTGCTGATCCAGCACGTATAATTTCTTCAGTAAATATGTTCAACTGCAGCCAATAATCACTGTGATAAATTACTATGATAATTCTGTGCTGAATGTGTAAGTGATGTCTTGAGTGATGGAAAACGTACAGCCCATTGTTCCACCCCAAGTATTGATCCTAGATATTCCGCAGATGGCTGCAATAAGTGATGGTACCACTCAGCCTTGCTTGCAAGTGCAAGACGGGTTCTGTCAAGCACAGCTTTTGCAAATAAAGCCCAATGGTTGTCTCCACTCTTAGACATTGAAAGAGCTTGATCCCATCCCTTTATAAACAAAAGGATATATCATCAACAAAGTTTTGTAGTTGAATTTGCAGGATGTAATGAAAATTCCAATGGACATGATTTCTTTTTTCTGCTCAAAAGAAAAGCAGTTCAAACCTAAAAATATCAGATTGTTGCACATTTTAGATATCTATCTCCAAATTATTCATGAGAACCAGCACATCTAGCCAATGGAAACAGCAGCACACTAAAACATTACAGTTACCTTCAAGCAATAAACAAGATCTTCATTATCATCCACTGAAAGTGCAAGATTTTCAAGAACGAAGGAGATGAAGCACATGATTTTCTGTGAAAAAAGTAACATGACCATGAAGAGAACAAATTTAATCTTTGAAATAAATAAAACACATAGACAAAGAAACTTAATTCTAAAACTGTGACAAACATTTAACATAACGTACCTCCGGATTAGCGTTGTTCAATTCTTCATATCCCCTTTCTACTGCTGTCCTAACTGTAGAATCAAGGGCTATGTCTAAAAACAACAGATCCTTCAGACGGTTGTTCAGTTTGAAAAGCAAAGGCCTAAGCTCCTCACGAGCCTCGAGCAATCCCTACACACAAGAATTTCAGAGAGATATAAAAGTATGTGGGAAGTACTATGTATTAAGCAAACAACAATAAAAGTACAAGAAAGTTGGAGTTACCTCAAGAAGAGCTTCCACATTTTTATCTTCCACATGGTCTAAGACAAAATGGAGGAGGTCCTATTTGGAAAATTGATATTACGTAAATCAATTCTAGAATCAGCAATACACAAATGGGATGCAGGTTGACAAGTACTACCTGAAAGCCAGATGGCAAGCCTGATACAGGATTTATCTGGACTCCAACCATAAAGCCTTCTCCCTGATGATAACCAAGCACTAAGTAAGACGAAAGTTGCGAAAGTAGGAAAACAAAGTTTCCCGTAAACAGAACTACCTCAGATCTGTAGCCCATGCAGTTTGCAATAGCAGACTCAAGATCTGCACCTGAATGAACAGCCTGTAAATAGATCACCATTAAACTGAGGTCTTCAAGCTCTATAGAAAAGATATTAGGAGGTAAGACCTAAGTCATCTCAAATTAAATGGACAATCGAGCACACGTTTTTAAGTAAAATTTCTGCAGTACACAAGTATCCTCAAGACAGAGAGAATTAAACCTCTTTAGGGCAGTTAGTTTCTATGCCAGCTTGATTTGTTCGGTACATAATAATTTCTTCCCTATCAAAACAGATATTGGTCTCACATTACATCGATAGATCATATACTTCAAATGACATTAATGAAGTCTTAACAGTTTTAAGCAGGAATAGATGTGCATATTCATGTAACTACAAAGGACAGAGATTAACCTCAACCCAAGCTAGGACAATACTAGTCTGACAGATATGCTGAAGTGGCACAGAAAGGATAGAACTACAAATTTTCAGAGTATAATACCTTAGTGCAAAATAAGATCCACATATAGATGCAAAAATTATCCATAAACTCCCAAACCAGGCATCAGTCAACATGGACACAACCAAGATGGAGTTAAGAAAGTCAAGAGAAGGGATAGTGTTATTATTAACCTTCAGTGTTCTCATATAGTGACCTAAATCACGCAAAAGGCCATCCTTTTGATCTCTTCTCAAATTTGGTTCAGAATGAATAGCACGGTCATAACTCAAAAGACGCTCTTTTGTTATTCCATTCTCATTCAGGGTCCTCCAATAAACACCAATATCAAAGTCACTCTTGATATAGTCAATCAACGCCTGCAAAAATATAACATTATTAAACTATTCTGACCAAGAAGTTTCAACAATTTTGCCTTTGCATCTCAGTACCTGACAGATCACAACATCATCAGGACTAGTGTTGTTATGCAGTTTCTGATGCCATTCTTCCATCATGCCACCCTTGCAGTCATTTTTCCTCTGAAATTAGGAAAAGATCTCTTATCAACATGATCTTCACTAAAGGCAACTAGAAACACACAGACTATCAGTGGAAGGGCCAGAAAAAAGATGAAATATATATATGAACCTGGATGACCAAAATTTCATCCCTAATTCGTTGTCCTACGTCCCCTTCACCTCCACGTCCAACAGTTGACATAATCATCCGTAAAATTTCACGGTACTGAGGGTGACTGGTGAAAGCATTCTGCAACAAGTCTGTAAGCCTGTTCTGAGCTCGACTTATTTCACTGTAACAACAAAGACAAAAGGAACAGTCAAATCGGAATGCCTGGCACTTACAATGACATAAATAGTTCTGCAATTTATCTGAATACAAAAACAAGATTAATGAGAGAATTTGAGACTCATACTTCAACACGTTGGCATTATAATTAAGGACAAGAACCTAAGTTCAAGGATCCCTAAGGTACATATAGATGTAGATATAAGAAGAGATGTACCGTGGTTTTACGTTATAGTTTTTGTTCCATATCAGCTGCCGTGTAGCCATGAACCTCATCCACACAAGAATTCCAGCGAAACCAAGTTCACCAGCGCTAGTGGCTTCTTTTATCAAGTCAGCTGCAATATTAAACCTGTTGAAAGTAAAATATGACATGATGTTAAAAACTCAGCACATCAGTTGACAACCAAATCAGAAATCATGCATGCAAGCAAACCAGACAACTCAGGCTGCCAAAGGGTAAATTTCATGGGTGGTACCTGAACTGTTAATATTTTGCATAAAGTACCTAGAATGTTTTGAAACTAAAATATACCTAAACTCTACCTATATATAACGAAAAATACTATTCACCGGAAATATGAATTCCGGCAACTGAATTTCAATTCCCAATATAATTACACACAAACAAGTTACTTAAAAAACACAACTCACCCAATTAACCTTGTTTTTATTTTTTATTTTTTATAACAGTGGTGTCCGGCCCAGCTTGCGTGCACCTCGACAACTCACCCAATTACCTTTTTTTTTTTAATAATCGAGGTGTCCGGACCAGCTTTCGCGCACCACGACTAATTCCACGATACCTGCCACCTCCCACCAACAACAGATATCGGGTAACTCTGTCCACCAAGGCTAAGACAGATGGGAAAAAATCACCTAGTGTATTTCTCTCCACTAAATTTGAACTTGAGACGTCATAGTTCTCAACCCACTTCATTGACCACTAGGCCACACCCTTGGGAGCCACCCAATTACCCATATTTTCAACCCATTTACCCAATTATTTTACCCATTATCCAAATACAAAATATATAACCTTAACCTTACTTACATATAGTTCTTTTATGGAGCAATATTATTAATAATATGGATACTTTCTAAAGATAATTTCTAACAAAAAGTTTACTACATTCTTCATAACCATATTGTGACAAAGAAGTCTTATAATATCATGTAAACTCAACTGTATTTCAATCATATTAAATTCCTATATGCAACCTAAACAAACCCAAAGCTATAGTTTTGGTACCTTTGTTCAAGAAAATCAATAGATCAGGGTATCACCCGTGAAAGTTATCCCCCCTGCTGAATTACAAACTGATTTCCTCATCATCTTGGCCAAAACTGGGTTCTATAATATAACTATTTACAGAGGCACTTCATAGTTGGGAGGAAGCAGGGGTGCAGGCAAAGAAAGAGGTAGATGGAGAATGGTCCCTGCACGCATTTGGTGGACAATTTGGAAGGAGAGGAACTCTAGGTGTTTTGAGAATGTAGAAGATAATAAGCAGAAAATCAAGCTGAGTTGTATTTTGTTATTATGTCTTTGGTGTAATCAGGTCAATCATTGATGTATTAGATTTAATATAGGAGTAGGACATCAGTAAGTAGGAATACCTCTGTAAATATGGTTCAGTACAACCCATGTACTGTTTTGCTCATGATGAAATATAGATACAGTTACCAATTTCAAAAAAAAAAAATATAAGATATATAAACATGTTCGTAAAATATGACAGGAAATGCCAAAGTGGGAACGATCAGTGGACTCGTATCTTCAAAGGTAAAGCAAGAATTTAGACAAACTTTCAAACAATCAACTATGCATCAATCCCAAATTAGTTGGGGTTGCAATATGAATGCTCTGAATCCATTCCCCTTTTTTACATTCCAGTATCCAGGATTCATCATAACTAGACTACTTTTACTGTGGTCATTAATCAACTATATCGCTACTCCATCTGGGTTGAATCCCATACTATTTTTACTGTGGTCATTAATCAACTATATCTCTACTCCATCCGGGTTGAATCCCAGAAATTCTCAATACCATGAATAAAAGTCTAAGAGCTTGATATTGAAGCACAAAAAAAAAAAGTAAAGAGCCTCAAAGTCAGAGATAGAAGCCAAAAAAGAGATCTGCTCACCGGTGCATAAATGACTTCTGAGCCTCACTTTCCATAGCTGCTATTTTATCCAGTAAAGATTTTGCAGTTCCACTGCCATCCCCAGCAGCCTAGTGGGAGAACAATTAAGATACTCCATTTCAAAAGCAATGAAACAGATAACAAGCCAAGAGAATAGCCAAATCTCGAATCCAACTTGAACAACAAGTAATGTTTAAGAGATTAGGAAGCAAAGAGACCTTGAGTGCTGCTTTGACTGCACCAAAGTCAACATAGAAATCCGCCCCTTGGTTTTTAATCCATCTTCCACCAGACAAAAGAACAAATGGCATCCCCACGAAATTGTCATCTTCAATTTCTATATCCAAAGATTGGACCTGAGAAATTGATTCCATTGAATGAACCATGTGTTAAATAAATTTTGCCCATGGTCAATCAGTTTATATCATCTAAGGAACCATTTATTTAGTATACCATAGAAGTGATAACATCAGAACTAGCTGAAATAGGGATCTCCGCACCCTTGTCTAATGTACCGGTCCCAGGCGGTAATGTATTTGAAGGCGGTGCCTGAAAAATGTAATTGATTACACAATATTGGCAAGGAATATAAAGGCTCTATTTCATTTTTTTTCTCGTTCTTGTTTGAATCTTTAATACAATGAGTTATATAAACTAAAGCAGCTATTTGATTAGCACACCTTTGAAGTTGGACCATCAGACGAACTGGCTGAAAAAGGTGTTTCACCAGCCTTGTCTAAAATAATTGACCCTGGAGGCAATATGCTTGAAGGGGGTGCCTGAAAATGTAAATGGTCATTGATTACATAATATTGGTAGGGTATAGGAAGGTTTTATATCTTGCTTCTTTGGTTATTTGAACTGCAAAATGTGTACGATTGGTTGATTCTTACCATCCACTCTCCAGGTGTTTTGGATAATGCCCAGTGAAGAGTAATTGGCTGATTTAGGCCTGTAGCCAAATGTACTTTTGTCTTCCCAGAAGACTTTGCTACCAGTACCTTAAAATGTACAGACAATGGGACATTTCTGAATATCCATTCAAATGTAAGGGGCATTTCTGAATATCCATTCAAAGTAAGTTTTCTAGTTACAGTCAATTATAAGTTAGCACTCACCAGTAGCTCCCCATCATCGACCTTAAAGATCTTTTTATTTAGAATTGGGTCGTGAACTTGCTGCTCCTTTTCCTTGGCATAAAGCTCAATTTTAGATAAGGCTTTTGGTTCTTCCAAGACCTTTTGTACTTGTACTGGAGGACTGGAAGGATTCTTATTAATAAGCAACCCAAAGTCTCTCTTCTTTCTTTGGATCCTTTCAGCAGTGGAATAACTCTTTTGCAGATGCTTGGCCACCTTAGTTTTTATCTCTCCTTTTGTAATCTTTTTCTGCAACTCATCAGGTGTAATGCCTTTCTCAAGCTCAAGAGGCTCTTCCTTGCCCTTGGTTGTATCATTAGTTTTTGTTAGCCTTGCTCGAATGTCATGTATGGAGGCACCACGAACTATTTCATCCTGTAGCTCTCTTCGAGCAGCCTCGTATTCCTCCTAAATATGCAGAACAAATAGTATCAGCGATTAAGTGATAAAAAAAAAATCTCTAACAGTAATGGGTTAGGATATCCCAAATAAAGAGACAAATATCTGAATACCGACTACATGATTAGAATTTAGAGCTTGAAAAGACTACAGTTGAGAAAGAACAAACGCAATGTTCCTTTGACCAGAGCTGAGCTTTTCTCCAAATTACGGTATATCAACCATCATTGTCTTGACTAGATAGTGTTGTTTGGTACACAAAAAGAGGGAGGGGGGGGGAGTCTTACTCTTTATTTATGTGTCGCATCTTCCCTACATGTGCCCCTTTCCTTCCCAGGCCATATTCCCTCCCTTCCCACCTGTCTTAGTCTCTTTCTTTTGTTTCAGTTTCTTTTCTAATTTCTGTTCTCTTACCTACTCTTCCTCACCCCACCACCAGAGGCGAATCTAGGATTTCTAGAATATGGGTTCACCACTTAAAAAAAAAATAACAAAAAAATGTATTAAGTGGGAATTGATCCCTAGTCCTCTAGGTATATAACTCAACCTTCAACCAAATGCACCATTTAGCCTTCTTGTAGCATGTGTTCCAGCAGTTAATATTATACAAATTTTAAAAAATATATACATAAAATACCTAGTTTTATGGAGAGACCATGTGTTCACGTGACCCAAAATTACTACATAAAATCACCCCTGCCCACCACCCCCTAAGCACACGACTGACATAGTTTCTTTTTTTTAAAAAAAAAAAAAAATTGTTGCATTAGCTTTGTGCTGTAGCAATTCGATGCATGTTACTGACCATATTTCGGGTCTTGGGTGATGCCAAAGTCTCTGAAACAATTCTTAATTTAATAACCGAGAAATCCTAAAGGGCCAGTAGTCCACCATCCGAAACTCTAGTGGATAATGGGCCCACCCCTCACATTCTGAAACAATTCTTGTTCGCCTGGGCGAGAGCATTGTTGGATATTTTTAAGTCCGCAGAGATATATTACACAATTTTGAAATACCAACCTTTACAACTTAATGCTTTCTGGCTTTTCAAAAAAAACTTAATGCTCTCTGATATAGTTTTACTTATATAGATGATACAGACTTTTTGTTTATCGGTTCCTACTTCCTAGCTTTTAATAAGCTACTATAACATTCTGTAATTTAATATGCATCCGCTGGATAATAATAATGTCTTTCTTTTCCATAAAAACCGAAAGGATAGACACTCACTTGGGAACTTTATACTTGATATCATGTAAAGTTGGCTTACTGATTGGTGCTGGTCAAAATTTCAAGCTCATCGTGGACTCTAAGACTAGCATTTTTCGAAAGTAACTATAAAATCTTGGTAGACTTAGCCATCACTAGCCTTGTATAAATATTGACCCTAAAACCAACCCCACACTATTTAGCATGAGAGAAATGGAGCTCAGGAACCAAGTCCCTTGACCCCTTAAATAAGTCTTCCCTTTGCAACGAGGAGCAATAACAATCCTATCATTTCCTATCCATGAACCAAACAACCAGTTGACATATTCTGAAAAAGTAAGTAAACAACAACAAAGAATATCAACCAGTAGTTTGTGTTCATGGATAGGAATGCATAGGACTGTAGTTGACAAGCTAAATCCCATAGAAATCCCGAATTAGGGTTGAGACTTACAAAATATGCCAATGTAACTAATGCTCAGGTTTCAGCAGAAAAAAAGCTTGAAATAAGATTAGCTTGAATGATCGATTAAGTGATGTTTTTGGAGCTACCAACAATTTGCAGTACAACTGCCCCTGAAAGGTGTGGGACTAAAGGAATAAGTTACTTGCCTTCTCTCTCTCAGGGGTGTAATTCTGTTTTCCATTCCTCTCCCACCTCAAATATGCTTGGATCTGTACAAGATCCTCGGCAACTGAGACATCTGAACCTCGTATCTCTTTTCTTGACAATTTGACACGAAAATTACCACCATTATACTTTATCCTGAAGAAGAGACAGAAATGAAATTCATGCAGCTCTTTAACCAAAATGCTATGCTGTTCTTTCACAAAGATACTCATTTACCATTTATTTTGGGCTTCATCGTATATGAGGAACTCTATAGCGTCTATAGCAGCGTCCCGTATCTCCAATCTCAGGATGGAGTTAGAGCCAGACTAAAAGTAAAACATTTCATCGATAAATCAATTTTTCATCATAACATAATACACCAATTAGAGCAGAAAAACCATTTCCAACTTACTTTTACAAAAGGGGTTCTCAGTGCTTTGTCCTTGTACACTTTGGTTCCATCTGGACGATCGTTAGGAAGAGACCATGTACTACGACATATAGAGAATAGTACAAGGACGGTTAGTTGTCATAAGCTTAAGATTTCTCAAAATGATAGACAGTCCAATTTGCAACTGAACTTACTCTTTCCCGAACTTTACTGCCCCCCAGTGCAAAAACAGTTTATCACTACTATATGTAACTTGGAAATCCACAACAGACACGTCACCTGAAGTAGGAGGCCTAACATCAACCTGTTGAAGTGCAGAAGCAAATTTGTATAACCAGCATGAGACATATAAGCTGCCTCTTTTACAAGAAAGTCCAAATAAAACTTTGTTTTGCTAAGGTAGTGTCACACACATGTACCTGTAGCTCAGTATTCCCTTCTAGGCTGAACTTTTCTGCTAGCTGTTCAAAAAAAACATTTAAAGTAGGGGATATTACAAAGATATTTGCATGGCAAACTAAAAATCATGGATGCAGAGTTCTAATTCTTGTGCTCTATATTTACCAATAAACGACATTTGGCGTTTCTTTTCACCTCATTATACATTCTCATAGTACACGATCTACTCATTGTTTGTTACCCATCTCGAACTCTGGTTTTATTGGCGATATATGGTAGCACTGAAGGGAAAAATTAGACATCTATTCTCTATTTGATTTTAGAGAATTCTGTCATGGCAACTGATCATCAAGGAGAGTCCCACTCCAGCACCAAATATAATTCAGGAATGAAAGATAAAATTTGAGGATAACAGAAACAAAAAAGAGACAAGATAAGTTAAAGTAATCTTATAGGCATTATCAGCATTTACGCAAAGTTATTCAGATACCAGTGTTTACGCTGTGAGTGGCAGAATGTGTAATCAAGCTAAGTTGTCAATTTCTAGGCGCCAAGCAGAAGAAATCAGAAAGAGGAAGAGAATTGCCTCTATGCAATAAATAATGACCGAATCATTCAAGCAATGGAATAACTATATAAAATAATAAGTGAGAAAAGATTCTCCAATTGACGACCTAATTGAGTGGTGACTATAGAAAATCGCATATTGTCAAACAGGTAAGCGTGTAGGTTCAGCATTATTTACCTCAGAAGAGGCATCAGTGGTTAGTACAGCATGAGGAGAACTAGAAATAGCACGCTTCTTTCCCATTGGTATCTTCTTTTTATGCACCTTTAACCTGTTACCTCGAAATTCAGTAGATAAAGGCGATTTCGAGATCACTTGTTGTTGAAACAAAGAATTGCCTCCAACACAAGGAGAACTGATTCTACTTTTATGTTCCAACACTGTTGAGGTAAGGAATCCCTGATACAGCAAGTTATTCCCTATAGAATTGCTCATACTCCCTTCCTGCCTAAATTCAGTGCTAATATAACACAAAAAAAATCAATACAGACACCTCATATACACCAAAGCAATGAACTATTCGTGAATAATCATATAACACGAAAACAATCAATTCAGACACCGCATATACACAAAAAGCAATGGACTGTTCGCGAATAATGAAATGTAAGTCGAGGTGCGTGCGTGCGTATTTATTTGTATACCTATTCAGAACATGTCAACCAAAACCGAAATACTTTAAAGGCAATAAAGTAATATACTTGTATGACTTATGTATGTATTATAATCAAATCAAATGAATGTCGGTGAATAGAAGTTGATCAAGCACTTTTTATACATACACAACAGCTTTTTCCTTTTTTTCTTTTTTCTTTTTCTTAAGTAAACAATCAGAGATGCATCGGAGAGATCCACCAAAATTTTCCAGAAAACACTGATTATTAACACCAAAATTCAATTGTATATATATTAAAGCATGAAAACACTAAAAATTTACACCAAAGTTTGCTAAATTTCAATTGAAATAACAATGATTTAGCCACAAACTCAACTTGAACGTGAAGAAAATCTGATTTTCAGATCAAAACATTTTTAAATTCAATCAATCAATCGTAAAACACATAAAAAAACAAGCCTAAATTATGTAAAATGTAGAGTAAAATCACAAGAAATTTACCTCGAGGTAGATTTCAAGTGAAAAAAAATGAGAAAAATCAGAGAAGAAGTTTCGAGAAACTCGAAGAAGTTCAGTTCACGAAGCTATGAAGAGTGAAGATTGGAGTACCGAGAGCATGGGATTGGAGAGTGGAAAGTGGAAGCCAGAGACGTAAAGAAAAAGTATTTTATATTTGAAAATATTTACGCCAGTAGCCCATACTTTTTGTGTATAAACGCCAAATTTTCAATATATTCGTGTATAAACACATTTTATACACTTTATACAAGATTGACATATTAAGTATAATACTTCCCTCCGGGTATAATATTGTATAATACTCCTCCGTCTGTTTTTACTTCTCATGTATTGAGTTGGGAAGGAGACATAAATAGAACGTCAATTTTACTATATCATCCTAATTATTGCTAAATCATCAAAATAAATCAAACATAACTCAAAAAATTATACAACTACTAATAATTCTTTAAAGTTTTCAACTCAATAATTAATATTAATCATAAAAATAAAATAGGTATGCATTAATAAATTATTTCTTAATTTTCTAAATTGAATAAGTAAAAGTGCACATTTATTTTTGATGTATAAGACGAATAAAAATGAACGGAGTTGTATAATACCGTATATTGGGTTACTTGGCCTAAATATTTTGAAAAGTTGTACTCCCTCTGGCTCATGAACCTATTTCCTTTTTAATTCGTGTCAAAATGAATGACTTCTTTTCTAATTTGAAAATAAATTCACTTTATAAAATGATTTACAACCACATAATTACTCAAAACTTATTTTGAATCACAAGTTTCAAAAGTCTTCACTCTTTTTTAAATGTCGTGCCTAGTCAAATGGGTTCCCTTATATTAAAACGAAGGGAGTATATTTTTTTATTTTTTAAAAAATATCCCAAAACAACGAAGGAGTGACGTGGCAAGTTTTTAGAAGGGTCAGGGTATTTGATTGGTTATGGGATCGGGGGAGATGTCACGTGTGAAAAGTCGGAGATGGCGCCGGCGTGGGACCCGTGAAGTAGCTACTACGTTCCATTTGATTGGATATTATTGCAAATTGAATATCTAATCTTGGAGTGTTGTGTAGAATTTGCTTATAACCTCTTCTTTTTCTTTGATATTTTTCCTTGAGGATCTTTTTTGCTTTGATATTTTATTGTAAACACTTATCTCTAACACTTAGCACGTGAAATAAAAGAGACATCTAAGACTGTACTCTTAGCTTTGGCTAACTGAATGTTTTAGTATCAATTTTTTTGTTAATTTGGGTCGACATACTTCTCATTACGTACATTGCATGTTAGATTCTTTTTTCCTTTTTTGGAAAAAGTATATAAAGAATTTGTTATGGATGACTGTTCAAACTCAGTTAAAGTATTTTCATTTTTTCAACAGTACTTTAAGGAAACACTTTGCTTGATATAAATTTAAATAGGGAAATACGGTCGATCAAAATTTATATAGTCGACCTCAACTCTTTTAGGAATAAAACATGATTGTTGTTGTATTAAAAAAAATATATATTAGAAACTTTTTAAACTATACTTGAAATTTTGCTCGTTTCGCCTGTTAATTTTGTTATATATATTTCTCAAGACTGAAATCATTCTCAACCAATAATATGACACCAGTGGCATAGGAAAAATAAAAACTTGAGGTCTTTCAACAATTTTCTTGCTCGTGATGCTAGGTAAACCATTTGGGGTAAATAAAGGACTTTTGTTATACCAAGTGAGTTTTGTACAAACAAAACTATAAGTAAGCGAAAAATTCAGTTAGGCAATGGACACAACCCCATATGTTAGCATACTACATCAGCAACTTGTGGCAGCATGATCAATTTCTGTCGATAGTAATTCATGAAATCCAGTTCCACAGCAGTTTTGGTCTTCAAATTCCCTCTACAATGAACTTCTTGAATAATTATTCTTATGAGCACATCACATTTTCTCTTTTTGAGCTGAAAGATTCTTTAGTTTCTTTCCGCCCATAATGATAGATAGCAGCAGCAAATATCATCCTATAAATCTCAACAGTTGCACTTCTTCCCTTGGCATGATCAATAGCCCATTGCAACTACAACTCCCATTCACAGCTTTGCCTTCTCACATTTTGCCATATGAGCAGTTTTTCCCAAACCTTAGCAGACATCCTGCATTTGAAAAACAGATAGGCCAGGCTCTCATTGTCTAGTTCATACAATGGGCACTAGTATTAACTCCCCATTATAGAATCTTATCTCTACTATTCAATCTACCGTGAGCTACAAGCCTCATAATGAAGATTTATCTTGGGAATCCCTAGTTATTGCAGACCAGTCTCTTCCAAGAAACTTTAGAAAAGTGTCCTCTGAGTAGCTAATCGAACTTCTTGGTAGAAAACTTTTGCATGTTCAAGAACTCATTAAATCCACCTCCTGCCTCCTCCTTGAACTTCTTGGCTTTGAAAATCTTCTGAACTAACTGTCTCATACATTCTGCCATCCTTTATAATAAGCATGGATCCATATAACCCATAGTTTGTCTTTTACTATACAAATATTTTGTAGCAATTTGGTGATTGCAGCCTTGTTCCAGGTACCCATTTCCAGCAGATTGAGTCCTCCTGCAGTCAATGGTTTACATAATTGCTCTCATGCTATTAAGGCCCTCCTTGATGGTTCTGTCCACGAGAACTTTCTGCATGTAGCTTCTATCAGCTTAACCACTTTCTTTAGAAGGATAAAGACTTTGGACTTCACTTATGCCGGACATAACACAAATTTAATGAGTTGAACTCTCCTAGAACTGAAGAGGTACTTAGTAGTCCATGATGTTATTCTGCCCCAGTATCTTGCCCAGTAGGGGTTGACATTGAACCACTGATAACCTTTGGGTGCTTAAAGGGACACCCAAGTATCTAAAAGCAAGAGCCTTTTTAGAAAAGCCAAGCATGTCTAGGATCTCTTATTGTTGGCCCTCACTTACTCCACCAAGATACCTTAAAATTTTGTTAACATTGGCAACTAATCTAGAAGCCTTTGAAAAAAAATTTGAATCATTGAAACAACAACGAAATAGAAATAATATTACCCCTGCATAATAGTAGTAGGTCATCAACAAATCCCAATTGTATCAATTTTAGTTTGGCACACCTAGGGTGGAAGTTGAAGAGGATTGAGCTAGTCCTTTCAGAAACTTAGTGAGGCACTCCATGGCCAAAACAAATAGATTGTGGGATAGTGGGTTTGGCTTTGGGCATCATCTAGCTATTGTCGCAACTGCTGAATTTTGGTTTCCATATTGGAGGATTATGAACTCTTTAGTGCTTTCATTTTCTGCTTCATATGCTTAAACTTCAGCCAAACTCTTTTCATGCTTAGTCCTTCAACTTGTATGTTCCATCCAGTGTATACACTTTGCAGGAAATGTTGGTGATTATCCAGGTGATTAAAGAATCTAAATGACTAGGGACTATGGTGTTGGCATAAAGCCATGTGTAAAGTTTTGATGATTGACAAAGTGGACTTACAATGAAAAGAAACCAATTCTAGATACATGTAAGAAGTGACAAGGTAATTAAACAAAGCTAGGCAGTGATTAAGATGAGGCAGAGGTTCCAAACAATGTAAAAGGCCTGACAAAGCAAGCAACACAGGATGGTTAGAACAGGTCCATAGACATGTTCCATTGCAAAGAAGCTATAGAAAAGAGCAGTTCCAGACAATGTAAAATGCCTGACAAAACAAGTAGCACAGGATGGCTAGAACCGGTCTATAGACATGTTCTATTGCTAAGAAGCTACAGAAAAAAGCATACACATGAACCCAGACTGCAAACATGTGTGCCAATGCAAAGACAAGTGCAATGGTCAACTCAGAGAGAGAATGAACCATCTGCATACATGATCTATCACAAAGACAGAGCAAAGGAGATAAAGACGACTCTGTCACAAAGCAGTTTATTGAAGAATAGAACAAGCATGAAAAACATGTTCTATCTCAAGGAGTCGTTAGGCGCAGTTGATGAATGAATAAAAAGAAAGAGATCATGAGGAAAAATGGTGAAGATGACTCAGAAGTACTTTGGTCAAATATAGAGAGTTGCAGACAAAGCACATGAATCAGGTCTGCAAATATGTTTCAACACAGAGCAATAACGTGATCAGAGTCGCAGAGCTGATACAAGGCTGAAGACATGATTTATTCGAGCAATGAATAAATCTAAGTGAAGGAATACAGACACAAAGCAAAGAGCATGATGCTATGAAACAGGTCTGTCAACATGTTCCATCATTCATCACAAAAGTAGGCTCAAGATAGAGTCAGAGGAATGAACGAGAAGGGGATGATGAAATAGGTTCGTGAACATATTCCATTTGAGGCAGTGTAGAGAGTTAGAGGTAGACAAACCAGGTAGATGAAACAGGTTCGTGAACATGTTCCAACGTAAGTCCTATAACAATTAGGATTTGCATGTTATGGTAAAGACTTGGCGGTCAAATTTATAGGATTCCTTGCAATATTTAAACAAGGTTCTTCAGAATCCTACATGCCAATGAAGTCGATCCAAAAGGCAAGAATCCCAATTCAACACAAACCCTAGTATGTCTCATGGACCTACTCGAAAAGGGTTTTATGTTTGTCAACCTGCTGTTCACTCAATGCTATATATATCCAAGTCTTACCAAGAAGAAGGTTTGCGCACCCACAAAAAGAGAATTCAGAATATCGAGCTATCAAAAGATTTATCAAGAATATTCAGAATCTAGGCGTGCGTACCTAGTTCGAGAAGAAGATTGAAGAAACTGTACAATAAGGTTATCTCGAGTCTAGAAAACTTGTATTAAGTTAGGCTATCGAGTTGTATCTTTATCCGCTTTATTAGAAGCATTACAGTTAGATACAAAAACGTTGTAAATTCAACTTCAAGTTGGAGAACGACTTGAAGGTTGCTTACCAGAGGGAGACTAGTGAGATAGGGATTAGAGGTTAGTTCCTAGGTTACAGAGTCTATAACTTGAATTTGCAGAGGCTCACCATTATAGTGGAGTTTGGGGTAAATCCTACAGAGGTGTAGATCGTGGTTTTATCGCCCTTGTGAGCTGGGTGGTTTTCACGTAAAAATTATTGTGTTTTTTTTTTTACTTATCTGCAATTTATATTCTACAAGACGCTAACATAGAACAGGTAGAGTAACGTGCTCCATCCTGTAGGCGAAAATTAGATACTACATAGGATAGGAAGTAGTCGTGCAACCTAACTAGTGGTATCAGAGCAGGTTCTCCTCAAAGAGGGTAACGTTTTGGAGAAGATCATGATGAAGGTTGCACAACCTACAGAACAAAGCAGGGGGAATCAATCTACTGGCCTCCACTGTTCAAAAGCGAAAACTATTTCTTGTAGAAGAATATGATGTAGACCTATCTAATGAGTATGGACTACAGTCTGTAGATAATCACGTCAGAAGGACCGTTGATTCCCATGAAGACTCTGCATGATAGAACAAGAAGGACAAAAACTAAAGAGGAGTTCACGACTGAGGATGTTGCAATAATGGAGCTAAACGCAAGGGAATTCAACATTCTACTCTGCAGCCTAAGAAATGATCAGTACAGCAGAGTATTAGGATGCTCTAGTGCTAAGGAAATCCGGGACTTATTGGCACAAACTCATGAGGGTATGACTCAAGAAAAGCAACTCAAATTAAATATGGTTATGAGGAAATACAAACTATTCACAATTGTCACGACCCAAACCGATGAATCGTGACGAATGTCGACCTCTGACGAGCAACGTCCCACATGCCATATGCAGGAGCGATAATGAACATCAGGGCCCGTAAGTAACTCAAGCGACCTTATCTTGCCTCATGAAAAAGGTAACCTCATGAACTACGCTGATACGAATATATATACGTGTTGAAGAAAGAACAACTCCGACAAATAGCCCCCGCTACGTATATTGTACGCGAAAAGAATAGAAGGCGAAAGGCTACGTCATCGACTTATACATACCACGGCTCTCTGGAGACCTCTCTTTGGGTACAATCTTTGTAGAAAGGACGGGACGGGAGGCCCCGTCATGCCTATATGCATATACCATAAAAAGAATGGCATGCGAAAATAGTAACGACTCGGATCAAATGGAGCGCGGACCGCCTCTTTGGATATAGAGGTCTCTTGGGCTGGACCACGTACGTACACGAACACTGCGAGCGTGAACGCGACCCGGACCATTTGAGCAATAGGGGAGTCAATACGGATAATTTACTGAGTATGTAAGGCATAAGAGTAACATAAGCATAAGCATAAGAATCATGAACGGAATCTGAAACTCAAGTGTCACTAACTGTCCACATAGATTTATATGAACCAGTATCTGTAAGTATGTGCATAAATTTGTATAACTGACAATGCCTCTGTGGGCGCATAATATGCATGCTCTCAACGATAATTATGCTCATACATATAAGTATAGGTCATAGTCTTTGAGGAACGTTCAACCCAATCCGTATCCCATATAATAGTGCCGAGAAACGTACGGCCCGATCCATATATAATAGTGTCGAGGAAGGTACGACCCGATCCATATATAATAGTGCCGAGGAACGTACGGCCCGATCCATATATCATCATCAAGGTGCACTAGCTGATCAGGTGGTAATGCGTATATAACGCCTATCCATTTCCCCATACCCCATATACATATAATATATGTGTATATAACGCTTTCTGGTCATGGGTCAATATGCATATGTATATGAATGCAATGCATAACTGAAATGTATACATAGACTCTCAGAGTGACATGGGGTCATATTACCTCCGCTGGACAACCTTTGAGCTAACATCATTAACATAAATAATCTCAAGACCCATGAACAGAAGGAAAAATCATACAGGGTATAGGAACATCAAAGGCAAGTACTCACTAGTGCTTGAAGAGTAGAATAATATGGAAGTTCTTTTAATCGCTTGTTGGCTCATAACATAGGATCATGCCAAAATGAAGAAAGAATAGCCTTAACATACCTTATCGTCTTTTTAATTTCTTAAAGTTCTCCTTCCAATTCGCAAAGTATACATTCAAGAGGATCATACTAAGGTTAAGTCTTGGAAAACACTCTTAAGCTCAATCTAGCATAATTAACGAGTTAACGAAATTTGGCGACACTTCCCTATTTTATCAACTTCCACCAAATGACGAAAACAACTCCCAAAAAATAATAACAACATCCATAGTATCCAATCGAAAATTTATATTCAATTAAATCCCAAGTCTAGCCAAAATCCCCTTTTTAAGTTCACTCATAGTCATCTTCTTCATTACACCATCCATGGCTTCTCCACTTTAGTTCTTTTCCTCACTAAGGAGTACTACCCTTTACATCAACTCAACCATAAGGATAAGATGAATAAAATACCTTGTAATCAAAGAAATTCACCTCACTCAACTTCCTTCAAGCTCACATTCACCGCAACTTTGAAGAAAACCAAGAACAATCACCTCTCTTGGATCACCTTAGAGCTTTGATGTTGATCTTCTCTCTTGATGATATGGAAAAGTGTGGCGGGTTTGGGAACCTCCAAAAGCTCTCAATAAGACTCTAGAAAGGTACGGAAATAAGTGTGGAAGGGTGGAAATGAATTTAGGGTCGTTTGGGTTTTAAAAAGGTGGCCAAATCACACCCCGACGCACTTGGCGAATAGTATGCGGCTTAGCACACTTAGTGTGCGGCCGCACACTCCACCCCTGGCCTGGGGAGGGCCTTGTTCAGTAATTCCAGCCATTTGGCAAGTTGGCGTCTAGTGTCCGGGTCAGCACATTGAGTGTGCGACCGCGCGTGCCTTGATTTCTCCGGTTTCGTGAAAATGCGATCTTTTCGATTCGTTTGATCTCCAATCCTTATGGAACCTTCTTGGCACTTGTCTAGAACTTTATTAACCATCTAAGGGACCTCATATCTCTTCCTCAAGGTGATGCTAGGAAATGCATAGCTCAAATGATACGAAATTTCCCAAAACATGGCTCAACCTTACCTTTCTCCGACGAACTTACTTCTTTAGCCTCAAATGCCTTTGGAATATTAGTTAGAATCATCAAACATCCTTATTAACCTTAAAAGGGCTTCATGTCCACTTTAGGTTTACATTGGCATGTTCCTAATGTGAGCGACACGAAATTCCAAGGTGTAACAGCAATGAAGCAGAAGGAGTCAGTTAGAGATATGTTAAATAAATTTGTTAATATTACCAGTAATGTCATAGCTCTTAGTAAGACCTTTACCAACGAAGACTTAGTCTCGAAGATTCTAAGAAGTCTTCCCCCTTCATGGGATCTTAAAGTCTTGGCCATCAGAGAAGTCTGTGAAATAGGCACAATGCGAATAGAGGATCTATATGTCAACTCACTAAGGCATGAAACAAAGAAAGATCCATTGAAATCAAGAGTAATACCATTCAATTCAGACAGTGATAAGGAGGAACTAAAGATACAGGCATACCGAAATGGCAATAACCACAAGATAGAAGAGAGTAAGGTAGACAACTTTGCTCATGATGATCAACACAAAGGATGTTCAGTCTGTGAAAAATCAAAGTCCCTGATTAAAAATTGCCCAACATGGAGATCAAAAGGAAAAGAGGCGTCGACAACAACATCGAGTTCAAGGTCCAAGAAAGACTTAGTGGAAGATGATTACAATGCTCTCATAGCCATTGGAGATTTAGACTCTGGCATTGAGAAGGAGATTTCGGGAAGGGGAAAACAAAAAAAACGGTATATCAAAGGCTTGCTTAAAAAATTCAAAGGGGAAAGAAACAAGAATTTTTGTCCTCCTTTTAAAAAGGGGGAAACTCGAAACATTGAAAGGGAGAACAAAAAAATGGGGGGTTGGGGGGGGGGGGAAAAACCCGAGAAAACCTCTATTCCCAAAAGGGTGATGGAAAAGAAGAGATAAGGAGGGAAAAAGGAAAAGGAGAAAAACTTTTCATGGAAAAGTTGTAATAAAAACTATCCAATGGTAAAATCTTACCGAAAAAGGGAAAAAATTGTTCTATCAAGTAAACGGGTAGTCCTAGAAAAGTTTTCCCAAACGGGGTTAAAAGTATAAATTTCCCGGAACTCCCAAAGAAGGACTAGGGACTATAACGGGGTTTTGTAGGTCCAAAAGGTAATAATGTGCAAAAGGGTTCCCTTCTTATTTTGTTGAAGTCTTGTGGGAAAAAAA